>NC_081163.1:7903160-8503160 GCF_012432095.1 Onychostoma macrolepis
AGGAACCACAGAAGAACCCACCACCTCACCAGTGCCAGTCACACCCATGGAGGAGACCCTGCAGCTGCCATAGAATCAGGGTGGAAGACAACTAAAGAAAAGACGACAATCACAATAATATTAATACACTGTATACAAAAAAAGCACTGGGCAATTCACCACAATAATATATATATATATATGTAACAATAGTCATGCTAGTCCTGCAACACAAAAACGTATTGTAAATACCTTAAATTGAGTATTTTCATTAATACATTCTTTAATCCAAGTAAATACCTTTAAAATAACTGGATCTAAGATAGAGGAATTAAAAACCAACGGGTAGCTCTCCTTTAAGAGATCTATAAAACAAACTTTTATGAAAACAACCATCTTCATAAATGTTCATAAGAAAACACGTAATCATTCTTATTACCTCTGAACATAATTCATTCACACATTCATCAATTCTGTGGACTGTGTCGCCACACCAATCACCAGTAATACAAGCGGGGTTCTGAAACAAAACAACAAAATAAAACTTTTTTTTCACCCCACATAGTCTACTACCTTCTTTATATTTTCTCATTACCTCAATAAAAAACCCATACATGAAGATACTTCATGCCCACATTTAATTGAATGAAAATGACCTAACGACACAACTTACTCTAAACATGTGCAGCATAAAACAACTTGACATCAATGTCTTTACTTAAACAGAAACAGCTCTCGTGACTACAATACATTTTTTCTTAAGAAATTTTTTAAGAAAGCATTAAGAAATTTTTTCTTAACGCTTTTAGACGGAAATGAGATGTATATAAATTACCCAGCTTTCATTAACGCAAAGGCTAAGGTTTGTGATTCATGTTCTCATAACATGTTTTTCCATTTCATTTCAGAGCTGTGTCTCCATCTACCAGACTGTCTGTTTCCCCAATCAGACCAGTCAAATCCCCTGTGATGACCCGCAAACAGGTCACGCAGGCCTCTGAGGTCCTGCCCCCGTGGAAACAGGAGGGGTATGCTTCAGAAGCCAGCTATACCCGCATGACTGCCGGAGCAAGACAAGTCCAGATGACTTCTACCCATGTCCAAATGGAACAGCGCTGGGAAGGCTCTGTTGCTGTTGAGTTACAAGCTGGTGCTGTCAAAGAGGTAAAGAATTTCCCATTAGGCAAACTTGCTATTAACCTTTCTGCACGTTACAAATGACTTATTCAGTGGTGTCACCACTTCCTTTCCGCAAGTGTTTGTCTCATGTGAATGTTTATTTGTCAGTCAAAATACCTGTAATGTAAACTCTAACAACATTTTGCAACCCAATTCTACTTGCATGTAAAAAAGGAGCAGCAAAACATGGATGAGAAAAGTATTGCTGTTGCCACTGTGGTGGCGGCAGTGGACCAGGCTCGTAGTCGTGGGCCGCTCAGTGGCTCTCTAGAACAGCCCAGTGTTGAAACCGGCATAACTGCAGTACACATTACGTCTCAAAATGAGCAGGTAGTTTGGTAGTGCTGTGGTTGCCACCCTAATCCCAATTTTTTTTCCCACTGACTCCACAAAGATTTTTATAGGACGACAATAACAGATTTTACTAGCTCATTTTTCCACCCATTACTTCATCCTTACCTACCTTTCCAAATTACATTTTTTTTTCCAAATTTAGACAACAATTTAGAGAATTCTTTCTACATGTTCATAGATATCATGCAAGGAAATCCAAGAGGAGTCCTTCACAAGTGTGACAACTCATAAAATCAATATCGGTGTTTCAACCACTAGTGAGAGATTCTTGGAAGAGATCTCATCAACAGCGGAGGTAGAATCTAGGAGAATAATATTTCAGTTGGCCACATTTCTAATGCCTTCTATCCTGTTTTCCATTCACTTCACTTTGTTTTTCAGAGAGCACCTTCTGTTTTTATGTTTAAGGGCAACATTTTAAAGGTTGCATTTCAAGTCATGGATAGGTTGAGTGATTAAATGGATTGGATTTACTGAAATGAACATTGATCCTATTGACTTCAACATAGTCAAGAACAACAACAAAAATGATTATAAAGACAAAGCTTTGTCTTTTCTAAATCTTTTTATAGCAGTGGATGTTCCAAATGCAATAGAAACATCTAAAAGTAGCGTTAGAGCAATAGAAATGTTATTTTTTTGGGTGAATTTTAAATGCAATCCATGTAAATGTTACCCTTGAATCAATGGATCTCTTATTTCACACTTTTCAACACTAACATTTAGTAGACAACTCCACTGGATGGTGTATTTTCCAGGTGTCATCCCATATTTTCTTTTCAGTAGTCAAGATATGTATTTTTAGATGAGAATGGATTCTACCTATACATGTGCTCTAAATATTGATCAGTGATTGCTCTTGCCAGGGTGATGGGAAAAGAGCAGAGGCCGTGGCCACTGTGCTTGCTGCTGTTGATCATGCACGTATACGAAAGCCCACGCATGCTGAAGGGGCTCAGTTGGAAGAAGAGACTGATATAAGACATCAGGAAATGCTAGCAACTAAGCAACAGATCACAAGTAAAAAAGAGCTGTTGCTAATTCCCACTGAAATGCCAACTTCTACTACAACATCTACTACTGAGAAGAGTGTACATGTCACCCAGGTTAGAAGCATTTAACAGAACCTGAAATGTGAAAATGTTTTTTTTTTTTTTTTTTTTATAGTATATTTGCATTCAAATATATTCTGTTGATTTGTAATAGATTCAAAGAACTACTGAGGTTAGCTCCAAGGTGGAGACTGACCTTGGACCATCCCCAGTTCCACATTTCACAGTATCAAAAGTTACTGTACCAAAACCAGATCATAGCTATGAGGTAAGATTTGGTGATTACAGGCAAGCAGTGAAATCCCCCTTTTCTAAGGCACATGATTTCCCAAATATTTAGGAAAGAGAAAATGAGAAAGAAAATTGATATAACATAAACAAATTTGTACGAACCATATGAAATATATTTGAAATGTTTTTTTATTCCATTATATTTCTTTCCCTGCTTGCCTGAAACAGATTTTAGAATTCAACAGTAGATTTATGCACAGTGGGATCCAGAACTCTTGAGATCACTATAAAAATCTGGGATATAAGTAAGAATTTTGGAAAATGTGAAAATGAAGACAAATTTAATATTAATATTTTTTATGTAATTAATCAAATAAGCAAATTTGTGCCATTGCACAAATCATCAAAATGTCATACTTATACTCTTGCAGTTTATGCAGCTTGACTCCTCCTATCATTATAACAAAAAGGAGACATACATTCAATTTTTGTATTAAATTATATGCAATGCGAAATATATGCATTTTCACTTGTGGTCTCAGAATTTTGGTGTCACTATATTTTAGACTTTATTTTAACATTTTATCACAATCCTTTAACAAGTGCCGCCTATCCAGACCAATCTAAAAAAAACAAACAACAAAAAAAAACACCTTCAATACCTCACATTTAAGCTTCATAATAACTTTCACCATAACACCCATCCATTAGTTTGTCCATCAACCTCTCATTAAACCATCAAATATTAAACTGTCAGGTATTTGAGTTATCTGAACTTGCTAACACATTAATTTTTCCCACCATCCTTCTAAAGGTTCCCTGACTCTTCCCCTCTGTGTGGCTAAACAAAAGTGATCATTTTTGTGGTATTCTGTGGTAATGTTGCTCTTCTTGGGTTGGTCAGGTTTCAATAGCAGGTTCTGCTATTGCCACACTACAAAAAGGGTTATCCTCAACAACTGCAGCTCAAAAGATCATCAAGCCTGTCAAGCCTCCAACACATAAGATTGTGGAGACTCGTGTGACCCCAGAGCCAACTCCTCCTCCTTTTAGAGACACTGCAGAAAGATATCAGGCTCATTTTGAAACAGAGTTACACAGAAAGATAGGCGTTTCATTTGCTGGGGAAGAATGGGACACAAAGGTTTGTAGTTTGGCGTGTTTTCCACTTGTAAAGCTAACATTTGCATTAATATCACTGGTTATTCATCATATAGAGTCTTGTGTGGTTGGATTATCACTTACTGAAAGATTCTTCAAGGCCTAACCATTTTCCTTACAGATCTCATATGATATACAGAGGATTTCTTCTCATCATCTTCTCCTAATTTTTATCAGAGTTTTTTTTGTTTCATACTCAGACAAGCTCTTTTTTTCTTTTTTAACATTTCTGCCACTTCTCCACCAAAAAAAAATAAAAAATTGTGTGCCAGAGTCACTTGGTAAATATAGATTTTTCCTGCAGGTTGTTGAGACTGCAGCGATTCCCTCAGCTATCAAAGAGCCTGTAGTGCCCCCTACCTTGATAGCAGTAAGTGTTTTATTAGCGTTTTAATGAAATTCTGATTTGTAGAATCCTTTGAAGAGTCACTAAATAAAAATTGGTATCTTGTTCATTAGGGTTTGAAGAATGTGACTGTCACAGAGGGAGAGTCTGTTACTCTGGAGTGCCAGATTTCAGGCCACCCTACCCCAGCCATTATGTGGTTCAGAGAGGATTACAGAATTGAGCACTCCATTGACTTCCAGATCACTTATGAAAACAGCTATGCCCGCTTGGTAATTCGAGAGGCCTTTGCTGAAGATAGTGGCCGCTTCACTTGCACTGCTACCAGTGAGGCTGGAACTATCACCACCTCATGCTACCTGCTTGTCAAAGGTAAATCTTGAGATAATTTTATATATTCAAGTCAAATTTATTTTGCGGTGCTGCTTTTTTTGTGTATGTCTGTAATAAAGCTATAAAAATATGTTCAAAAATATTTTAAAGCAAAACCACAAGTAAGATTCTGTTCACAGAAATCTTATGCAAACCCATCTGCATTTCTTTTTAACCCAAAGTTGAAAACACAGATATTTTATTGTATATTTATTTTGTTTATTTATATACTTATTTACATTTTTTTTTTTACTTACTTTTGAGTGGTTGAGTGAAATTGGGTTGGGGTTTAGATCACATAGTGTGCTAATAGTGTTCTATATTTTGCATACTATTAAATCTTATAATAAAAGACAGAATGAACCAAAAATGCAGGATACCCCTCCATACTTTAACCATTCCTTGAACATTAAAACAAAATATCATTTTTTTTTTTTTTACAGTGTCTGAGGAGATTGAGAGCAGAGAGGAGATTACAGTCCAGGAGAAACAGTAAGTTACAAGTGCAAAAGCAAGGAGTCTTGGACCTTAACCATTAAAAAAGAGCTGATCGATAGCACACTTTAATAATTGTTGTAATTTGTGTGTGTGTGTTTAAACAAGGACTGTCATTGAAGCAAGAGAGGAGACCGTTTCTGAAATAAGTACGGTCTCTGTGGACACTGGAGCACCAGCTGCTCCTTTCTTTGTGAAGAAACCAGTGGTTCAGAAGCTGGTCGAGGGGGGCAGTGTTGTCTTTGAGTGCCAGATCGGAGGAAGCCCTAAGCCCCATATTTACTGGAAGAAGAGTGGAGTTCCACTCACTACTGGATACAGGTATACATTTTCAGTACAGTTTGAATCTAGTTGGTCTCTAAACAGTAAATTAGAAAGCTAATACTTTCCTTGTAATTTAACAGATATAGAGTTAGCTATAACAAGGATACAGGGGAATGCAAGTTGGAAATTTCTATGACATTTGCTGATGATGCTGGAGAGTACACCATCTTTGCCAAGAACCAACATGGAGAGGCATCTGCTTCCGCAAACCTTCTTGAAGAAGGTTAGTTGTGACTTTACTATTGAAAGTAATTATTAACTGTGATTTCCATTTTGAAAAAGCTTTGAACTGAAATATCAACATACCATTATGCTTTTACAGAGGAGTTTGAAGCCTATATGAAGAAACTGGAAGTGACATATGTTACAGAAGTGACAACAGTGGTGCAAGAACCCAAAGTGGCAGATGTGCCCCCTGTAGTTGTAAGCGAATATGAAAAAGAGATGATGCAGAGGAGGATGGCTCAGCAAACACAGATGATGCAGTCCTTCATCTCGGAGACGGTAATGAATTTATATGGGGAATGTTAATTTAATAATATTTTGTAATTAAATCATAAATCTAATAGTTTCAATTTGCTTAATAAGAAATGCCTCTAAAATGTGTATATATATATATATATATATATATATATATATATATATATATAAATTTTGTTAATTTCAGGAATTTCAAATATCTGCAATTGAACGAAAAATAATCCAGGAGATTGAAATCCGCATCCTGAAAATAACTTATCGAGAACTGGTGATTGAGGATGGTGAGGAGATGGTCATGAATGTTGCAGAGCATGAGGCTGTCGGATCCTCATTTAGCACTCCAGTCAAAAGCTACAGAATTCTGGAAGGAATGGGTGTTACTTTCCATTGCAAGATGGAAGGAACGCCATTACCAAAGGTAAGGGTGCTAATTCTATTGATAAACATGTTCTCACTACAGCACAATGTATATAAGTCATTTTTCTGTCATTTGTGTTAAATAGATTGCCTGGTATAAAGATGGCAAGCGCATTAAGCATGGAGGCCGCTATCAGATGGAGGTTCTACAAGATGGTAGAGCTAGTCTGCGCCTACCTGTGGTGTTGCCAGAAGATGAGGGCATCTATACTGCATTTGCTAGCAATATGAAGGGTAACGCTGTCAGTTCTGGAAAGCTCTATGTGGAGTCCACAGCAGCTGCTCAGCCTTACTACCCACAGGCTGAAGCTGTGAGGAGAGTCCAGTGAGTTGCCTTTGCCTTACTAAACTTCATGTCTATATTCACTGTGTTATGACTAGATATAATGTAATAGAGTCCACATTTACACTTCTAATGTTTTAGGTCTACATCTCCAATGTCTGCTCGCTCAACTAGTTACTCCCCTGGACGTTCTCCTGCTCGCTCTGTTAGCCGTTCTCCTGCTCGTAGACTTGATGACACTGATGAGAGTCAATTAGAGAGGCTGTATAAGCCTGTCTTTGTACAGAAGCCATCATCTTTCAGGTGTTCTGAAGGACAGACGGCAAGGTTTGACTTAAAAGTAGTTGGAAGACCTATGCCCGACACTTACTGGTTCCACAATGGTAAGTTTCTTTTAAATTAAACTACTGTTCAAAAAAATTTTTTTTAAAGAAATGTATACTTTTATTGACCAATGACACATTAAATTAACAGTAACAACATTTCTAATGTTACAAAAAATTTGTATTTTAAATAAAATGTGAAGTTGAACAAAATGCATCAGTGTGGTTTTTTTTTTTTTTTTTGCTTATTTGTTTTCCTTCTTGCTTGTTGAAAATGGAACAAAGAGCTTATTGTTTTTAATTATCTTTACCAAAGGACAACAAGTGGTCAATGACTACACCCACAAAATTGTGGTAAAGGAGGATGGTACTCAGTCACTGATTGTGGTTCCTGCCATGCCTCAGGACTCTGGGGAGTGGACAGTTGTTGCTCAGAATAGAGCTGGAAAGACAACCGTTTCTATGACTCTCACTGTGGAAGGTAAACTATTTATTTTTGTTCTAAAAACTATGCTAGATCTAGACTTGGTGGTGTGGAAGATTGTGTAAACTCATGGCTTACATGTTACAGCAAAGGAAAATTTGGTCCGACCCCAGTTCATTGAAAAGCTAAAGAATATCAGTGTTAAGGAAGGAAGTTTGGTTGAGTTGGCAGTAAAAGCCATTGGAAACCCCCTTCCTGACATTGTCTGGCTGAAAAACAGTGACATCATCTCTCCTCATAAATACCCTCACATCAAGTAAGTGACTTGCCTTACAAATTATTGTTTAATTATGGTCTGTTTTGTGGTACTAATCTATGCAAACATTAAATGCAAAATTTGTATTTTAGAATTGAGGGTACCAAAGGACAGGCACATTTCCAGATTCCTCAGACTACTGGTACGGACAGTGCGTGGTACACAGCCACAGCCATTAACAAAGCTGGCAGAGATACCACTCGCTGCAGAGTCAATGTGGAGGTTGAGTTCACCGAACCTGAACCAGAAAGAAGACTCATCATTCCCAAAGGAACATATAAGGCTAAGGATGTTGCTCCACCAGAGATTGAACCACTGCATCTTCGCTATGGTCAGGAACAGTGGGAAGAGGGTGACCTCTATGACAAGGAAAAACAACAGAAGCCACACTTTAAAAAGAAGCTTACTTCAGTCAGGATGAAGCGATTTGGACCTGCGCACTTTGAGTGCAGACTGACCCCTATTGGTGACCCAACTATGGTTGTTGAGTGGCTCCATGATGGCAAGCCACTGGAAGCTGCTAACAGACTTCGTATGATCAATGAGTTTGGCTATTGCAGTCTTGATTATGAAGTTGCTTATTCTAGAGATAGTGGTGTCATTACTTGCAGAGCTACCAACAAATTTGGTGCTGACCAGACCTCGGCTACACTAATTGTGAAGGATGAGAAGAGTCTAGTGGAGGATAGTCAGTTGCCAGAAGGTAAAAAAGTACAGAGAATAGAAGAAATGGAGCGAATTGCTCATGAGGGTGCACCCTCAGGAGTAACTGGAGATGATATGACAGAGAAGACCAAGCCAGAGATTGTCTTGCTCCCAGAACCCATAAAAGTATTCGAGGGTGAAACAGCCAAATATCGCTGTAGAGTGACCGGTTACCCCACTCCCAAAGTTAACTGGTACCTCAATGGACAGCTCATTCGAAAGAGCAAACGATTCAGACTACAGTATGATGGCATTCACTATTTGGAAATCACTGACTGTAAGTCATACGATTCTGGAGAAGTTAAAGTATTGGCTGAAAACCCGGAGGGTACAGCTGAGCATGTTGTCAAACTTGAAATCCAACAGAAGGAAGACTTCCGGTCAATCTTGCGCCGTATTCCTGAGAAGGCACCGGAGGCACCTGGCCCTGAACCTGGCAGAGTATCTTTCGATGTTGTGAAGGTAGATAAACCCACAGAGGCTTCACAAGCAAAAGAGGTTGTCAGACTGAGGAAGGCTGAGAGAGTTGTTCATGAAAGATCCACAGAAGAGACAGAAGAGCTGCGAAGCAAATTTAAACGCAGGACTGAAGAGGGCTATTATGAAGCCATATCCTCAGTTGAGATGAAGTCTCGCAAGAAGGATGAATCTTATGAGGGAATGCTAAAGAAGAGAAAAGAAGAACTTATGCACTGGACCAAAGAGGTGTCTGAGTCAGAAAAGAAAAAGGAGGAGGAGGAAGGCAAACTTAAAATTCCTACAATCAGACCTGAGAAAATTACTCTCTCTCCTAGCATGGAGGCTCCAAAGATCTTGGAAAGAATTCAGAGCCAGACAGTGTCCCTGTCTGATGAAGTTCGCTTCCGTTGTAGGGTCGTTGGTAAACCAGAACCAGAGTGTCAGTGGTTCAAAAACGGCATTTTACTTGAGAAGTCAGATCGTATTTATTGGTATTGGCCCGAGGACCATGTCTGTGAATTAGTAATCAGAGATGTCTCAGCTGAGGACTCTGCTAGTATTATGGTCAAAGCCATTAACATTGCTGGTGAGGCCTCAAGCCATGCTTTCTTGTTGGTGCAAGGTACGGATTGTCATTTATAAATCGGTGTTATTCCTATGATCTTTGTTCTTGTCAAAATTACTTTATCTAATAAATTCTCTGTGGATTTTTGCAGCCAAGCAGCTTGTATCTTTTACCCAGACACTGGAGGATGCCTATGCTAAAGAGAAAGACACAATGGTAACCTTTGAATGTGAGACAAACGAGCCGTTTGTCAAAGTCAGATGGATGAAGAACAATGCCGAAATTTTCTCTGGAGACAAATACAGGATGCACTCTGACAGAAAGGTACACTTCCTATCTGTGCTGATAATCGGCATGCAAGATGATGCCGAGTACACTTGTGCTGTAGCTGATGATGACCTCATAAGAACCACTGCCAGACTTCATGTTGAAGGTTAGCTTACACTTAAACTAATTTGATGTTGTTTTAATTTCACATTTACATCTTTGAATTTTTGGTCAAACCTCTAATTTGTTTTACAGGTGCATCATTGGAAATTATTACAAATCTGGAGAGTGTTGAAGTGCCTGAGACATACTCTGGAGAGTTTGAATGTGAGCTGTCCCGTGAAGATGCCGAAGGCACCTGGTACTTTGAGAATAAAGAAATTACGGCAAGCCTAAAATATGTTGTGTCCTCTCGTCGTGGCCGACACACCCTGTCTGTAAAAGATGTTAGGAAGGAGGACCAAGGCAAATACACTTTTAAAGTGGGTGATCTGAAGACAAGTGCCACACTGAAGATGAAATGTAAGTAGAATTTTAATATAATTTAATATTATTATGTAATAATTTACATATGTGATACGTAAATAATTGTATACTTTTGTTTTATTCCAGTGCGTCCTGTAACTCTGATGCAAGGCCTCTCTGATCTGACAATTTGTGAGGGTGATATTGCCCAGTTGGAGGTGCGATTCTCTCAGGAAAATGTGGAGGGAACATGGATGAAAAATGGCCAGCCCATCACTGCCACAGACCGAATTCACATTGTCATTGACAAACTTGTCCACAAAGTTCTGGTTGAAAATGTCAACAGGGATGATGCTGGAATTTATTCATTTGTTGTTCCCATTCAAGACATTTCTACAAGTGGAAAACTTTCTGTCCAAAGTAAGTTGGTTTTTGATGCTGATGCATAGACTTTGAAAACTGAAATACCATACGAGAATGCAGAAATGTAACTTTTCCTTTTTTTCCCTCTTCACAGCAATTGAAATTATATCACCTCTGAAGGATGTTCATTCTATTGAGGGTACGAAGGCAGTACTAGAAGCTAAAATCTCTGCCTCTGATGTTGCTGCTGTGAAATGGTACCAAAATGACAAGCTCCTTGTGGCTAGTGAGAGAATCCAGATGGTTGCCAAAGGGACCAAACAGAGACTAGTTTTGAATAGGTCCTTTGCTTCTGATGAAGGACATTATAAGATGGTTGTTGGCAGAGTGGAAACGGCTTGTAAACTGACTATTGAGAGTGAGTATTTCTGTTAATCAACCAGTATAATGTCTTTCTTAGTTTGTTTAAAGTTAAGTTTTATGGGTTTCCATTATTAATGAACATTTTATGTCATACAGAGGTCAGCATCATCAAGCACATGCAGGACTGTGTGTGCACTGAAACTCAGAATGTCACCTTTGAAGTAGAATTATCCCACGCTGGTATAGATGCCTATTGGACCTTCAAGAATCAGCCTCTCAAGGCTGGACCCAAATACAAAATTGAGTCCAAAGGGAAGCACTATAGCCTGACCATCATCAACGCCATGAAGGACGAAGAGGGCCAGTATACATTTGCAGCAGGCGAAAAGACTTCCAGTGCAAAACTAACTGTATCAGGTATGATTTTTGTCATTTGTCAAATATATGTCAAGTTGATGCACAGATAATGCTTCACAATTATGTTTTTCTTACACTAGGCGGAGCTATAAACAGACCACTCCATGATGTGACTGTAGCAGAATCCCAAACTGCTGTTCTGGAGTGTGAGGTTGCAAACCCCACATCTGAAGGCAAGTGGCTTAAGGATGGCCACTCTGTTAACTTTAGTGACAATGTCAGGAGTGAGGATATAGGTGCAGTCCGCCGACTTGTATTTGTTATCACAAGACCACAAGATATTGGGGAGTACACCTATCAAGTGGCAAACTCCAAAACATCTGCCAACCTAAGGGTTGAAGGTACTTTTACTATCATGTTTTGAAGGCAGAATTCCATTTCCATACTGAGCATATATTTCTCTTGGTATGTAACTGATTGAAAATGTGTCTTTCACAGCTGTGAAGATCAAGAAAACATTGAAGAACCTAACAGTCACTGAAACCCATGAGGCAGTGTTTAGTCTTGAACTCACTCATTTAGATGTGAAAGGATCCCAGTGGATCAAGAATGGAATAGAAATTGTCCCTAGTGACAAATATGAGATAACAGTTGATGGATTGGTTCACACTTTAAAGATCAAAGACTGCAACTCCCAAGATGAATCAGTCTATGGATTCAAATTGGGGAAACTCTCTGCTAATGCCAGACTGAATGTTGAAAGTAAGTTTATTATTTGCCAGAATCAAAGACAGTTTGCATTTAACAGAGAGAAAAAACTCTAATATGCAATTTAATTCTCTTGCAGCTGTTAAGATTGTGAAAAAGCCGAAAGATGTGACTTCCCTGGTCAATGGAACTGCCTCTTTTGAGCTGAGTTTATCCCATGATAACATACCTGTTAAGTGGATGTTCAAAAACCAAGAGCTGAAAGCTAGTGCCAATATTCAAATAATGTCTGAAAGAAAAGCACATAAGCTGGTGATTCAAAATGTTGATGAAAGCAGTGACGGAGAGTACACAGCTGTAGTTGGACATTTACAATGCAGTGCATACTTACATGTTGAATGTAAGTATCAATTTAAAGAAGTCTTCAGCCTAAACTTGTCTAATGTCTAAAATACACTGCTAACTCCATGTAATGATTATTTCAGCTTTGAGAGTCACAAAGCCCCTGAAGAACATTGAGATTCCAGAGACCCATGTGGCCACATTTGAATGTGAAGTTTCACATTTTAATGTTCCATCCACCTGGTTGAAAAATGGAGTTGAGATTGAGATGAGTGAGAAGTTCAGGATTGTGGTGCAGGGCAAACTGCATCAGCTGAAGATCATGAATACCAGCAGAAATGATTCTGCAGAATACACTTTTGTATGTGGAAATGACAAAGTCTCTGCCACCCTGACAGTTAACCGTAAGTTATTTTTTATGTTATTTGCGAAGTGCTCAACAGACATGTATTTAATAATTCAAAAGAAGCAAAAATGGCAACAAAAACCAGAATTCAGTCAATGAATGTTTCTTCCATCTCCTTCAGCTGTCCTCATCACGTCTATGCTGAAAGACCTGAATGCACAAGAGAAGGACACAATCACATTTGAGGTGACCGTCAACTATGAAGGCATCACCTACAAATGGCTGAAGAATGGTGTAGAAATACGATCCAGTGATAGATGCCAAACTCGCACCAAACAGTTCACTCACTCACTCACGGTCCGAAATGTTCACTTTGGGGATGTTGGAGAGTACAAATTTGTGGCCGGATCTGCTGAAACCACAGCAAAGCTGTTTGTTGAAGGTAATATTTGCCATTAACTTTTAAAAATTATTTATTTTGGTTTACCCGTTCATTCTGATCAAGTTGTTTTGTCATGGTTAATTTAAGCTCGTGTCATCGAGTTCACCAAGCGCATCAAGGACATTAAAGTTACTGAGAAGAAGAAGGCCATTTTTGAATGTGAACTCTCTGAGCCCAATGTCCAAGTGACATGGATGAAAGATGGTCAGGAACTTGAAATATCTGAAAGGTACTCCAGATTTTCACAATTTTCCTCTTTGACATTATTATCTTTCTCTGTTATGTTCAGTGTCTTGATGGGGATATCATCTTTCACCATTTAGGTACAAAGTCTCCACAGAGAGACACATGCATCGTCTTGTGATCCAAACTGTGCGCATGTCTGATGCTGGTGAATACTCTGTGGTTGCTGGATCTAGTGTATCGAGAGCTACCCTCACAGTTGAGGGCAAGGATGTGCGTATCAGTGAACCTGCCGAGAAAGAAATCACTGTAAGTACCAAACTGTCTTAAATATTATTTCATTGGTCAGCCCATCAAAAATTTATTAAATTGTCTTTTTAATTGCAATTTTAATGCAGGTGCTTGAGAAACAACGAGCTACATTTGAATTCGAAGTCAATGAGGATGACATTGAAGGTCGCTGGCTAAGACATGGAGTTGAGATCCAGTTTTCTGTAGATCAGCGTTTCAACTATGCCATTATTAGAAAAATTCATCGCTTGACAATCACAGAAACCTACAGAAGTGATGCCGGAGAATACACATTCATTGCTGGAAAGAACAGGAGTGTTGTGACCCTACATGTTAACAGTGAGTTTGATCTTAAAACTTTTTGATTCTGTTAGCGCAAATTGTCAAAATGTTTATTCAGTGACATACATTTTTATATATGCAGTATTGGGGTAATTGAATTACATAATTAGATTACTTTTTAGAGCTTAAAAGTAAAGTAAGACATTTACATCATAATTCCTGAGTTACTTTGTCAAATAGGTAAGATGCATTACTTTTCCATTATTTATTTGCTGACAAATGCAATTAAAAGCCATTTAATGGCCATCATAAAGGCATATCTACCATGCTAAACTACTTGCATAAAATACTTTTATAAAGTATTTTATGCTGATATCTTATATGGAATATAATGTTTCTCAGTTTGTTGTTCTTATTTGTCTCTGTATGTCTATTATTTATTCTTATACAATGTTATTGCATTGTTCAGTCCCTGAGCCTCCTCAGATCATCAGGCATATGGAGCCCCTGTCTGTTGAAGCTGGAAAACCTGCACGTTTCTCTGTGGAAGTGACAGGAATTCCTCAGCCTCAGGTATCCTGGTTTAAGAACTCTCAGGCCCTGTCTTCTGGGTTCAAGTGTAAGTTCCTGAGGGAGGGAAATGAGCACACATTGCTGCTTATCGAAGTCTTCCCAGAGGATGCAGCTCAGTACACCTGTGAAGCTAAGAATGACTATGGAGTAGCCACAAGCTCTGCGTCACTTAATGTGGAAGGTAAAGAAAAACACATGAAAAAAAAAAAAATTACATTAATTATTTACGTAATTTACTTATGCTTTGCTATGCCTTTTACTCCTCAGTTCCAGAAGTTGTTTCCCCTGACACTGGAGCACCACTGTCACCTCCTGTGGTCATAACACCAATACGCAACACTTCTGCCAGTGAAGGACAATCTGCTAGATTCCAGTGCCGTGTCTCAGGGGAAGGTGAGATCAGTTACCTTAACTCTGTTCCAAACCTAGTCAGCTGCTTATTGTCTACATGGGCATCTGCCTTGTCTGCTAGCATCCTAAGTCTTATGAATGAAAAATTTGTAATGCTCTGCATAGGCAGACAGTCTCAGAGCTTGCAGTACAATACAGGATTGCATTTACCTTGGATACATGCAATGCGATGTAAGAATTTGGCTAAAACTGGGTGTCTTTGGAGACGGAATGATTAAAATCCTCCTTTTTTGTATAGCCTTTACATCGGGGGAACTTTTATGATCCTTTAAAATAAAGGTTGGCTGGGCAATAAACGAAATCACACTGAGATTGCAATAAATTGTTATGATTTGTCAAAGTAATAATAATATTATTATTTTTAAGCAATGTCATACAACCAAGATATTTTTCCATCCATGTTTTAATTTATACCATTCTGTTGTCTTACTTGACAAAAAATAAAAATGTACCGTCTTGTTACAAATTAATTGTTATTAGAGATGCACCGATTGCAATTTTCTTGGCCGATTCCGATTTTCTCTCTAATAACTATAACTGACACCATATACAAACAAAAATCTATGCAAATTTCAATGCAAAAAATATTTACATAATAAAATAAATTATTAAACATTACAATTCCCCCAATCTGGACTAAGTTACAGATTTTCTCTCACTTAAGCAACTCACAAAATAAAGTGCTCTGTGACTGGAAAGAGGAAGAAAAAGTTAACTTAAAATGAGTTGCTGTATGTAACAAAACACATGTAATTTCCCACTAAGTTTATAAATGGTCATTTTTTCCCCCCTAACCTTATTAAATGTGTCACATCAAATTCTTACTTTGTTTCAATTAATTCAGTTAGCATAATAAGAAACTGTAGAGTTGTTACCATTCAAATGAAATTAGTATTAACAAACTCTTATCTTTCCACTGCTGAGGAAACAGAAGCTGCATCTGAAGCATTTACACAGACAGTTTGATGAAGCTGAGGTGCCATAAATGTATTTACACTGCAATTTCAAATTCATTTTGATTATTATTATTGACAAGATTAATGTTTTACATATTTTTTTTAAACATACAAATAAATGTTGAAAAAAATGCAATGATACTTTTAAATATGACTAAACCACCAGTAGGTGGCTATTTATTCAAATAGCAAGGCAAGTGACTGTCCTTATGAATGGGCCACTGAATCATTGACTCACTGGATTCGTTCAAAAACGTGGATTCATTCAGTAACGAAACACCGCTGTGTTGCTCAGAGACATGAAACAGTTCTGCTGTGGCTTTGATCTGAACTATTTTCGTCAGCGAAACGGAGCAAAAACAGTCAATATTTTGTTTAAAATCTAAGTCGCTTAATTTTAACTTCTTGTTTATTTAAATACTTTTGTATAAAACCAGTGTCATTGCAGTCGTGGTTATATTGATATTCGGGGAAACATCATGGCCGTATAGTGTTGCTTATTTAAATCATATTTTGTAAAAAAAAAAAATTCTACCGCAGTATGCGTCTATAAATGTCTGTGAGTTACTTTGTGTGTGTGCTGTCTCTTTCAAACACTTACTCAGGCTGTGCACTTGCATCTGTCATCTGGCACATAAATACATTATTAGTCGCTATTTACATTGAATGCAATTAAAATTAGAATCATTCTCACTCAAAACGATGTGTTTACACCATGGTTTACATGCGACTGTGAGTGTGCGCGTGGCTGTGACGTCATTGCCTGTGCCGCTGGCAATAAAAGGATTGGCTCAGAATTGGCAAGAAGTGAGACTGACCGGCCGGTCACCGATTCGGGCCAGTCATGCGAAAAATCGGCCGATTCCGATCACTGGCCAGTCAATCGGTGCATCTCTAATTGTTATATTTTCATTTGACTTAGATTTTAAAAGATTGATTAAATTGCTAAAGTTTTAATTCACTTTATTAGACACCATTTTTGATATTATATCTCCCAGACCTACTTGGTAGGTTTTGGAGCAGATCCCATATGCTGGCACATAGAGATCAAGTAAATAGTAAATTGTACCTTAGGCTTATGCTTGTTCTTCTGATTTACTCCTGTTTAGATTTGACGATTACTTGGTATTGCAAAGATAAGGAGATCAAGCACTCTGATATATTCAGAGTTTCTCAGTTTGATGAAAACTGTCAGCTGGAGATCACCAGAGTTTATTCTGAGGATGAGGGCGAGTACACATGTGTTGCTCGTAACTCCGCAGGAATGGTCTCATGTTCTGCTGTACTGAAAGTGGAAGGTGAGTTAAAATTTCTTACCAACCAAGCATTGCAAACTAATTAAAAAAATGATAATGGCTTCAGTGATAATGTATGTTTTTTGTAGTGATTAATAATGCAATTGGTGGTGTTTTGTCTGTTAATTAGGGCTGTCAAAGCTAACAATGATTACCAAAACTAAATTTTTAAAAACTGAATGAACAATTCAGAGCGAGTTAGAAGTATGAACACACAAGTGACTAGCTGAACACTGGTTTGTCAGTGAATTCTGAAACATATTGGCATTTCGTTTAGATTAATTCAACAACAAGCAGAGAACTGTATTTTTTCAGTTTACATTACTTATGCATTTTGATACAGTGTGAGAACTTTTCTTTTTTTTTGAGTGAAATGAGTAAAATGCACTGTTGCATAAATGTTTGCTATGAGTGTCATCCACTCAAACTGCTGAATGTAGACCTTTTTTTCACATTTTTTTTTACTTTCCTTAAAAAAGGAACTGAATTAATGTATTAACTATGAAAAACGTGAGATACATCATGCTAAAGTAGCTGAAACAGCCCTACTGTTAATACAGAACAATTATGCCACCCAAATGTGAAAACAGAACAAGTTTTGAACAAACAAACCTCAATGTTGCACTGTAGTAATTAGTTGCGGACAAATCAATACTTCCTTTCAGGACAAACTCAAATTACGGACTATACATCCGAGTCTGAGTTGCAAGCCACATCCAGCCCTTTCACAAGCATTATGACTGCTCAGAAGGAACCTATTGGCCAAAGGCCCACTTTTATTCAGCCTATTGTGAGCTGTGTGGTGGCTCACGGAGAAGTGGCTAGATTCCATGCTTGTGTGTCTGGCATGCCAAAACCAGAGATAAGTTGGTTCCATAACCAACAGTTTATAAAGCCTTCCAAAAATGTTGTCTTTCATTTTGATGAAATGACAAACACTGCTACGCTAATCATAGTCGATACTTTCTCTGAGCATGCTGGACAGTACACTTGCAAAGCAGTCAATATCGCAGGAGAGGCAGCTTGCTCAGCCAGCCTTGCTGTAACTGAAGAAGGTAACTGAGATCAAAGTAGTTTGTTTTTTGATTAACAGATCACAATTAATTCACATTATTTTATTTTTAAGCCTCTCAATCAACCTCAAGAATTTCTCAGTGAATTTCCTGATCACCTTCACTAACTCCACTCTATGAAACCTTATCAGTGGTGCTGAAGAAGTTGTGTCATACAGTGCTCTCTTGGTGACGGGCTGGCAAATGCATGCCTTTTCAAACTTCTTTTTCACCTCTTTTTAACATTTTTACGTTTGTTTCACATGCAGATTGGATTATTGCTACAGTGACCTTTCCTTGGATTTAGCATGTTGTAGGTGACATATTTGGTTAATCATTTGTTATTAATTCATCCATATCACTCTATTTTACAGTTGCAAAAGTACAAGAGGAGATTGAAGCAAAAATTGAGGAAGAGGTCAAAGGTAGGATCTTATTTACAGTATTAACTTTTTTAATAATGATGTCTCTCTGTAAAACTATAAAATTTAACATTTCTGAGCATATTGTATTGCATGCAAACAAATCCTCTTTAATGGAAACAACTTTCAGATGTTACTGTTGGATATGTGTATGGTTGGAATCAAGTGTTTTTGGATAGCAAGCAATTTGATTGGTAAAATGCTTGCTGTGAAGCACTTTTGCAAAATTTTGCATCTGTCCATTCCCCTTTGAAAAGCATGAAGGATATGATACTTCTTGGTTGTTTTAGAAATAAGAGGTGCAGGATGAATGTCCTTTAAAAAGTTCCAGACCACAGGAAATTCTGTTTTAAAAGATATGGAAGTAGCCACATCTTTTAATTGCTTCTTATGTTTCTTGCATCTGGAACACCTTCCTGCAAATATTTCTTAGACTGGCTTGCAGATAGCGGTATGTGATTAATGTTGTTTGCTTTTTAAAATAACATGGTTATACCTGTAAACTATATTAGTTCGAATAAACGCCTTCTCAAAGAAATCTAGAGCTGTTTTAATGACACACTCTTTTTTTATCAATAGAGAAGTGATGTTTCTCTATATGTATGAAAGATTTCCGTCATTCTAAGGATTAGAAAGGGCGTTTATTCATCATTCTGCAAGTCAGGTAAGGAATATTTTAGGATATATATATATATACACCAAGTTAAATATGTAAGAGGCTCTTTTGCGAAACAGATCAGTATTATTTGGATACATATTAATGCTTTGGAAAGAAATTTATGCTTTGAAGAACTGTCCACAGAAGAAGGAACAAAACATCAAGCGATTTTCGTGTCAGAATCTTTAATAAAGACTCAAGTCTTGCGTTTATTCGAACAAATATGGTGAGTGAATTTGTTTTTTTATGGCTTTGTGACTTGATGCATGCTTTAATATATCTATTAATATTCTATTTGAAATATATTTCAGTTTCTTTAGCAAACTGTGCATTTTGTTGAAATTTGTCTCCTTTTTTTCCAGAGTTGTTTTATAATGAAGGAGCTGAACACTTGGAAAAAGGAGGACCACAATGTGGTGCATTTTCAGACCCAGAGGAAAGTTTAGATCAAGGTCTTGTAGCCCCATCTGAAAACATTAAACCCTCCTTCACCAAAAAGCTGAAATTTCAGTCTGTTGTGGAGGGTGACACTGCAGCTTTTAAGTGCAAGCTAGTTGCAATGCCACCTCCAACTATATTGTGGTTTCATAATAATAGACAAATACAGAAGGAGCACCATCGTAAAATACATATAGTGAGTAAAATGCATATGCATGCAACCAGTTTAACAATTGAAGGGATTAAGGAAAAAGATTCAGGCAGTTACAAAGTCATGGCAATTAACACTGAAGGATCTGCTGAAACCACAGCATCACTTCTTGTATCAATGAGGGAAGAGCAAGATGTTACATATTTCAGTCATTCTAGATCTTCAAACAAAGCCCACTCAAGCTCAGATTCATTAGCTGATTCAACAAAAGAAAGAAAATTTAGAGTCGACCTGAGATGTGTTGGTTCTCCTTTTGATAAAACAACCAAAGGACAAACAAAGGGACGTCATAGATCAAAAACCACTCTTTTCCGAACAATGTATTTTAGAACTTCATCCCCATCGAGAACAGACAGAGAGAGCAAGTTTGAGACAGCATCCGAACGTGCACGCTCTCCAGCTCCGATGTATGAGAGATACGAGAGGTTCAGTGATCGATACAGTGATATATACTGTGACAGATTCACAGGTCGAGACCGATACAGTGATAGGTTTAGTGATAAATTCAGTGACCGTTGTAGTGATAGGTACAGCGACAGATTTAGTGACACAGACAGTCTTCATGGAGAGGTTAAAGCAAAACTCAGTCTCTTGCAAAAGGCTGTCAAAAAGAAAAAGAGACTTTCTATATCTACAATGTCCTCATCTGAGTTTGAAGTGGAATCAGTTACAAGTGAGCCTTGTTACACAGATTATGTTGAGAGACTGAGAGTCAAGCCATCTACTTTGCCTGAAATTCAACATGTCGTTCGCCCTGGTGAGCAATTTGAAAGTGGTAGAGGTTCAGCAGAATATCAGAGTAGACTGGAGAGAATTACTGGACTCAGCTCCCAATCAACAGAGCGAAGAGTCAGACACTCTTTTGAACCCCAGTCGAGATCTAGGGCACTTCGAATAATGAAGGGTGAACTTCCTCTAGAAGAAACTTTAAGAAAAGACGTTCGGGTTGTTGTATCTGGTGCACAGATAGATCAAAGTATCACATCCAAAGAAAAATCAGGAAAGGAGATAGAATATGATATTTTAGTGCACAAAGATGATGCTAGCCTGGATCGGTGGGATGATGAGGTGCAGACTAAGGCAAAAGAGCCATTTGTGTTGCAGTGGTTAGAGGCAGGAGAAGCTTCCAAACAAGCAAGCAATACAAAGGAGATAAGTGAATCACATGAGGGGTCCCAAGAAAAAGAGTCTTTAAGAGCCAAGGCAGTGAAGCCAATGAAAGAAATATTTTTCGGTGATGAAGGTAAAACGGCTCCTGTACAGAAATTAGAACAGAGAGCTATGTCTGTAGAAAACGTCTTTGAGAAAAACCAGGAGAGTGAGTGCTTAGAAAGTGAAGATCAGTTCTTAGCTCAACGCATTCGAAAATGGCAACAGGATGTGCAGTGGGATGAAGAAGCACAGGTCAAGGCAAAGGAACCATTTGTGTTGCAGTGGTTAGAGACAGGACAAGCTTCCAAACAAGTCAGCTGTACAAAGGAGATCAGTCCATCACATGAGAATCCAGCAGACCAAGAGTGTGCAAGAGCAAAGGTAGTGGAGGAACAATTTCTTGCTGATGATGGTCTGCAGCGTGAAAGTAAAAGGGCTTCTTTACTAGAGTTAGAAAAGAGACCCATGTCTATGGAGAAAGTTTTGGAGGGTGATCACTTCGAGAGTGAAGATCAGTTCTTAGCTCAGCATATTCAAAAATGGCAACAAGATGTGCAAGTTGAGTCTGTTGTGCCCCAAAAGTCAGAGAAAAAAGGCTCTTATTTTCATGAATCTTTGGGTAAAGTTGAAAATGAAGAAGCAGCAGCTTTAAAAGCTCAAAGGGAGTCCTCATTTACAAAGACTTCAAGATCTTCATTCAAAGAAAAACGTTCATGTGAACGCTCAGGTGAGAGTGAATTACATTTATCGCAAGAAAGAATAAATGAGTTAAAAAGTGAAGGTGATCCTGTCAGTGAAAAAGATGCATTGACCCAACGTATAATGAAATGGCAACAAGATGTTTTGACAGTGCAAGAGCAGGCTGTTGAACTGGATCCTGACTGGGGTGGTGTTAGAGAGAGTGCTTTAGAAAGAGCAGCATATAAAGATGTTGAGGTGGAAGAGATGAATAGGAGGTCACCACAGAGAACAGCAAAGGAGAGGTTCTTTAGTGATGTTTCTTCTCAGTCCTATGTAACTGATAGGTCTAAAACACATAAGCAAATTCTTTCTGAAGCTGATAGTGAGAAGTTAAGGACTGAAAGTGAGTACTTTGTCAGTGAGGAGGAGGCTCTAGCAAAGCGTATTAAAAAATGGCAACAGGATGTTCCAATTGAGCAAGAAGAAAGTGTTGAATTAGAATCTAATTGGGCCATTGCAGAGCATGTGCAGTCTTCTGTTGAAAAACCAGAGACAGTGTGGACGTCTACAGCTTCACCGACAGGAAAAGCTCTGTCATATACAAAGCCTGAGCAGCTTGTGACTGATAAAATTAGTACAGACGTGAGTGGATGTTTTGAAAGCCAATATCTGGGTAATGAGGATGTAGTTCAGCGGCATCATGGTAATGTTAAAGATGTGACAATGCCTAGACAGGATCCTGATGTAATACAGCAACAGAAAGCCCTCTCAAAACAAGAAATCCCCAGTGTTACTCCCACTGCAGGGAAAATCTCTTCGAGTGTAGTAAAACCAGGAGCACCTGTGTTTGTGAAAACGTTAATTCCAGAGGTTGAGGTAAAGAGAGGTGAAATGAATGAACTAAGTTGCCAATTCCAGGGAGATCCTCCACCGTCTGTTTCATGGCTTAAAGATGGACATCTTATAATGAGAGACCCTGATTTTGACGTTCGTACCAAAACAACTTCATCGACACTGACTATTTATTATCCAACTATTGACCATCAAGGTCTGCTTACTTGTAATATTGCAAACAAACATGGAAAAGCAAGTACATGTTGCATATTCAAAGTAACTGAAGATGTTTCGTCAAGGACAGAGATAAGACCTCCCCAGGAAGTTAAAGTAACAGAGGAGTCGGTGTTCACTGAAGAAGAAATAATAGAGGAAGAACTTAAGTCACTAACAAAACCTCAGATAGACCGCAAATACACATTGCAGGTTCCTCAGGCAGTCATCCACATACCACAAACTTCAGAGTCATCTATTCACTCTTCACCAGTTGAGATCAGAATAACTGCTCCAACTCCAGTGCTAGAGATTGTTGATGAGGCTAAAAACACATTTGGGCCTGTTAAACAAACCTCAGAGTCTCCGGCTGATGATGGCACCTCTCAAACCACGAAGCATAAGTTCACATTTTCTTTTGATGATGGTCGTGAAGCTCCCCAGGTGGTTAGAGAACTAAAGAACATTAGTGCTTCAGAGGGACAGACTGCTATGCTTGAGTGCATCATTATTGGTGAACCAACACCTGAGGCCATCTGGTCCCATGATGACATTTGTCTTGATCCTAATACCAGTAAATACATATATGAGGTACAAGACAAATGCTACAGGCTTTTTATTGACAATTTTACTTGTCTTGATGCTGGAACGTATAGATGTATTGCATCTAACAAATGTGGGCAGGTCGAAAGTGTTGCTGATGTGTCTTTTGATTCTGCAACTTTGGACTCTGGATTTTCATCCATTGCCGTGTCAGAGGTGGATAACCAAACTAGATCTTTATCTTCAGAAATCACCAAAGTTGGAACAAAGACTTTATCAAGTTCTTCCACACCATCCAAAGATGTTACTCTAACAAGTGAGGATGTTCTTCATTATGAATGTTTCACTTCAGTCAGTCCTGCTGGATTTCAAGATATTAGCAAAACCGCTGATCCCCATTACCCACAGCCAGATGCTCCTAAACTCATTAAGCGCATTAAGAAACCTGCTTCAGACATGCCTGTAATAACAGGCTGTGGTTTGCAGTCGTCTGGGGCAGAGGTTAAAGTATCAAAATTAAAACAAGCATTTGAAGCAACAACTTCTTTCATAGATGTGCCTGTTGAGCCAACAATACAATCAAAGGATGAGCCATCTTTTCCTATAGAAGACATTCCAGAGTTTTCTATTGAGCCTGATCAATATGAAAAGGAACAAACAACTTCAATTCTCTATAGTGAGGACAGGATGGAAGATCCTACTGCAGCTAAGGCCTTCCCATTAAGAGCTCTGCCAGATGTTAAAGAGGCAGTTCTTGACAACACAGAATATACTTTAGGAAAGTCAGAGATGAGAATGCCTTCTATAGAACCAAAATTATTTGACTCCCAACATTTTGTCTCTTTGGCAAATGTTACTGAGGTCCAGCAATCTCCCACTTTAGTCAGACCCCAGGCTAGATTACCAAAGACAATTAACCCAAAATATAGTTCTGTTAGCCCTAAACCAGTTCCAGACAGCACAGTTGAGCAAAAATTACGCAGGAGGTATGTGTTAGGCAAAGTGGCACTGATAACTCCATTGATACCAAGGCACAGTCAATGGAAATGGGCACCATCAGTATTCAGAGAGCAGAAGATGAGGACATGCCACAAGATAACGTCTGTCCAGTTGATGTAAAGCATAATAGGATGGAAGCCACAGATATAGCAAAATCTATTAGTGTAAAATCAAAAATTGAGGTTGACAGAGCATTGCAATTTGACTCGGCAGATTACCCTTACCCAGCACAGAGACAGCAACAGAAAAAACCTGCTAGGCTAGGGGTTGTTGGTGTTTCCAAGCTTGAGGAAGAAGAAGTAACTTTTAGTGCTGTTTATGATTACTATAACCCACCAACTGATTGGGGAAGGCCTTTGTCGCCAGAGTCAGAAATGTCTATAGAAGTAGGTAGCACAATCAGTGAAGAGATGGCAGAAATAGAACAGTTCTACACACCCACTTCATCCACGGAAATTTCTCAAATTCAGAAGTCACCGGAATCTTTCCATACCCCCTCAGAGACTCCAGGGGGTGTCATGACTCCCCGCGAGTATCCGTTTTCCCCTGTGGAACACAAGAGACCTTCAACTAGCTCTAGTGAAGATTTTTATTCCCCTGCCAAATTTCTCAGTTCTCCAGATGATGAGGGTATTGAAACAACTCCCCCTGTGTTTACTATCGACGAGGGTATGATTCTTCCAGAAGGACGTGGTTCACTAGGCTTGGGGACACTTCAGGAAAAGGTTCAGGGAATTCCTCCAGCTTTCCTTAAGCCACTCACAAAAAGAAGAGTTTTTGAAGGTGATTCCTTACAGTTCTGTGCTGAAGTATTTGGACTACCCACTCCAGAAGTGAAATGGTTTAGAAACAAAACTGAGCTTAAGGCAGGTGAGAGGACTAGTATTGAAAGAGATGGTGATAACATTGCTCTGGAAATTAGGAATATCACAAAAGCTGACCAAGGGGAATATATCTGTGAGGCTCTTAATTATGTTGGTGAGGCAAAAAGTGTTGCTTTGGTTGTCGTTATATCTCAGGAAGCAAGGCAAATGCTGCCCCCTCCTGCTGTTACCCATCAGCATGTCATTGAGTTTGATGTTGAGGAGGATGAGGATCCGTCAAGGTCTCCCTCTCCTCAAGAAATCCTGTTGGAGGTTGAGTTAGATGAGAATGAGGTGAAAGAATTTGAAAAACAGGTAAAAATTGTCACCATTCCAGAGTATACAGCTGATAACAAAAGTATGATCATATCCCTTGATGTTCTGCCAAGCATGTTTGAGGAAGGGGCTGTGGATTTTTTAACACAAGAAAGTGATGATTTAAAAATAGCTTTTGAAGTTACAGAAATGCCTCCACGTTTTATAAACCCAATTTATGACATTGAAACTCCTGAAAACACAAATGTAATGTTTGAATGTTCCTTAATGGGCATTCCCTCACCAATAGTGTCATGGTACAAAGGCAATGTAAAGATTCCTATGGATAAGAAAAAGTACATCTGTAGCTCAGATGGTGATAATCATTTTTTGAAGATTCTCAAAGCCAACACACATGACAGTGGCGTATTTACATGCAGAGCCATTAATGTTGTTGGTGAAACACTTTGCAGGGCGTCACTTATGGTTATGAATCCACAGTCATTCTCAGGCAAGACAAGAGGAAGAGAACTAACTGCAGTTTCTCTTGGTAGTGCAAAAGTTCAGCCTCAGAAATTTGACTTGGTTGTTGGAAACTCATCATTTGATGGAGAACAGACATCAGAGATAGAGCTTGAATTTGAGTTCCAACAGGAATCCGATGAGTCTCAGAAAGCTGTCAGACTGGTTGCAGTTACTGATAATGAGACAAGTGAGCAAGGAGAAAAATATGTTAGTATTAATTTTGATGTCTTTGCGGAACCCTCGAAAGATGACAAAATAGAATTTAAAGGCAAATCAACAAACACATGTAGTTTTCAGTTTCAGGTCACTGAAATCCCCCCAAAATGTATAATCCCACTGCAAAATGTCACTGCAGCTGTAGGTACACCTGTAATGCTTCAGTGCTTAGTGAGCGGCAAACCAAATCCTACAGCAGAGTGGTACAAAGATGGTGCTCCAGTAAAAAATGCTAGATACATTATCCAGGAGAAAGCATCAGGGCATTTCAATCTGCTTATAACAAATGTAACTCACAGTGATGCTGGTGAATTCAAATGTATTATACAAAACAAAGCTGGTTACACCGAAACAACTTCGTTGTTAAAAGTGTTTTAGTTTGACAGCAGTTTAAGAAGTTCATTGTTCATGAAACAATGTCAGACAGGTTTGTTGTTTTGTTTACTTTGAATAGATGTAATGTAGTACACATTTTTATGTATTACAATTGTACATTTTTGTGAAATTATGTATAGAAACTTTTGCTCAATCTGCATTCAGAATTGTTGTTCAGTAGTATATATTTTAATTATTGATCCTTAATTTATTGAAAAGACCTGATTTGATCCTCATTTACTTTTGACTAACTCACATTAGTGTTCCAGTCTGTAGGGATGGTTTTAGTTTCCTTCTGTTTTTGTTTCTTGGGTGGTGTCCTGGGTCTTTCTTTTTGGTGGTGAATTGACACATTTTGTAAATGAAATATGTTACCTTTGCTTATGTCTGCCAACAGTTCAGGTGAATTTCAAGCACAGTTTTCAAAGAGCTTATAAAATTTCTTGACAGTGCATGCCCACTATAATAGATAAAAGTAAAGTAAAATTTTCAAGGCAAAAGTGTTTTAGTTCAAATTGCATGAATATTAATTTCCCCTTCTGTGTATTTATTTTTTCCTTAATGTTACAAGTGTGATCAGAAAAAAGTAATGAAAAATAATTTGAATACTTGGTTAAAATAGTTTGGAGAGACTAGATTTTCTTTGCTCAAGTTCATCATTTACAGTTTTAGTAAATGAGTTTTAGGGTAATAATAAACATCTTTGTTGTATAGTTTGATCATGTTTTTTCTAAAAGTAGTGGTTATTGGGTTAAGGATTTAATAGTTTGTAAATAAAAAGGTTAAAATAGACAGTGATATACAATGATATACAGTGATGATAGTTATAGTTTGCTTGTGTGTTCATGTATCTGTGTCCTTCAGTTTCATCAGTTATTGTTAATTTTGGGAGACAAATGCATAGATAGTCAAACCTTTATGCATAGAAATAAAGAAAACTAAAGCAGTGCGTCATATTTTCATTGAATCACAAATGTCGTGTTCTACCCATTTATTGTAGTTCTGTTTACATGAAAAGTAAATAAAATTATGATGAAACCATTTACGTTTATTTGCTTTTTTTTTCTTTTTCTTTTTAATCTCTTAAGGGCATTGTTGTGTCCGCTTCTTGACAAATTCTGAATGACCTCCATCTTTATCTTTTTTGTGATTTCTGAGGATATGTTGGTGAATCTTTAATTCCATTATTTTCATACAGAATTTTCTAGTTTGACTGTGAAGACCGAAGAAGAGGAAGAAACCTACAGCACATCACTACATTTACCTGAAAAATCAAAAACACTTGAACTCAAGCCAGAGCAGAAGCGTTTTTCTAGTTCTTTGGAAAGGAAAAAAGAGAAACCTGTGTTTCAGTCCAAGCTTACACCTGCTGAAGTTACCGCTGGAGAGTCAGTTAGGTTTACTGTCACGTTATCTGGTTTTCCAAAGCCAAAAGTTCAGTGGTTCCACAATGGGAAAGTTATCACTTCTTCAACAGTTTATAAGTTTGTAGAAGAAAGAGATGAGTACACTTTAATAATAACCCAAGTCAAAAAAGAGTATGAGGGAGAGTACTCTTGTACCGCCAGTAATAGGTTTGGCCAAACTACCTGCAAGACAATGTTAAAGGTACGTGTAAGTCAATTATCAGAGGCAGAAAAATGGGTGGAACGAATGTTCAAACTACCAGGGCAACCACCATGCTTTACCACACAAATCCAACCTGTGCAGTGTGCAGAGGGCAGCGAGGTAAAGTTTCAGTATAGAGTTACTGGTACTCCTTTCCCTGATGTTCAGTGGTTTAAGGGTAATTCTCAAATGAAGTCAAGCCAGACCTGTTCTGTTGTAAGTAACCCAGATGGCTCTGGCTTCCTTATCATGAATAACATCCAACAGAGAGACAGCGGACTCTACACTTGCAAGGCTGTTAATCCATTTGGAGAGGCAAGCTGCAGTGCTGAGCTGATAGTATTCCACAAAAAAGTCTCTGTATTTCATAAACAGCAATTAGTTCAAGAGCAAAAAAGTTACAAGGTGTCCATGAAAGAGGAAGCCACCGAATCTCGCTTGTACAGTGTTAGCCTACCTGGACAGGCAGGTGCTAGCTTGCAGGGAGACCATCAGGTAATTTATACCATTGGCACAGAAGATAGGCAAATGGTAGCTAGTGAGCAGGTTGACACTTTGCATGACTTGGATGTTTCCATTGCAACTATGCACAAAGAGCAGGTGACTCATCAAGCTGCTGTGTTGCAGTCTCATGAAGTTCAAGAGAGAGTCATATCTGCTTCAGTCCAGCCACAACCAGTGGTAGCAACCTCTTTGAAACAGCTCCAGATGGCTACTATGACCTCAGCAGTTCAAGAACGCCAAGGCTTCACAGAACAACACTTTGAACGAATCAAAAGTCCTGAGGTTACAGAGCTAGAAATTGAAAAAGAGCACCCCTCACAGTTAATGTCTGCCATAACTGAGAGTGTAACTCCACTGACGATTGTCAAAGCTGAGCCATTATCAACCAGAGAAACAGAACAGATCAAGGCATCTCCTGAGCCCAAGTATCCGATATCAAGTCACCAAGTTGAGACAAAACTCCCAATTATTAAAGAACATTCACAGGTTATACCGCATACTCAGCAGGAAAAGGGCTACCAGGTTAAAGAGGGAGTTAAAATTCTATACAGTGCCATTTCAACGGAGAAGCAACAGATCACAGAAGGTCATGCTAAAGAACTGCCAACACAAGAATCTACCTTTCAGACATCTGTGAAGAAAGAACCAGTAAAACCAGTTGTCCTTTCAGTTAGTGAAACTGCTCAGACTTTATCAAAAGAACAGAGGTTATTGATACAGAAATCAGATGAAGAGACAGCATCTTCAGTCAAAGATAGTGTATTTAAATCCGCTCTTATTGCTGAGGAAAAGCATCAACTCCAAGCTGATCAGTCAAGTTTGATCCCAGGTTTAGAAAGTGCCATTTCAGTGCAGTCCCAGAGAGAAGATGATCAAGTTCTGCATTTACAGGTCATCACAGATCAGGATATTCTTCCATCTGAAGGCAGGTTCAGCAGTGAGAAACCAAGCCCAGAGAAAGCAGATGCTCAAAAAAGTTCTGTTCTTAAGCATACAGTGTCAGTGGATTTACAACAGACGGTGACGTGTGAGGAGTCTTCTCAGTTTTCAGCACAAGAAACAAAAATGTTCATTGAGCCTGGTAAGGAAGCTCCTGCCCCTTTGCATCTTCAGGCAGTTCATATAGAAAACACATTGATGAAAGAAGGGATAATCTCAATGGAAAAGCCAGACGAACAGATTGCAGTACAGAGACAGGAAAAAGCCCGTCATCATGCAGCAAGCACAGAAGAGAAAAGAGAGCATACAGCAGATTATTGTAAAGATCTTGATGTGTCTGTTACAGGTGTGCAGTCTGAAATCAGAAAAGAACCCAAACCTGAAAGTATTCTTCAAGTCATTTCAGAGCCTGTGCCATTACCGAAGGAAACTCCTTTTGTAAGCGATGTTAAACAGCAGCGTGCCCTAGTACAGAAAGAAGATCACTGGAATATTGTGCATGTGCCATCTGTATCAGAGAGTCAGGATATGGAGGAGGGGCACACAGAGAATATAGGAACAATTGAGAAATTTGTGTCTAAAAGCGAAGTCGAACCCAAAATCCCATCTGAATTAATTTATGTAGAAGAAAAGGCTATCTCGACAGAGAGTAGCATTGCTCTTGAGGCCACCGAACAAGACTTCGCAGTTCAAATTCAAGAAGGACAGTCTGTTAGACAGTCAGTTTTAATGGAAGAAAAGCGTGTAATCAAAGGTGAGCTATCTCAGGATATTACAAAATCTGAAACATCCACAGCAGTTGTCAGTAAGCAGAAGATGGGTACTCTTTTAGTGTCAGAGTCAAGGGAGAGCCACACTCTACCCAAAGAGCTCACTTTTGTTATTTCGCCTCCAAAACCACATTCATTGGACATTAAGCGCCAATTAAAAAGTGCTCTTGCAGCTGCCGTCGCACTTGACCAGCCATTGATCCTGGCGGATGTAGTTGAGAGTTTAGGAGCTGTAGAAATTCATGAGGTAAAAGAAAAGAAAGAACACAAATATGTCATGTTCACGTATCTTATTACAAGTGCAAGTGCCCCACTTGAAATTACAATTGCTTTTGAAGGAGAGTACCCCCAGACTGCTGATCTCAGAAGTGAACTTCAAGCTGCCTTCTACTCCATTGTCTATCGAGAGCAACAGGTTATGACCTCAGAGCAGCCAGGCACAATGCAAATTGACAGGCCCCAAAGAATACAGGCTACCAAGGCTTCTTCAAAAGAAATGCTTTCACCTGTGGTAGAGATTGTAAGATTGACAGAAAATGTTGAGCCTTTTACTCCACCATTTTCTCAGTCTGCAACTGTGAAAACTGAAGCAAAAGCCTCTTTTCAGTCCGTAACAGCTAAAGAGCAAGCTTTTGTGCAGCAGTCAACAGTTCATATGACAAGTGAATCAAAAATTGAGATTCAACAGTCCATCCAAGTTGAGCGACAAGAAACCAGATCTGTGACAGTAAAAGAACATGAGAGGGATGTAGGGGCAGTAGGTATGATAACTGAACTTGTTTTGAGGCCTGTTCCAATCGAGCAGTCGACTGAAGTCGTCTTTCAGAGGGAGGAAAGGGAGGAATATATAACTGAAGCATTTATGAAATTAGAGAAAGAAGAAGTTAGAGAGGAGGGTTACCCAGTTTTTGAAAGCTCCTTGGAGGATATTGTAATAGACGAACATTCAGAGGCAAAATTCTCATTGACTATTAGACATGTAAAGAAAGTAAATTGGCTTTTTAATGGAAAATCAATTAAATCTGGCAAAGAGTTCAAGTGTTCCAAAGACCACGACACTTACACACTAGTAATCAGCAAGGTTACGAAGGATCATCAAGGAGAATATACCTGTGAGGCTGTAGGTGATGCTGGCAAGACCTCAACGTCCTCTCACCTCACTGTGGTCTCAAGAGGTTGGATTTACGGGATTATTATGCCATCCCATCCCACATGACTAACTCTTGACGTTCATAGCTAAAATAGACACGCTTCATCAGATATGCTTTCTCCACACCAACTAATAGAACAGATCTTTGTATTTCATATGAAGATACCTTAATGTCTTCCTCTCTGATCTTCTTCACAATGCTGTGATTTTGCCACCATTTTTACATCACTGAAATTTTAGCATGTCTTCACTTCTTCACATCAACCCTTAACCTGCTGGATCTTTCAGTGTCATTCCAACGTTCATCTCCTCCTTCACTCCTGCAGTATTTTCCACTTTTTTTTTATTTTATTCATCTCTGGGAATTGGTTATGAAATACTCCATTGTTGTTTTCTTCATCAGCCATTGGGCACCTCATATTTGATCTTCTTTTTTTTCTTCTTTTTTTTTTTTGCATGCATTCCAGGATGTCAAGTCATTATTTCACTCTTTATTCAGTGTTTTTTCCTCCTCATAGTGAGATCACCATTACTCTTCACAGTCACTCTTTGATTTATTTATTTTTTTACTGATCCATTACAGTGACCACAGAAATTGGCACTTTTTGAAAATACCATATCTATAAAAAAAATGTACTTGAATGTTTACGTTTAACCGCTTAATCTGCTAAACTTTGTAAAAAATGTTTATGTAGAATATTTCAGGTGTTTGAAAGTGCCAATTAGTGGTTTCTGCTTTTCATGTTCATACTCATTACTTGTCTGAAAACATGTTAAATATAATGCACTAATTTGCTTTTTATCTCTGTGCACGATTCAGTGCCACCTGTTTTTAGGCACAAAATAAAAAATCTGGAGGTCAATGTTGGCAGTCCTGCAAAGTTCGAATGTGAGATTGAGGATGCTCCAGGTGTGACCTTCAAGTGGTTCAAGTCTGGTTCTGAGCTCAGACATAGTGACAAATGCAGGATTATCAGTCTTCATCACACCTCATCTCTGGAGATGATTAGCCCAACAGTCGCTGACAGTGGAGAATTTACCTGCAAAGCTTCAAACCGCCATGGAAGTGACAGCTGCTCTGCTAAACTAAGTGTGACAGGTAAGAAATATATACCTTTCCTATTGTCCGTTGGTCTTCTTGAAGTAGTTATCCTTGGAGTTGAAATGCTTTGTGTTTGATGCTTTTTTGATAAAGTTATTTATATCTTTTTATTGATATCTTCTTTTTATAGAGATTTTCCCACCAGAATTTGTATCAAAGCCCGATTCGATGACTTTATTTGTGGGCAAGCAAGCAAAATTTCAGTGTGTTATTTCTGGTTCTGAACCAATGAATGTTCTCTGGCATAAAGACAATATTGCTATTTCACTTGACAATCACTGCAAAGCGTCCTCTGACAAGAACAAGTATTTTCTTGAAATCTTGAATTTACAACAAAGTGATCAGGGAACATACCTTTGCAAAGCTTCAAACAGTGTTGGTACAGCTACATGCTGCACTGAACTGAGGGTTGTAGACAAACCCAGCTTTGTGAAGAGCTTTGCGTTAACCACTATTGCTGTGGGAAACACACTACGCCTTGAGTGTCAGGTAGATGAAGACATTGGTGTTTCCATCATCTGGATGAGAGATGGCAAGAAACTCCATACTACAATGGACTGTAAACTAGCTTTTGAGGAAAAAATAGCCTGTCTTGAGATTCAAAAGGCTAAACTCAAAGATACAGGTACATATACCTGTACTGCTGCCAATGACGCAGGAAGCAGCAGTTGCTCTTCTAGTGTGACAGTGCAAGGTAAGACTTTGAGATTAATACCCTTTGTAAATGCAGTATTTGACACAAATCTGCATGTCAGGGTATTAATTTCTGTCAGTGTGCATTTGCATTGCTTAGACAGAGGTGATAAAGCTTAAGCATCAGCTGATGCTGCTCTTATATGCCATATGAAGTATTACAGTTTATTTTCACTGTACTCCACGTGTCTCTTATTTATATTAAGCTGTCTTTTTCTTAACTTGTCTTTTTCTCTTCAAATCAAAAATCTTGTTCTTCCTTTGCATTTTAACCCTTAGAACCTCCAGTCTTTGTTAAAAGGCTGGAGCCTAAGATCTTATGGAAACAAGGAATGTCTTCACGTCTGTTGTGCACTCTCAAAGGATCGCCTGAACTCCATGTAACTTGGTTTTTGAATGACAAACCACTTAGTTCCTCTGAAAAACACAAAATAACTTTCAAAGCCGGCCAAGCCACTCTTGAGATTATTAACTTATCTGAATCTGACAGTGGAAATTACACTTGTGAAGTGATGAATGAGGCTGGCTGTGAAAGCTGCAGCTCTCAAGTAACTGTAAAAGGTAATTCTCAAGATTCTTACATTCTGAATTAATGCTCATTATGTTGAGATGGAAGAGTCGTCTTAAATGTTATTGCTCTTATTGTTCTTAGAACCTCCTGCATTTAAAAAGGAGTTGCAAATGGTGGAGGTAGTCAAGGGTTGCACAGCCCAGCTTGAATGTGAAGTTACAGGCACTGCTCCATTTGAGGTGACCTGGTTTAAGAATAAAAACCCAGTATCCTCTGACAAGAAGTACAGTATTGTCTCAAAAGAGACAGTTGCATATTTGGAAATCAAATCATTTGAAAGTGCAGATGTTGGAGATTACCAGTGTTGCATTTCTAATGATGTTGGTAAAATAACTACAAAAGCAGTGGCCAAGTTGAAAGGTTGGTACAATCCTTTTTAATGGCCTAAACTGTTTTTTTATTTAATGTGAAAATGAATATGCATTTTTTCATGCAGAACCACCATCGTTTGTAAAGAAGATTGAGAACACCACTGCAGTTTTAGGCAGCGCTGTGAAACTGCAGGGAACTCTGAAGGGTTCTGCTCCTATCACAGTTCAATGGTTTAAAGATTCTGAGATAGTCAGGGATGATGATCCTAATATTACTACGACTTTTGCAAACAACCTTGCTATTCTGGCAATAGCAAATGTGGCCATTGACCATGGGGGGAAATATACTTGTCAAGCTGAAAATGAGGCTGGAAAACAAAAATGCGAGGCCGCTGTATCAGTTCAAGGTTAGAATTAAACACATTAAGCATATCACTGTATTTAGCATTGTATTTTGTAACATTTTTATTAGTAGTAGTGTTATTATTGAGGTAATAATTAATTGATTTATTTCACGTTTGTTAAAGAACCAGCTAGATTTGTTGAGAAACCGCCATCCATCAGTGTGACTGCCAGTGACTCTGCAACTCTCGAGTGCAAAGTTTCAGGAAGTCCAGATCTCAAAATAAAATGGTTCAGAGATGGCAAAGAGATTACAGGAAGTCGAAAATGCAAAATCTCTTTCAAAGATAACGTGGCAGCCTTGAAAATCCTCTCAGCAGAGAGGGGAGATAGCTGTGAATACAAAGTTGAAGTTTCTAATCGGGTTGGAAAAGAGCAGTGCTCTTGCTCAATTCTTGTTCTTGGTTAGTGCTATTCTTTTAAAATTATCTTTCATTTTCTGTTTTTGTGTGCTCATATTTTTTTACAATGGTGTTTTACTTCTGTTGCGCAGATAAAATAATACCCCCAACTTTCACAAAAATACTTAAGAAGGTAGATGGTAATGTTGGAGGCACTATTCAGTTGGAATGCAAAGTGTCAGGATCCCAACCTATAACATTATCTTGGTTCAAAGAAGGAAAGGACATTACAACTGGAACAAAATATAGAACAGAAATGCAGGAAAGCACTGCAATACTGAAAATTACTGATTTAGAGACATCAGATGCTGGGGTTTTCACCTGCCATGCAACTAATGCTGCAGGACACAGTGAAACAAGTGGAACTGTTTCTGTTAAAGGTTAGAATAATCAATCATATCTTATCAATTGAAAATGTTTGTTGTATTTCTATGCTGTTGACTTGAAATTGGGTTGTTAAAATAATCTCTTCCCCGTTCAAATTAACTTTAGAACCCCCAGTCTTCTCTTTGAAACCTCAAAGCCAAGATGTTTTACCAGGAACTACGGTTGTCCTAACAGCTGCATTCACTGGGACAGCACCTTTTATCATTAAGTGGTTCAAAGAAGACAAAGAAATGTTAACTGGAGGAACCTGCTTCATCAAAAAAGAAGCCAACTCAAGTTCACTGGAGCTGCACTCCGTGAAGCCATCTCAGTCTGCAGAATACACTTGCCAAGTTTCTAATGATGCTGGAAAGGTCTCATGCACAGCTTCCTTATTCGTGAAAGGTGCTTTTTCTTACTCTTGATGAATTGTTTTTTCTGTTATTTTTGCTGAATAATTATTCAGTTAATTTATCTTACTGTGTTATTCTCTTTGTTTTAGAACCTCCAAAATTTGTAATGAAGCTTGACTTGACTAAACTAGTACTGAATGGGAGTCTTGCCACTTTGGAATGTAAAGTCACTGGCAGCCCAGAGATCAGTATTAGATGGTATAAAAATGAGACTGAAGTTAGCTCAAATGATAAATACCAAATGGCCTTCATCGACTCAGTTGCTACACTACAAATTTCCAAATGCTGTGTTGAAGACAGTGGAGATTATATCTGCCAAGCATCAAATGAAGCTGGCAGCGATAGATGCAGTTGCTTGGTTACAGTCAAAGGTTTGTTTGAAGTTACTTACCTTTTTAAGGTAATTAAAGTCATTTTCTGTTGGTTAATTCATTAGCTTCTCTGTGCTTTCTTATCTCAGAACCTCCCGAATTTGTGAAACCGTTTGAATCCAAAGAAATTGTTAAAGGCACAGATGTTTTGTTGGAAGGAACTGTATCAGGCTCAGCTCCCTTTGAGATTTCCTGTTTCAAAGACTCAAAGCAGATCCGAAATGATAGAAGGCACATCATAAGCCTGACAAAGGATGTAGCAGCTCTTCAGATTTTGAAATTTGAACCTGGCGATGTTGGCAAATATCAGTGCACTGTAGGAAATGAAGTAGGGCAGACCTCCTGTGATTTTCATATTAAACTGAAAGGTTAGTAAGAACATTACATTCATGGATTTTTATGTAAGTGAAGGTACAGTGTTGCTTGTAAACAGTGAAAACAACATCTTACATTTGATATTCTTCAATTAGAGCCACCATCATTTGTGCAGAAGATGGATAATACAAATGTCCTCCTTGGTGGTGAGGTTTCCTTGCAGTGTGTTTTGAAAGGGTCATTGCCTATGAATGTCTTTTGGATGAAAGATGACCATGAGATCAAGGAATCTGGGGATGTTCAGATATCTTTTGAGAACCAGACAGCAGTGGTATACATTTCTAGTGTGCAGTTAAAACATGGTGGAAAGTACACTTGCCATGCTCAGAATGAAGCTGGTAGTCAGAAATGTACAGCAGTACTGGTGGTAAAAGGTGTGTAGTAATTTTTAATTTACATATTTATAATATGGTTTTTATTCTCATTGACGTTTTACACAGTTTCTAATAAAGTTATGTTAATCTTTAGTTATGATATCCATATAGCTCTTTTTGATTTAGTTCTATTTGCATGTATTCATAAATGTTTTACTGTACACAGAGCCTGCAAACATCACAGAGCAAGCCAAGTCTGTCAGTGTTTCAGTAGGTGATCCTGCCACTCTAGAATGCAGGTACTCTGGTTCTAAAGTTCTTAAAGCAAAATGGCTAAAGGATGGCAAAGAGCTGACATCAAGCAAAAAGTACAAAGTACAGAGCACCGATAAAAGTTCCATATTAAAAATTATTTTTGCTGAGAAGAGTGATGCTGGAGAATATATCTTTGAGATTTCAAATGATGCTGGAAGAAGCAGTTGTGAGGCAGTTGTGACTGTTTTAGGTTAGTATGTTATAAGTAATAGCCATTTATGGATTTGCAAGAATTGGAAATTTTAGATCAACACTCAGATTGAAGCTGCTATATTTTCCCTTCACCGTAACAGATCAAATAATCAAGCCTTCCTTCACAAGAAAATTGAAGGACATGGAGAGTATAAAAGGATCTTTTACACAGTTGGAATGTCTGGTCTCTGGATCTCTTCCCCTAACTGTCACTTGGTTCAAGGAAAACAGAGAGATAGACACAGATGAGAAGCACAAATGCATATTCTTTGAGAATGCAGCATCTTTGGAAATCAGTCGTCTTGATAGTTCAGACAGTGGCAACTATACCTGTATTGCTAAAAACCAAGCAGGCACTGTTCAGTGCTCAGGCACGCTGAAAATCAAAGGTTTGCAATTACCGTTGGCTTTTATCAATTACAAAATCATTTGTTAGTTTGTAAAGTTGTAAACTGTATTTTAAATCTTATGCCATCTTATTGTTTCATGTTGTTCCTTTCAGTGAGTTTTATCTTCATTTATTCTTTCATCTTAAATCTTCCTCTTATACGCAGAACCTCCGTCAATAATTGAGAAACCGGAATCACAAGATGTTATACCAGGATCCAGAGTGCAGTTTAATGTGCTTGTGTCTGGCACGCCACCACTGACCATTAAGTGGTTTAAAGATAAGAAAGAGGTTTCTTCAGGGATTGACTGTTCAGTTCAGAAAAATGACACCTCTAGCTCACTGGAGCTCTTTTTTGCTAAGCCTTCCGACTCCGGAGACTATGTCTGTGAAATAAGTAATGATGTTGGATCAGATGCTTGCCAAGCAACACTCTTTGTGAAAGGTTTTTACGAAAATAATTTTTAAACTATTTTTTCACTATTATTAAATGCTTAAAATAAGTACTTTCTTTCTCTGTATTTTTACAGAACCACCCAAATTTACCCGCAAACCTGAAAAAATAACAGTGGTAAAACCAGGCCAATTGGTAGCTTTTGAATGCCAGATTACAGGCACTCCAGAGATAGACACATACTGGTTCAGAGATGGGAATGAAATAAGTCCAAGTGACAAGCATAAAATGACTTTTGTCGATTCTCTTGCACGGCTTGAGATAAGTAGCAGTGATATCAAAGACAGTGGAGTGTACTACTGTGAAGCCCGAAATGAGGCGGGCAGTGAGAGCTGTAGTATGGAACTAAGAGTGAAAGGTTAGTATGTAGTGCATTTTATAGGCCTTTAAATTGTTTGATATGATTCCTCAAGAAATGTCTGGCCAGAACATAGATTTTGAACTGGTTTCATCTAAAGCTTTCTTCTTTTTTCAGAGCCCCCAGTTCTTGTCAAACCATTGACTCCTCTTGAGGTTGTGAATGGGTCAAATGCATATTTTGAATGTCAGGTAAAAGGCACATCTCCTTTTGAGGTGACCTGGCAAAAATATTCAAAGGACATTAAATCAAGCCTAAAGCATGTGATTTTGCAGAAGAATGGCTCTATAATGACTCTTGATGTACAGAAATGTGATGCTTTAGATGTTGGAGAATATCAGTGCACTGTAGCAAATGAAGTTGGGAGTTGTTCAAGTCAGACTACACTCAGCATAAAAGGTTAGCGTTAAGTATTTTTAACATGTTTTATATATTTATGATATTATCTTTCTTTCTTTAACATATTTCACATTTCCAATCAGAACCTCCATCGTTTGTGGAGAGGATTGAGAATGTTGTCACAGTTCTTGGAAAAAAGGTTGAATTTAAATGTGTTGTAAGAGGATCACCTCCTCTGTCCATACAATGGCAAAAAGATGAAAACTGGATTTTGGAGGATCCTTCAATTGAGAGGACTTTTGAGAACAATATTGCTACTTTGAGAATCCCTGTGTGCAAGTCCATCCACAGTGGAAAATACACCTGTCAGGCCGTGAATGAGGCAGGGCAAGAAAAGTGTTTTGCTACCCTTTTGGTTCAAGGTTGGTTTTTTTGCAAGTGTTTTTTGTAGTTGTCCATCCTGTAGCTGACTTGCTATTATAAATATGTTTGTTATATTATCCCCAGAGCCACCTCAGATAATTGAAAAACCAGAGGTCATTAATGTCACTGCTGGAGATCCAATAAGTTTGGAGTGCAAAGTTACAGGCTCTCCTGAGCTGAAAGTGAAATGGAGTAAAGATGGCAATGAAGTTATGCCTTCAAGACAGCACAGCCTCAGCTTCATCAATAATGTCAGCCAACTTAAAATTCAGTCTGTCCATTTGGAAGACAAAGGAACTTATGTGTTTGAGGTTTCCAACCACATCAGTGCCTGCCAGTGCAAAGTGACTTTAAATGTGCTAGGTTAGTGATATTCATAATTAATGTAATAATTCGTATTAGATTAGTTTTATATTTACGATCTTCACTTTCTTTGTCTTTGTCAGAGCAAATAATCCCCCCATCCTTCATTAAACCTTTGATGGAGATGGAGGAAATTCTGGGCACAAATGTTCAAATTGGATGTAAAATATCTGGCTCACTCCCTATAACTGTGGAATGGGTGAAGGACGGAACTAAACTGTCAGGAAGAACCAAACATAAACAACTTCAAGATGACAACAGCGTATCTTTGGAAATTGAGTGTTTAGAGAAAGCCGACACTGGAACGTATACTTGTAAACTTACAAACAAAGCAGGCAGTTGTGAATGCAGTGGTACACTGAGGGTGAAAGGTCAGATAGCTTTTGCAGTATTTAGTAGTATATTTTATTCTCACATATATATCCTGAGATCTCTGATGGCTGCCAGTTTCTTAACAGAATTATATGTCTTTCTTTCCCATTAATGATTTAGAGCCACCAAGCTTTGTGCTGGTTCCAGAATCACAGGCTGTCATACCAAATACCACTGTTCGGTTTAAAAGTACCTTTAAAGGAACACCTCCCTTCACAGTGAAATGGTTCAAAGATGACACTGAGCTGATTTGTGGACCTTCATGTTTTACTGGCCTGGAGGGCCTCTCATGCTTCCTAGATCTTTTTGCCGTTGGAATATCACACAGTGGAACTTACTCTTGTCAAATAAGCAATGATGCCGGTACCGCTAAATGCACCACAACCTTGTTGGTCAAAGGTTGGACCTCTTTCAAGTACTCTTATCAGCACTCTTCATGATAATTCTTTTTTCATGCTTCACCATTTGCATGCTCTTGTATTGCTTACATAAATCGTCTGTCTGCCTTTCATCATCATCTTACTTCATTCCTGTTCATCATTACGCTTTACTCCCTTTCAGCCACCATGTACCTCTTGTCATCTGCCATCTTCTTAAAACCATCTTCACCGCTCCATTTCATATATTACATTAATCGTTATGATAACATGTTGTAATTTTGGTTTTACAGAACCTCCAGAGTTTGCACAGAAACTGCCAGCTGCAAAAATCATAAAGATGGGAGAGCCACTCCAGCTCGAATGCAAAGTCACTGGCACAGCTCCTCTGAAAATTAGCTGGTACAAAAATGATGCTGTTCTCAGCGACGGTGACAACTTGAGAATGACTTTCGATAACTCTGTGGGAGTCCTTGAAATTTTCAAGTGCAGCTTTGAGGATAGTGGAGTATTCACCTGTGAAGTCAAGAATGATGCAGGAACTAAGAGTTGCAGTACGACACTCACAGTCAAAGGTTAGACAGTAAATGGATCTTTCATTCACTAGTTTAATGCTTATGCCTTTATCAACATGAGCATTAACTGACTTTTTCAGAAGCAGTGTTATTTTAGTATAGTTTAGTTTTTGTATACTATTACAGTTTCTATTAATATTTTTAATTTGCTTTTATTTTTATATTTTCAGTTTTAACTTTTTTAACTTTTTTTTTTGTAGTTAAACTTATTTTTTATTTTAGTTTGTTCTTCTTTTTTCCCCCCCCCAGTTAGTCATTTCAGTGCTTCAATTTAATCTTGTTTCAGTTAATTGCCTAGGGCAAACATCCTTTAATTTTCATTTAATTTTTCCACCTAATATTTATTTTATTTCAGCTTCATAGTTTTAGTTATTGATGATAACCCTCTTCAGAGGATATGATTTATTGATTTAATGAATTATCTATTGATTGTAATATGCATAAATGCTCATTTTGTTTTGATTTACATTTTTGTAGAACCACCAACTTTCCACAAAGTGCCAACACCAGTTGAAGGGCTGAAGGGCAAAGATGCCAGTCTTAACTGTGAGCTGAAAGGCTCAGCACCTTTTGAGATAACCTGGTTTAAAGATAAAAAACAGTTAAAGGAGAGTAGGAAGTACAAATTTGTGTCTGAGGGATGCTCTGCAACTCTCCACATTCTTGGACTGGAAGCATCAGATGCAGGAGAATATGAGTGCAAAGCATCAACTAATGTAGGAAGTGATTCCTGCCAGGGCACTGTAAAGCTGAGAGGTCAGTAAGATGCTAGTTTAAAGTATTAAATAATTTTCCAAAAAAGGATTTTGCGCTTAGTTTTGTGACTCTCTGATGACTCTTATTCCTGACATTCAGAACCGCCAGCGTTTGTGAAGAAATTATCTAACACGACAGCCATCTCTGGTGAGGAGGTGGTTTTGCTGGCAACGGTCAAAGGCTCGCAGCCTATGACTGTGTCTTGGGTTCAGGATAAAGACCACATTCTCAGAGATGGTGACAACAGGAAAATTACATTTGAGAATAATCAGGTTACCCTGAAGATCTTTAAAGCTGACTCTACCAGTGCTGGAAAATATACATGCCAGCTCAAAAATGATGCTGGAGTAGCTGAATGCACAGCGAACCTAACTGTCCTAGGTTTGTAAGAAAAATACATTTTTCCCACTTGAGTATATATCTTTTAAAAATTATGTAAACATAATTAACAAAATGACGCTTCTAAATTTCTAGAACCTGCTGCAATTGTGGATAAGACAGAGTCAATCAGTGTAACCGCTGGTGACACTGCAGTCTTAGAGTGCACTGTATCTGGAACTCCAGAACTTAAGCCAAAATGGTACAAGGATGGTGTGGAGTTGTCTTCAGGCAGAAAATACAAAATCACCTTCTCAAAAATGATCTCCAGTCTTAAGCTATTGTCAACAGAGAAAAGTGACACTGGAGAATACACATTTGAAATCAAGAATGAAGTTGCTAGTGATAGCTGCAAAATGCACATCACTGTTTTGGGTCAGTAATGTTTAATATCCTTGTATATAATATTTGTTCCGAACTTAGAATTACATGTGATTTCTTATGAAGCCAAAAGCTGAGTATGTTGTTTTCGGTCGAACAGACAAAATCGTCCCACCTTCGTTCTCACGAAAACTGAAGGACACACAGAGCATTGTTGGCAAATCTATTGAATTGGACTGCAAAGCCTCAGGGTCTGCACCTCTCACCATCTCTTGGTACCATAATGAAGAGGAGATTAAAAGTGGGCCAAACTATGAGATTACGTTCGCTGAGAATACCTGCACTTTGAAAGTGCCAACTCTGAAACTTTCAGTCTCGGGCACATACAAATGTAAAGCAGTGAACAGTGCAGGAACTGCAGAGACATCTGCTTCCTTAGTTGTTAAAGGTTAGTCTTTAGTTGCAGAATAATTTCAAATAAATAAGAAATGTAAATCTATTGGCTAAGGCACATTTCGTAATTTTCTCCCTGATGTATTTGCTATAGAACCCCCATCTTTTGTGACCATTCCTCAACCGGTGGAAGCCCTCCCAGGCACAAATGTCACCTTTACAGCAACTGTTCAAGGAAGTACCCCAATGAAACTGAAATGGTTTAGAGGCAGTAAGGAAATAGTGTCTGGGAGAAGCTGTGAGATTGCTTTAAGAGGAGATACTGCAATTCTGGAGCTCTACAACATTGATAAATCTCATGCTGGCGAGTACACTTGCCAGATCATTAATGATGCAGGAAAGGAAAACTGCCCTGTGAACCTTTTTATTAAAGGTTAGTTTTAATTTAGTTATTATATGTGTAACTATTTCTTGAATACTTGTTATAGCGGAACTTTGTGTCTCACATATATATATATATATATATGCCGTCTATCGTTCAGAGGCTGCACACTTTGTCAAGAAGCTCAAGAACCTGTCTGTCGAAATGGGCAAGTCTCTGATACTTGAATGTACATATGCGGGAAGCCCAAGGATTCTTGTGAAATGGCATAAAGATGGCCAGGAGATTTATTCCTCTTACAAGTACAACATTACAACCACTGAGAGCTCCTGCATCCTTGAGTGTCTAAACAGTGACAAAGAGGCTGCTGGAAAATACACTTGTGAGGTTTCCAATGATGCTGGACACGACACTTGTGAAGCAGCAGTGTCCATCTTAGGTTTGTTACTGAGTAAAATTGCTCAATATAAGGTACAGTGAGACGAAAGCAAAATGTGCATGCTTGTCTTCATGGTATGTATATATATTTTGTTACTTTTAGAACCACCTTTCTTTATTGAGAGTTTGGAGCCCATGGAAGTCACTGTGGGTGATGCAGTTTGTCTGAAATGTCAGATTGGTGGCACTCCTGAAATGAAAGTGTCATGGTTCAAGGCAGATGGCAAAGTACGGTCTTCTCCGACCTGTAAGATGGAGTTCACCAAAGGCACTGCCTGTCTGAAACTAGCTAAAGTTGCCAAATCTGACATTGGTGAATACACATGTAAGGCAGAAAACAGCATAGGATCTGCCTCTTCCAGCTGCCTCTTAACCGTACAAGGTGATGCTGATTTCTCTTCAAAGCACTCTTAAATGCATTAAATGTTTTGATTGCACTGCGTAACCATTATCAATTTATTTTGCTAAATGTTTTGCTTTTCAGATGTGAAAACACCACCGTCTTTCCCTAAAAAGATTACTAGCATTACTCAAATTGAAGGGCAGCCTGTCCAGTTTGAATGTCGTGTTGCAGGATCCTCTCCTATGGAGATCTCTTGGCTAAAAGATGGTGAAGCTCTTAGGAGCGATTCAGAATACACAATGTCTTTTGATGATAACTCTGCTGTCCTAAAGATAGTCAAAGGTGAAATGAGACATTCTGGAGAATACACTTGTGTTGCAACTAATAGTGTTGGAACTGCTTCTTGTAGAGCCAAGCTCACCCTCCAAGGTCTGTTTATTTCTTTCATATCGTTCTCTGATTAAATGTGTTTCTTGTGTTGTGAAACACACTGAATTAAATGTGTTACCATGACTATACAATTGTGCTGTTATCTCTATTTAACTCTACAGAGCCAAGATATCCGCCTGTGTTTGATAAAAAGCTCATACCTGTGGATGTGACGGTGGGAGATACTGTCGAACTGGAATGCCACATGACGGGATCATTGCCAATAAAAGTCACTTGGTCCAAGGATCACAAAGATATCCGCACAGGGGGCAATTATAAGATATCATGTGTGGATAACACCCCACATTTGACAATTTTGAAAGCTGATAAGGCAGACTCTGGTCGTTATTCTTGCCATGCTAGTAACGATATTGGGAAGGATTCTTGTTCCACAGAGGTTTCTGTGAAAGGTATTTGGTCACGGCTTTTCAATGTGACTGTGTCTTCATTGTCTTGGGACTGACCTGTGGTGCTTTATTTCTTTTACATTTTTGTCTTCCATTCTTCATGCCTTTACATTTGTTATGTTTTTCTTTGCTTGCAGTAGGTAAACAGGTGGCACTGTTGAGCATTTGTCACAATCTTTTATTTTTTTTGTTTTTTGGAAAATTTGTCAAATTTTGCTCTATGCATTTAGGTGAAAGAACTACTTTTTGCCTATTATGTATGTTCTGTCTAACAACAACTCTCTTTATTGTTCCTATAGAACGGAAAATTCCACCTAGTTTTACCAAAAAGCCTTCAGGAACTATTGAGGACATTGAGGGCAAAATGGTGAAGATTGAGGGTCGTGTAGCTGGATCACATCCCCTAACAGTCAACTGGTATAAAGATGGCATGGAAATCTTCTCCTCTGACTTTTATGATGTAACCTTCAAGAGCAGCCTGGCTGTCCTGTGCATTAAAAAATCTCAACTGTCAGATAATGGAACATATATGTGCAAAATCTCCAACGAAGCTGGCACTGCCTCTTATGATGTGTCAGTTAAGATTACAGGTATACAGCTGGTTTCTATGTCAAACTTTTCTTATTTCAGTTGTCTAGTTATAAGTGTGCTATTGCTTGAAGTGCTATTGAAGTACTGTGGCAGTACTATGGTACAGTGACAGTATCAGATGGTAATTTCATGGTACTAAATTTCACTATTATGTGAAATACCTTACAGTACCATGTAATTACCATTGTAGTTTCATAATGTTTTCTTGTAAAAGATTTATGGAGTATAAAAATGTGAAATGTCCTGTTATAAATGAGTCTCTGTATGTAAGCATGCATGTATGTATCAAAAAGGATTGAACATTCGTAAACATGCTCATAATTACTGTATTTTCTGAATACAGAGCAAAAGGTACCACCAAGCTTTGACTTGCCTCTTAAACCAGTGACTGTGACTGAGGGTGAGAAACTTACCCTCAGCTGTCATGTACGTGGATCTCCTCCTCTAAAGATTCAGTGGATGAAGGACAGACGGGAGCTTTCTTCGACTGAAAATACAAAGATCACATTTGTTGATGGCACTGCCACATTGGAGATGATCCATGTATCTAAGACAGATACTGGAGATTATCTCTGCAAAGCAACCAATGAGGCTGGCAGTGAATTCTGCAAATCTAAAGTCACTATCAAAGGTATTTTTATGTGTGTGTAAGATACATTAAGTTTCTATTGTCCTTGTTAATTCTTTTTTTTTTTTGCCTGCTTTTATATTTCTTTTTTTATTTGCTTCATCCTAACCATGCCATTCTGTTGGCTGTTTGCCAATATTAGAATCTTCTAGCAATTCTTCTTCTTCTTCTGGTTCTTTCTTGGCCTGACAACAGATTACTTTTGTCAGGGCAAGTACTTGCTTGTTGCATACAAACAGGTCTCAATGATTTGTTTTGGCCAAATCTGCTTCTTCGCAAATGTTTCTTTGGCATTCTTATTCCTGCAGCTGTGCTTTTTGAAAAAGTGAAACAGGTCTTGTGTTTTTGTTGTCTAAAATGTTTTAGACCTGGATCTTGAATATCTTAAGTTAAAAAAAATGTATGTATCTCACTGCAATATTCCATCAAAAGTTTCAGAGAAACCAGGAGCTCCTGCCCCGGCACAGGCTGCCCCTTCACCACCAGAAGCAGTTAAAAAGTTGGACAACCTGTTCTTCATTGAGGAGCCAAAGAGTGTCCATATTGTTGAGAGTAAGTGACTCTCCTTTCCTTTTTTAGGGGTGAACTGTATTAAAATGTAGAAGAAAGTGTTATTGATGCTATGTGTGATTTATATTTTTGCAGAGGGTACAGCTACCTTCATTGCTAAGGTTGGTGGTGATCCCATTCCCAATGTGAAATGGATGAAGGGCAAATGGAGGCAGATGACTCATGGGGGCCGCATCAGTATTGAACAAAAGGGTCAAGAGGCCAAGATGGAGATCAAAGAGGTGACCAAATCTGACTCTGGTCAGTACAGATGTGTTGCATCAAACAACCATGGAGAAATTGAGTGCAGCACCAACTTGAATGTTGATGAGAAGAAAGAGACAACTTTAGAAATGGTGAAACTGAAGAAGTGAGTACCTGTCAAACTGCAAACCATCCTCAAGGACCCCCCTTGTCGAACATTAGTTATAGACATAAATATATGACTGAATAAGTGTCTAAATACTGATTGTTATTATAACAATGTTAAAAATGATAGATTGTAATTATACTGATTGATCTAATTGTTATTTATTCTGCGTGATTTGTGCATACATATGAGCAGCACAAGCTGTGAAACACTAATTTAGTGTGATAACTATTCAAAGATTGCCTAAGTTGTGTTGTTTTGTTTTATCAGGACTCCATCTAAGCAGAAAAGCCCTAAAGAGGACAAGGATATTGACATTGTTGAGTTGCTTAGAAATGTTGATCCAAAAGAGTATGAGAAATATGCTCGCATGTATGGAATCACAGACTTCCGGGGTCTCCTTCAAGCTATTGAGTTTCTGAAGAAGGAAAAAGAACAGGAAAGTGGAAGACCGGTAAGATTGATTCAGATAACAGTACAACAGCATCAGATATTTTATATATTTTATGATATTTTGTTTTAATTGAAATTAACAAAGTGCACTGTAACCTTAAGCTTTTAATAAACATGTCTTTGACACATGATAATATTCCTCTTAATTGAGAATGTTCATATCTTTACTTAAATTAACCAACTTGATCAAGAAAGGTTCTAGTGACATTGAACTTTCAGAGACTTACCTTTCAAGCCAGGAATGAAAGTAACTTATATTAATTATTTAAATGCTTGAATTTATTACATTTCAGGAAGTGGAAAGTGGTGCAAGAGAGTCTGAGGAGGATTTAGCTAAACTTGTTGCTGATTTGCAGAAGAGGATGGAACAAACAGAGGTTTGAAATCTAATTCTGTTATTTGTATTAAATTCATGTATTATACATGCATTTTTTACAGTATATAAATACCATAAAAAATGCATTTAAAATACACGAATGTCATTATATTGTATAACAAAACATCAAACCAAGTGGCATATGTTTGAAAGAATTATAGTGCAAGCATACTTTTCAAATAAAGCACTTCGTAAAACATTTGTTGGGTATTTAATGATACGCTGATATACTGTTAAAAAATGACAAGTGTATTTAGAAACTTTCTGGTTGTCAAACTTTAGTGAAAGATGTCTATAGTTAATGTTGCAAACTGCCTGGACGTGTTAGTTTTGTGTAAGTTATGCTGCCTGCAAGTGTACCTGGGAAGCCCATACCTCAGATTTGGGCATTAGTTATTGTGACAAGTTTGGCAAATAATACAGAAGTATCTTAAAGAAAACATACTATAAAAATAGTTTAAAATTATACCCAGTTCTGAAGAGAAAATCATGAAAACCAGTAATTATCATTTATTTACGCATGGCATCTTCAAAGCACTCTTGAAAAAGAGTGGAGAAATGTAAAATAACTATTCTAAATCATTACCATTCACAAGGGACTTATTTCACAACACTGCCCCTTGCAATGTCTGAAGTCGGCAACTCGGGTATTAGCTAGAATTCAACTTGCTAAATGCAAAATTTAAAAATTAAATCAACTTTGGTTAATGTCCAAATACTGTGCAAATATTTTTTGGAGCCAGTGTATGTCATTTACAGAGTGTTAATGTGTTCTTTTGTTTTCTATGCAGCCTGTCACTGTGGTACGTGACATCACAGACCAGACAACTACTGTTAAGAAGGAAGTTGTGTTTGAATGTGAAATCAAGATTAACTACCCCGAAATCACACTGTCCTGGTACAAAGGAACCCAAAAACTTGACAGTAGTGACAAGTATGACATCAAAATTGTGGGTGATCGTCACATCTTAAAGATCAAGGATTGCCAGATGAGAGATGAGGGCAATTATCGTATTGTGTGTGGCCCACATATCTCCAGTGCCAAACTGACAGTGCTTGGTATGTAACAACATCATTTGGTTCTCCCTTTAGTGAAAGCCCTAAACTATATCCTATACTGTACGTTTTTACAATATCAACCTTTATTCTTTCTGCAGAGGCTGAAGTGGAACAGCGTATGCAGGATGTGGCTGGTAAGGAAGGCCAAACTTGTACATTGACTTGCCAGTTCTCTGTACCTAATGTAAAAACCCAATGGTTTAAAAACGGGAAGCTTTTAGAACCCCACAGCAGATACACATTTGCTGTGGCAAATTACACTCAGAAGCTCTCAATCAAAGATGTTAGACCTGAAGACCAAGGAGAATATACCTGCAAATATAAAAATCTTGAAACAACGGCAAATCTTTGGATCGAAGGTTTGTATAGATTCACTGTCAGAATTACGCTTACTGTAAATTATACCCTCTACTAACCTCTTTTATCATCTTCTGTGACCTCTTCTTCTTCACTTCTTATGGAAAAACTCTTCTTATTTTAAATGCCCAAGATATTTTGCCTTTACATTTTCCTGGCTTTCTTTAATATCAAATCTTAATGGCCTATATTAGGCAGAAAAAAGACGTTTCCGGCATTAGATTCTAGTCCTAATCATCCACCTTGCGTTATTTTTTCTAGCCGAGCAAATACATTTCACCAAACGCATCCAGAACATTGTGGTGCGAGAACATCAGTCAGCCACTTTTGAGTGTGAGGTGTCTTTCGACAATGCTATTATAACATGGTATAAGGACACTTGGGAGCTTAAAGAGAGTCCCAAATACACCTTCCGAAGTGAAGGGAGACGTCACTTCATGATCATCCGCAACGTTACCTCTGCCGATGAAGGTTTGTGGAGTTCCAGTGCGGGAACATTTTTCGTTTGAATAATATTACATAAAAAGGCCCATTTAACCAAATGAATAATCCTTTAGGCGTGTACTCGGTCATTGTCAGATTGGAGCCCAGGGGTGAGGCTAAAAGTACAGCTGAGCTTTACCTGTCAGGCAAAGGTCGGTACAGCTGTCGAGCTCCAGCATTTACTTAACTAACAATCTCTAAAATATGAAGGCTCCTTACACTTATATTTTTCTATTTTTTTTCTCAGAAATTGATATAGAAAGGGTACCTTATGGTAAGTATGTGATATTTTTAAGCTTTTTTTTAACACCTATAGTACATACTGACAGATTATTTCACCAGTCCATTAAATTATATAAGTAAACTTAAAAATGTTAAATAACACTCACACAGATATCCCAGATACATCAATACAAGTGCCTGAAGCAGCTACATTAACCATTGAAGGTGAGACTGAGATTTTAGTAAAATTACTTAAAATACATAAATCTCTATCCTCAAAATCAGTGATAGTTACTCATACATTTATTATTTTTGATAAGCTGAATCTTCCATGGAATATTACCATTACGAAGAAAAAATGGAAACACAAGGTAAACTGCATAATTATGAGAATAAAACTAACTTTTCACTTCACCCTTTTCAAATAGTATCATTCACTAAAACTGACAGAAATTCATTCACTAAGAAAGTTATTTAACTTCATCTGTTTTAACCATCTGGATCTGTTCAACAACAACAAAAGAAATTAAAAAGAATAACACTTTTCTTTAACAGTTTTGTTTTGTCTGTTCCCCAATTTCTTGCGTGAAATAACATCAATATTTGAAGTATTCGTCTTTGGACACGTGTAACAACTTTTTACCCTTTACCAGAGTATGTGAGCTGGACAGCGGAGAGTGTTGTAGAGGAAATATCAGTCACAGGTATTACTGAGAGCTTTTGAGTCTACAAATATCATTTCTAACCCTCTTTCCACTTTTCTTTGCCACATGATATATTTATATGTCTTGTATGCATTTGTGTCATTCTTATTAATGTCTGTATCCCCATTTGTTTTCATCCTGTCCTCACAATGTAGCATTAAGTTGTGCTGTATGTGTTGTGTATTGTCAAACATTTACCAGTCTGACTTTGTTTATATGTGTAACTTTACCAATGTAAATATTTGTTACGTTTTTGTGTTTTCATATGTTTCTCCAAAGTCAGTTTTTATGGTAATTAGGACGATTATTCTAAGGACTTTCTTTGTCTCATTAGCCCCAAGGGTCCCGATCGAAGAGGCTGTCGTTAGAAAAACCCTGGGAATGAGAGAGGAGGCTCCAACGACAGGTACGGAAAGAGAAACAGCTTGGCTGCTTTGCTTCTTGTTGGCAAACACGCTTACATTATTCCATTACGTTTGTCATTTTTATGTGTCTCTTTGTAAAATTGTGTGTTTACTTTCACCTTAATTATGCTGTGTCACGTGTTATCAGTGTTGTGTGCAGTTTATGTTTGTGAGATTTGCTTCTGTCCAAATTTATGAACAATTTTTGTATAACAATACATTTTTAAATAAAATAATGCTCAGAAATGTATATATTGCATTACTTTTTTGCTTTTTGAATTTTCTTAATTTCAATAATGCTTTGATGCTATTCTGTATTGTGTGGATGTATCAGTTTGTCTATGTGTTAATGTCAGTGTTATCACTGTAATTCTTGCCCTAATGCTTATGCATGGTTGCTTTCAAAGCTGAAGCTACTAGTTTGATATTATAGAGTTAATTGTTCTTAATATTCTCAAAGAATTCGTGGAACCTGAGCCATCTAAACCAGTGGAGATAATTCCTGAAGTACCTGTGAAAGGTATGCAGATGTCTATCCAAAGTGCTCCAGTGCTGTTTAGTGTCTATAAATTGCTGTTTTAATCCATTTTTGTGTGTCTGTAGAGCTCTTTATAAACATTCTTAATGTTCTATCTGTGATGTTAATTTTCTGTAGTGTTATTTTTTCCGTCTAATTGAATATTCTTACAACATTTGTAATTAATTTTTGCCCAAAAAGCCAAAAAGCCTGTAGAAGAAAAAGTTACTGCAGTTACATTGCCAGAGCCAATTGAACCCCCCAAAGCAAAAGGTATGGAAAGAACACATCATTATTTTCTGTTCTGTCTTATGTGCATATACCTTTTAAGCGAATCAAGTCCTTTTTATGTTCTTTTGTGAATGTACAGTATACATTTTGCTTAAATGTTGGTTTATATGTTATTACAGCAACTTGACCAAATTGATATTTTGTCTTTTTGAATTTCAGTTGTCACCCTCTTAATTCTGTTGATTGATGTTAATTGATGTTAAGTCTGTGTGTTCTTAATCTTACTGCACGTAACAGAAGTTGTCAAATCTTGTGTCTGTCCTTTTTTATTTGTCTTGTCTTTGTTTTCTACACTGTTTTCATTCATGTCTTAACTCTTCTGAAACTCTACAAATGTACTAATTCCAAAAATATGTGTTATATGAAGAAGTACCACAGCCAGAAGCACCTGTAGCTCCTGTGCCTTCTGCACCTAAACCCGAAGAGTCTAAACCTGCACCAGTAGCTGAGCCCAAACCAGAACCAAAGCCTAAGCCTGAACTTAAGCCTGAGCCTACGCCTGTGAAAAAACCTGAGCCACCCCCAGCCAAAGGTACTGTTAATTGTTTATACTTCATCTTGTGTGGGATTCTTGTCTATGAGTTTTTCATATAACGTCTGTTGATGCAATTGTCCAGCTTCCATTAGGAAGTGCATTGAATGTGACACTGTGTGGGTTCTTTGATGTGTTCTTATGAAAATTTAACTGTAAACAATACAATGCATGTTCTTTGAAGCTCTTGTGGAGGAAAAGCCAAAACCAACAATTCCAGAACCACCAAAGAAAGTGCCAGCTAAAGCTAAAGCTGAAGAAGCCATAGCTGTTCCGGTGGAAGAACCTCCAAAGAAAGGTATAGACTCACTTTGTTTCTGTTGTATGTATATTTCTTTATTAAGAAGCCACATTCTTTTGAGGAACACATGACTTACAGTGGCTTTTGTTAATGCCAATGCCTTTGTCCTGTAATATTACTGTTTTTTGTTGAATGCTTATTATTACGTACTGTTCATTGCTTACACTTTATTTTGTGTGGGTTTCTTGTCTTCAAGGTTGCATATACCTCTCTTTGATGTGCAGTTGTCCAGCTTCCATTAAGAAGCGTGTTATATGTGATACTGTTTGTTCTTTCATGTGTGCCAATGAAAATAATTATTTAAACCATACAATGCATGTTCTTTAAAGTTATTGTGGAGGAAAAGAAACCAAAACCACCAGTTCAAGAACCACCAAAGAAAGTGCCAGCTAAACCTGATGAAGCCATTCCAGTTCCAGTGGAAGAACCTCCAAAGAAAGGTATAGGCTCACCTTTTGTAGGTAGGGCTGTTTTCTGTTATATGTGTGTTTCTTTTTTAACTAGCCACATTCATATGAGGAACACATGGCTTTTATGTTAATGTCTTTGTTCTGCATTATTACAGTTTTTTTGTTGTTGATGTATACTCATTATGTTTACTATGTACTGTTCATTGTTTGTTTTATATTGTGTGGGTTTCTTGTCTACAAGCTTTTTATATACCTCTCTCAGTTGTTGTAATTGTCCAGCTTCCATTAGGAAGCATGTTTTATGAGACATTGTGTGTTCTTTGACATGTGTTTATGAAAATGAATCTTTAAACCATGCAATGCATGCCCTTTAAAGTTCTTGTGGAGGAAAAGAAGCCAGAACCCCCAAAGAAATTGCCAGCTAAACCTGAAGCCATTGCAGTTCCAGTGGAAGAACCTCCAAAGAAAGGTATAGATTCACATTTTGAATGTAGGGCTGTTTTCTGTTGTATGTTTTCTTTTTAAACTAGCCGCACTCTTATTAGGAACACATGAATATACATTGACTTTTATGTTAATGTCTTTGTCCTGCAGTATTATTGTTTTTTTGTTGTTGTACACTTATTGTTATGTAATGTTGTGTGTGCTTTATATTGTGTGGGCTTCTTGCCTACAAGTTTTCATATACCTGTCTTTGTTGTGCAATTGTTCAGCTTCCATTATGAAGCATTTCATATGTGATATTGTGTGTTCTTTCAAGTGTGCAAATGATTCTTTAAACCATACAATGCATGTTCTTTAAAGTTCTTGTGGAAGAAAAGAAACCAAAACCACCAGTTCAAGAACCACCAAAGAAAGTGCCAGCTAAACCTGATGAAGCAATTAAAGTTCCAGAGGCAGAACCTCCAAAGAAAGGTATAAACTCACTTTTTGTATAGGACTAATTTCTGTTATATGTGTGTTTCTTTATTAACTTGCCACCCTCTTCTGAGGAACACATGACCTTACTGTGGCTTTTGTTAATGTTATTGTCCATGTCCTGCAATATTATTGGGTTTGAGTGTATCTCTTTATTGGGTACTGTTCATTGTTTATGCTTTTGTTATGTGGGTTTCTTAAGGACTTTTCATATACCCATTTTTGTTGTTGAAATTGTCCAGCTTCCATTAGGAAGTGTATTGTATGTGACAATGTGTGTTTTTGATGTGTGCTTAATGTGTGAAAATGAATCTTTAAACAATACAATGCATGTTCTTTAAAGTTCTTGTGGAAGATAAGAAACCAAAACCAACAATTCAAGAACCACCAAAGAAACTCCCCTCTAAACCTGAGCAAGCGACAGTGGAACAACTTCCAAAGAAAGGTACAGACATATACTAGGTATTTGTATGTAAGGCTGTTTTCTGTTGTATGTTTGTTTCTTTATTAACTAGCCGCACTCTTATGAGGAAGACATGACTTACAGTGGATTTTGTTTGTTATTGTCTTTGTCCTGCAATATTATTGGGATTGAGTGTATTCTTATTGGTAGCTTCTACCAAATCTTTTACATCTTATGTCTTGATTTCTTATGTATCTTAAGTCTTGTATATTTAAATAATCTTTCACTCATCTTGTCTCACTCTTAAAACAGTGCGATTTGAAGCATTGTTCTTAACTTTAATATTCTTTCTAAGTGCAAGAACCTTCCAAGAAGCCAGAGGCCCCTCCGTTATTGGCTACACAGAGAGAAGACTTGACTCAGGAAATAGGTTATAAGAAACCAGATGCTACTGTTCACAAATTAGAAGATAAAGAGGACAAAGTGCCTCAGAAGCGAGAGACTGCTGCTGGTCTCAAAAAAGAAGAAATTATAGACAAACTTCCTACAAAAGAGACTGTTCCTATCCCTAAAAGGCAGGAAAAGAAAGAGGTCCCCCTTCCTCCTAAAAAGGATGAAGTTGTACCTCAAAAGAAAGAGGTTCCTCTTCCTGCTAAACAGGATGAGGAAATATTACCTAAAAAGAAAGATGTTCCTCCTCCTCCTAAAATGAATGAAGTTGTACCTCAAAAGAAAGAGGTTCCTCTTCCTGCTAAACAGGATGAGGAAATACTACCTAAACAGAAAGATGTTCCTCCTCCTAAAAAGGATGAAGTTGTACCCCAAAAGAAAGAGGTTCCTCTTCCTTCTAAAAAGGATGAGGAAATGTTACCTAAAAAGAAAGATGTTACTCCTCCTCCTCCTAAAAAGGATGAAGTTGTAACTCAAAAGAAAGAAGTTCCTCTTCCTGCTAAAAAGGATGAGAAAATTGAACCTAAAAAGAAAGAGGTTCATCTTGTTCCTAAAAAGGATGAGGCAATTGAACCTAAAAAGAAAGAGGTTCCTCTTCCTCTTAAAAAGGATGAGGCAATTGAACCTAAAAAGAAAGAGGTTCCTCTTCCTCTTAAAAAGGATGAGGCAATTGAACCTAAAAAGAAAGAGGTTCCTCTTCCTCTTAAAAAGGATGAGGCAATTGAACCTAAAAAGAAAGAGGTTCATCTTGTTCCTAAAAAGGATGAGGCAATTGAACCTAAAAAGAAAGAGGTTCCTCTTCCTTCTAAAAAGGATGAAGTTGTTCTTCAAAAGAAAGAGGTTTCTCTTGCTCCTAAAAAGGATGAAATTGTACCTCAAAAGAAAGAGATACAAATTTCAGAGAAGAAAGAAGAAAAAGAAATTTTCTTTGTGGAAGAGATTACACGTCTACAGAAGGAAGTAATGACTCCCGTGCAAATTGTAGAGATGAAAGAAGAAAGAGAAGAAATTTTCTTCAGAGAAGAAATTGCACATCTACAGAGGGAAGTATCCCTTAAATCAAAACTGGAAGAGAAAGAAGATATTTTGCCTAAAAAGAAGGAAGTAGTTGCTCTCACTAAAAAAGAAGAGGTCATAATGCCTCAAAAGAAAGAAGTTCCTCTTCCTGCTAAAAAGGATGAAGAAATTGTACCCCAAAAGAAAGAGGTGACCCCTACAAAAGGTACAATGATCTCAGACAACATCTGATTGTCTTTTCTTAATTTTCTTACTCTTTGCCTTCCTGTCTTAGAACTTCTTTTTATTTTATTGAACTAATTTCTTTATATTTGTGTAGTCCCATATGTTTGTCACTTGTCTCTTGTCCTGCTCTAGTTAGTTCTTATTCTTCTTCTTCTTCATTAACCTCTTACCACTCGCTAGAGTGATATCTTGATCTTATAGATGTGAATCTTACATATTTCATACTCTCTTAAGTTGCTTTGGATTCAGCCCAGACAAAATCTACAACAGAAGAGTTGCAAAGAAAGCAGGATACAGTTCTTTTTCTACCAAAGAAATATGAGAAGACTGAAGGTACATAAGTCAATCATCATTGCAGTCTTTGTAATCTTTTTTCTCTTGAACATCTTCTTTATCTTCGTATTCTGCTACGTTGTTCTGTTAAGTACAGCAATCTTTAATGTCTTTCAAGTGAGTGAAACCAAACCCCAAAAGGTTCAAACTGTGCAAACATCACAAATCACTTAGGGTTTAGAGAGGTCACACCCTGTGAAAAGTGCAGTTTATGAAATCACTATGAGAGAATTTGTGTAATTTTTTATAGAACGCAATTGCTCTTAAACTGAATCTTTCTTAAAAAGAAGAAACTCAGAGTTGTTTCAAAGCCTGAGACATTATTCATTTCTCCATATCCACCTCTTACTTCAATTATTTCTCTGAAGAAATCCACATGCAATTCAGACTGTTTAGTATTAAGTGTACTTCTTTGGTATATTTAGATTTATGATTCATCTCTCTTACAAAAGAATTGTCTCTCTATTGTCTATCAATCTCTTGGTTCCACTGTTGGGTACAAATTCTTCGCATCCAAGATCTTCAAGAATCGACTTCTGTCCGGAGAAAGGATGAAGACACACCATCAGACAGTCAGAAAATTGCAATGAAGTCACTTCTTTTGGAAGAAACCTCAAAAGGGGACATCTCTCATCAGAAAGCTGTATCACAAACAGAAATACTGTTTGACAGAAAACATAGCAAAGAAATTGACAGTTTACAAATTTCAAAACTGGGGGATTCTTCAAAAGAAAGTATATTGTCTTCAGAGGAATTTAGAATGAGTGAAACATTTCCTGGTGATGAACCAGCTAGAGCACTTGAAATAACAGGTAAGATAAAAAAAATTATATACAGTGCTTCAATTATGATTGTAAAATTGTGGCTATATGGTCACTGAGAGTTTTAGGGGTTTTGTACCTTTTATACTCTCTGTAATCAGTTAACTCCAATTTCAAAATCATGAAACAAACAAACAAACAAACAAAAAATTGGTTTCAAAGATTAATTCTTCCACATTCTCCTTTTACAGAAGCTATTTTTAAACAACATTCTTTTGAAGTGCAAGAATCTTCCAAGAAGCCAGAGGTTGTTCTGTTATTGGCTACAGAGAAAGGGGATTTAAGTGAGGACATGGGTCATAAGAAACTAGTTTCTGCAGATAGTAAATTAAAGGATAGAGAAGACAAAGTACCTCAAAAGAAAGAGACTGATGCTGGTCCTAAAAAAGAGATTGTTGCTACCCCTAAAAAGAAGGAAATTGTGCCCCAAAAGGATGAAATTGTACTTCAGATAGAAAAGTTCACTGTTTCTGCTAAAAAAGATGAGGTTCCTATTCCTCTCAGAACAAAAGAAGAATTAGTGGTCCAAAAGAAAGAGGTTTCTCTTCCTGCTAAACAGGATGAGGAAATGTTACCTAAAAAGAAAGATGTTCCTCCCAGAAAAGATGAGGAATTTGTATTTGAAAAGAAAAAGATTCTTCTTCCTCCCAGAAAGGATGAAGAAATATTGTCTAAAAATAAAGATGTTTCTCTTCCCTATAAAAAGGAAGAAATTGTGTCTGAAAACAAAGAAGTTTGTCTTCTTCCCAGAAAAGATGAGGAATTTGTACTTAAAAAGAAAGAGGTTCCTCTTCTTTCTAAAAAGAATGAAGAAAATTTATCTCAAAAGAAAGAGGCTGCTCTTCCTCCTAAAAAGGTTGAGGACACAGTAACTCAGAATGAAGACCTATCTCCCACACCCACAGCAGAAGTAGTAGTTCCACTGAAAAGGAAGCAGACTGTTAGTGCTTCTAAAACAGAAGAAACTGCGCCTCAGAGGAAAGAGATAACCCATCCACTAATTTTGAAGGAGAAAGAGGAAAGTACACTTAAAAGAAAAGAGGTTGCTCACTCTCTTGATAGGGAAGAAATTCTACACAAGAAGGAAGTGTCCTACATAATTAAGCTGGAAGAGAAGGAAGACAATCTGCCAAAGCAGGAGGTTGTTACAATTCCAAAAACAGAGGAACTTGTGCACCAAAAGAAAAAGGTCATTTCTGAGCATAAACCACAGGGGAAAGGTGAGGAAGAGGTCATTCTTCCATCTAAAAAGCTTGAAGAGAATGTTCCTCAAAAGAAAGAGGTGACCCCTACAAAAGGTATAATGACATCAAACAACATCTATTTGTCTTATTCTAAAACTTTTAGAATTTCGCACTAAACTCTTTTAGTGCGGAAAAAAATCAGGACAAATTTTTTCGGACTAACCTCTTCTTTGTCTTGAAGTCATAAATAATGTTTCAACCCCTGATTTTTAAGTGTGCGTGTTTGTCATTTTCTCTGTTTTGTGTGTAGAAATATTTTGTATTATGTTTGTTGAGTCTAATGGTAAAATGACAAAAATCTGATTTGAGGTTATAATGTTCAATTCTATTTGTGATGTAAAGTAGCAGAACCAGAGAAGAAACCATCTCCAGAAAAGATACCATCTCCAGAGAAGACACCTGTTTCTGTGAAAGAAGTCGCAGCCCCAAAAGGTACAGAGTGCTGTGGGGATTCTTCAACAAACTCTTTTATGTCATACTAAATTTTACGTTTCAGTTTGTCATATTATGGTGGTCTCTTCTTGTTGTTTGTCAAACCTTTTATGTCTCTTATGTCTTATATTGTTATATTTCATATTTTGTTGTCAAAGTTTTATTTGTTCATTGTAGCTTCATACTGTAAATTCATGATTTCTGTCATAATAACACCTTCAAATTTTGAAATTTTACAGTTGAAAAGAAACCATCTTCAGAGCCTGAAAGAAAGAAAGAACCTTTGCCAAAGCTTCAGGCAAAGACAATTTCCCCAGAAGGTACTTTTTTGCTTGATATGTTTTGTCTAACAACAATACTTGTTTCTTTAGCACATCCTAACCTCAATAGAGGGCCTTAACACACTGTACATTTGCTGTCCTGTTTTTATGTTGTTCTGTATCATTTGTGTGTTATGTGTTATGTGTCATTGTAACAAAATAGTCTTAATGATAAAAGGTTCATGCTTAGTGAACCACTCTTATTTAGAAAACTTTATTAGTCTTTAATTTTGTCACAATGTTGTGTTGTTGGGCCTCTTAGAGGGTCTAAAACATGTTCTGTCAAGTCTAAGTGTAAGAATGCATGTCGTTCTTGTTGTTTGCATGAGTGAATTCTTAATATTCTCAAATTTCCACAGCAAATATCTTCATATTTTGTGTGTGTCTTCATATATCTGTGTGTCTGTCTCTTAACCTCGAGAGAGGTTTAAAAGATTCTATTCTTTCATTACATTGTGTTGTCTTCAATATCTTTCAACTTGAATTAATGTCAAAAAACACTATTTTAAGTTAAAGAGATCGATAAGAAAGCTGAAGATAAACTCATCCCTAAGCCCAAGGAAGAGAAGATAATTCCAACAAAAGGTATTATGGTAACCACAAGTCTGCATCCATGTACTGTGCTAAAAAGGAATTTCTAGTTTAGAAATCTCATCATGTCTTTGAAATTTCTTTTGAAGTACCTACACCTAAAGAACCAGAGAAACTAAAGCCTGCTCCAAAGGAAGAACCAATACCAATTGTCCAACCAGTGGAAGGTACTGAAACTGAAACTCTTCTTCATAAAGAATATACTCCCACTGTTTATAAAATATATTTGGGTAATTATCTTTATTGAAAACAATTGTTGTTAATAACAGGTAGGTCATAATCTTATTCTTAATGTATTTTCTTCATCTTTTTTCATATATTTTTTCTTAATTTCAGTAAGATGTGTGGTAATGTCTGTCATGTTGTGTCTTGTATGTGCTTCTGGTATGTGTAAGCTATTAAGTGATCCTCACAGTATCCCCATTCCACTTAATGAAATGTCTTCTTTATCTCTCAGCAGTTTAACTCACAAACAGTTACTCACAAAAGAGCATAAGATACTATGTGTACCAAAACAGATTCACGTTTCGAATACAAAATGCCCCCAAAGCTTTTTCTGAACATTTCCAGTATTTAATGCTGACACGTTTCTTTGCACTGCATAAGAAAATATTGTTATTGTGACTTGTTTTAACTTTTTGTGGCGACTTTTCTAAATCAGATGGTGAAAAGGGACCAGTTTCTGCACCTGCTCCAGGAAAGAAAGGTAAGAAAATGTAAAAATGACATTATTAAAACTTAAAATCTTTTCTCACAGAGCATTTTCAAATGATATGTTCTCTTCAGTTGTATTTGTGATAGTTTTTTGGAATTGAATTTTGTTATGTGTATTGAAATGTTTTATGTTGTCAGTACCATCTTTGTCAGTTTGTCTGTTATTTATTGTGTCCTATAGTCTTTTATGTTTTGTCTTGTTATAGTTTGTTGTACTGCCAAAAGTATGTCAGTGTGTTAAATGTGATGTGTTTATAGTTGTTTTATGTACTGTTTACTTTATAATGGCATACATTTCCAAATCTAAAGGAAAAGTTCTTAAATTGAAGCAAGAAGAGGGAAGATTTGAAATTCCCACCTTAAAGAGAGCTACAAGAGTGTCCAAAGACAAAGAAGAAGATCAGGAAAAGGTAAAACTGAAGAAATTGCTCAAACCACAAGAGGAGGAATATAAGGAAGCTCCAAAAGTGTATGCTGAGGCTCACGCTGAAGTTATGATAACTGAAAGTTATGAGGCAGAAATGCATTTTGAGACTTATGAAGTGACCAAGAGAGTTGAGAAAATTCAACCTGAGGTAGACAAAAAGATGCCTGCGGAATCTGAACAAGCACCACCTCAGATAAAACCAGAAACTGAATTAGAAGAAAAAGCAAAAAAGACACCAATTGTAAAGGTTCCAAAGAAAGATACACCAGAGGAGCCTGGCTTAGCACTGAAAAAGGTTAAAAAGTTACCAGTAGACACGAAAGAACAAGAATCTGTCAAATTAAAACCTTTTGAGAAACCTGTAAAACCGCCAAGTGAAGCTGAAAAAGACGCCAAAAAAGAAGAGAAAGGAAGAGAACCTATAACTTTTGACAGAAGTAGGGAACCAGTTACCTTTCAGAAAGGAGTCCAACCTGAAAAGGATGAGAAGCCAAAAGAACCTGATGTCCTCACAAAAAAAGAAGAGCCCCCTGTTCCTGACAAAAAGGTGCCAGATGAAGTTGCTGTTAAACCTGTAACCAGACCTCCCAAAAAGGAAACACCTACAGAGCCTAAAGAGAAATTAATTAAAGGTAAAGGTAAAATTCCACCTAAAGATCAGGAGCCTGAGGTGGTTCAACTAAAACCAATTTCGAAGAAACCTTCAGCTGGATCACCAAAAGAAAAGGAGGTTCCAGAGCCAAAAGAACGAAAACCAATTGAGTTGTCACCACTTACTAGGCCACCAAAAGATGAAATTAAAACAGAACCAAGTATTCCACCAAAAAGAGTTGACAGTCAAGAAACTCCAGATAAAGGTAAAGAGGTTGAGAAGATACCGACTATTGTACCCGTAGAAGACAAAAAGGCACCACCCAAAAAGGTTACACCGGTAAAGAAGGAGATGACACCAAAGGAGAACGAGAAGAAGCCAATAGTCACCAAAAAGGGTATTTTGCCTAAAGAGGCTGAGGAGAAGGAAGACATAATTCTAAAACCAGTTGAGCGTCCAAAGAGTGGAGTAGACCCCGAAAAGATTCCTTCACCTAAGGTTGATAAACCAAAACCAACTGAACCAGTCTCTGTGGAGAGGAAGCCTAGTGAGGATTTGGCAAAGAAGCCTAAGAAAGTTTCACCCAAAGACTCAATTGAAGCTGTTATTTTAAAGAAAGTACCTCAGAAGATTTCACCTGAGGACAAATCTGAAGCAACTCCTCAGATCCCTGAAAAAGAGGAGATTCCAACCATAAAGGAGATGTCTCCTGGAGCTGTGGAGTTAAGAAAAGTATCAACTCAGTTTGAAGAGGAAGTATTTGAAGAAGAGGTTGAGGTTGAATTTGAAGCTGAATATGAAGATGAAGAAGAAGCGTGGGGATGGGAGGTTGCTTCTCGAGAGAGTTATGGCTCAGAAGGCTCTGAAGAAAGGTATTTGGAGGAAGGGGCACTTGAGACTCCTGGGATGCCAGGTGGTAGACGAGGTGAGAGGGTGGCTGTGAACTACACCAATGAATGCCTCATTTTCCGTGCTATGGAAACCAGCTCCCTATTGTTATTTCTTTCACCCCAGATAATTTCCATGTCTACATTCATGTCCATCCACATAAAACTGCTAAATCTTGTCTGCCTCCTTCTTCATCTTCTTCAATCTTCATTGTGGCATGTGTGTTGTATTTTAATGTCTTTTTATCTTGTTTGTTGTTTATCTGTGTGTCTTCATTGATCTATGAAATATAACCACTGGTGGTAAAAATGGTCATTGCATTGGGATCATAATTCGTCATCTAACTTCTCATTAATTGGCAGCATGATTCTATCATCATCATGACCCTTCATTCCCATGTTTTTTATTTACCCTTTGTTTCTAAGTGTTTCTTCAGTACTGGAGATTTTAATTTAACTTAAAATACATTTTCCATGTTCATGAATTGGAAATAATTTATTTTTGTTTGTTCAGAGGGAAAGCCTAAAGAGGAAGCTGGAAGAGGCAGAGGCTTAAAACGTATGTTTATTTATTAAATTATGTTTATGATCCCTCAGCCTTTTTAAGCTTTACTTTATACATTACTCATGACAGCTCAGCAAAACATGTATGCAAACCTGTATGTAATGTGCTTACTATGTGTAGAAGTATTAGTTCCATTTAAACCTCTTTTTGCATTACAGCAAGACAAACTCCATCTCCTGGTGATGCTGGAAGGGGTAGAGGGCTGAAGCCTGGTGCTGGTGGTGACAAACCTCCAGGAGATTCACCATTTGGTTTCCAGCTCAAAGCTGTCCCCTTGAAGTTTGTGAAGGAGCTCAAAGATATTGTGTTACAGGAGGCTGAGTCCATTGGCTCCTCTGCTGTATTTGAGTGCCAAATCTCTCCATCTACTGCCATCACCACCTGGATGAAAGATGGAAGCAATCTAAGGGAGAGTCCAAAGCACAAATTCACATCTGATGGCAAAGACCGCAAACTGCAAATCATTGATGTACAGCTTTCAGACACTGGGGAGTACACATGTGTTGCTAAGCTTGGCAACAAGGAGAAGACTTCAACAGCTAAACTTATTGTTGAAGGTAGTGCATTATGAGTAAAAACTGTGAATATATACGAGCTTAGTCTTATTCAAATATATATTCAAAAAAATACTACCCAATGTATTGAGATGTTCTTCTGTTTATTTTTTTCATCTGATAGAGTTACCAGTAAAGTTCACAAAGGATCTGGAGGAGGAAATGTCTGTGATTAAGGGACAGCCAATGTACTTAACCTGCGAGTTGAGCAAAGACAGGGATGTTGTCTGGAAGAAGGACGGAAAAGAGCTCAATCAAATTCCTGGCAAAATTCAAATCAATGTTATTGGATTGCAGCGCTCTGTGACAATTCAAGATGCAAATGACGATGATGCCGGTGTTTACATTTGCGAGTGCGAGAACATCAAGACACAAGCCAATGTCAAAGTCATTGGTATGCATATGGAAAACTTTATGGTTATTTATATTAGTTTTTAATAGTTCAATACCAAAACATAACAAAACAAAATATTTACCTTTGCAGAAATAATCAGAGATTGGTTAACGAAACCTTTGAGGGACCAGCATGTGAAACCAAAGGCTACTGCCACATTCAAGTGCGAACTGTACAAGGATACTCCTAACTGGAAGTGGTTCAAGGGAGATGAAGAAATTCCCACTGACCCTACAGATAAGACTGAGGTGAAAAAGGATGGAAAAGATATCATGCTTACAATCAAGAATGCTCAACCTGGTGATATTGGAGAATATGCCATTGAAGTTGAGGGCCGCAGATATGCAGCAAAACTCACTCTTGGAGGTGTGTTAATCTTATAATTTATTACCTTACTACAAATTTTTTTTTTTTGTATTCCCCTAAATACTCTTTTTGTCTTTCATAAATATAGAGCGTGAAGCTGAGATCTTGAAGCCTCTTGCAAGTATGGAGGTGGTTGAGAAAGAAGAGGCCAACTTTGATACTGAAATTTCAGAAGATGATGTGCCTGGAGAATGGAAACTTAGAGGGCAGGTTCTGACAAGATCACCGGTAAGATTGTATATCATTGAAAAAAGGCATTACTGTATATAGGCTGTTTTGCAAGAGTAATTGTTTATTTTTTATTTTTTTATTTTTTTGTCCCAAGACGTGTGATATCAGAGCTGAAGGAAATAAAAGATTCCTTACATTGAAAAATGTTCAACTTGACCAGGCTGGAGAAGTCTCTTACCAAGCTTTGAATGCCATCACTACTGCAATGTTAACGGTCAAAGGTATGTTGTTGATAAGCATAAAATGCATGTCGAAACAAGAAATGCAGTGTTTAAAAAATGAAGAGGGTGAAAATAACTATCTTGTGATGACTGTTATTCACACCCGTAGAAATTGAAATGGACTTCACAGTCCCATTAAAGGATGTTACTGTGCATGAAAAGAAACAGGCAAAGTTTGAGTGCACGATCACAAAAGATGTGCCTAAAGTCATGTGGTTGAGAGGATCTGATATTATAACACCAGACCAAAAATATGATATCATTGATGATGGAAAGAAACACATGTTGGTCATAAACCACTGTGAATTTGAGGATGAGGGAGAATATACTATTGAGGTGTTGGGTAAAACATCAACAGCCAAACTGACAGTTGAGGGTAAGTTTTCATTCAAGCTATGTTTCAGTCATCATGGGGTCTTCTCAAAATGTGTTTGTTCACGAAATCACTGAGCTAAAATGGTTTTGCAATGGATTAACAAATTATAGGTATGCGGCTGAAATTCATCTCACCAATAGAGGATCAAACTGTTAAGGAAGGTAAAACAGCTCGGTTTGAGCTTGAACTGTCCCATGACAATGTACCAGTGACATGGTACAAAAATGAAACAAAACTGCATCCGAGCAGAACTATACTTACACATGTTGATGGAAAGAAACATATATTAGAAATCAAGAATGTCACTCTAGATGATACTTGCCAAATAAAAGCAGAGGCTAAAGGATTATCGACAACAGCAAACCTGACGGTGCTAGGTAACTTTTTATATTTATTGTTATTATTATTTTGATGATAATGATGGTGATGGTGGTAAGAAAATTGGTCCTGAAATCTGTAATCTAGTGAACATCAGTTTGTTGGTATACAAGCTGTTTTATCTCACAAACTGTACATTATTGGTTCTCTAAACTTTATTTTGTAAATTTCAATATAGAGGGAGATGCCTACTTCACAGTTAAACTGCAAGATTACACTGCGGTTGAGAAAGATGAGGTCACTCTTGACTGTGAGCTCAGCAAAGATGTTCCTGTGAAGTGGTTCCACAATGAGACTGAAATTAAAGCCTCCAAGATGATTATCATGAAAGCTGAGGGCAACCGAAGAATCCTAAACATCAAGAAAGTTGAGGAGAAAGACAAAGGATTATATGCTTGTGACTGTGGAACAGACAAGACTTCGGCCAACTTGAACATTGAAGGTCAGTGATCAAGGTTATGTCCATGAAATGTAAATGTGCGTTTATTTGTTTTGTTTTGTTTTTGGCTCCAGATTGATCTACACACCTACATGAATTCTTTCAGCATTTACAGGTGTTACAGTTGTTTTAAAAAATTATAATTTTTTTTGATTAACTTCAGCTCGTGACATCAAAGTGGTGCGACCCATGTATGGTGTTGAGCTGTTCGATGGCGAGACAGCTCGTTTTGAGGTGGAAATTTCTGAAGATGATGTCCATGGCCAGTGGAAGCTACAAGGAGAAGTCCTCTCCCCATCACCTGTAAGGGCTACGAAAAATATTTGAAATGGTAACAAATGTAAAATTTGTGGGAATGGCATAACTGTATTTTTGTCTGTGTGGCAACAGGATGTTGAAATCATTGAGGATGGCGCTAAACACATCTTAACTTTATACAACTGCAAAGTGTCCCAGTCTGGAGAGGTTTCATTCCAGGGTGCCAATGCAAAATGTTCTGCCAATCTAAAAGTGAAAGGTACCTTATGCCTAAATTTTATGCAGCTACTGTGTGATTTTAGAGTGATTCATAAAACGTTTTTGGTGACTGACCACTTCCTCAGCTGAATAAAAGTGTGGAATAACTGACCCCTCACTTCTGGGGGAAACTGACTTAAAGCAATTAGACTCTATTTAAATTTAAAACCTATTTAAAATGTATTTATTTATTTAATGTTTAGTTTTTACCCCGTTGGAACTAACTAGATTGCTTCTTATGTAATATGAATGTCACTTAAGTTATTGAATAATTAGAATTATTTTATTTATTTAGATCATTTTATTTTTTTTTTAATTAATGCACAGAGCACAGTTTGAGAGCAACTGTTATAGATTATTGAATATTTTATGATATGTGGGTTGGTGGATTATTTAAAGGGATGTTCTTTATATATTTTTGCAGAGCTTCCCATTACATTTGTTACACCCCTGGCTGATGTGCATGTATATGAGAAGGATGAGGCCAGGTTTGAGTGTGAGATCTCAAGACAACCAAAGACCTTCCGTTGGTTGAAAGGATCTCAGGAGATTACAGCTGATGATAAATTTGAGATACTTCAGGAGGGCAAAAGACACATTCTGGTGGTCAGATCCGCTGCCTTTGAGGATGAGGCCAAGTATATGTTTGAGGCTGAGGACAAGAGAACATCTGCCAAACTTGTTATCCAGGGTAAGGGGGAGAAAATAAATACATTATTTTAAAAATATTTTTGTTTCATAAACTTTTAAATACAACTGCTGCCAGATTGAATCATGTGTTTGCATATTTCCCCAGGCATCCGTCTTGAGTTTGTCAGACCCATTAAAGATGTCACTGTTAAAGAGCGGGAGACTGCAGAATTCAGGATTGAACTCTCTCATGAAAAGGTTCAAGTTACCTGGTACAAGAATGATGTGCGTTTGCATCCAAGCAAAGTGGTGCACATGTCCGAGGATGGCAAGATCCATACTCTGTCCTTCAAAGAGGTGTCTATTGATGACACTTCACTAATTAAAGCTGAGGCCCTTGGCAAAACCTGTGAGGCAATGCTCACTGTACTTGGTAAGTGTTTAAATATTTTGTAGACACTCAAAGTATCATACAGATAAATATTGAATATTAAATTGTACCGATAAATATTGAATTAAAATTAAAATCCCCTTGTATTTAAACAGAGGGAGAACCTTACTTCACCACCAAGTTGCAGGACTACACTGCAGTTGAGAAGGATGAGGTTGTCTTGATATGCGAAGTGAGCAAATCATCTGCTCAGGTGAAATGGTTGAAAGACGGCAAGGAAATCACTCCCTCTAAGAACATCCTCATCAAGGCTGATGGAAAGAAACGTATCCTGACAGTGAAGAAGGCTGAGAAGGACAACATTGGTGAATATGTTTGTGACTGCAGCTCTGACAAAACAGCAGCCAAGCTTAACATTGAAGGTATGCATCTTTTCTTTTATGTAGATCTTGTTTGTTTTATTAATCCATATACAGTATAGATTAATAGATTAAAACTGATAAAATTATTATGAACTCCTATAACTTTGCATCTCCTCTCCTGTTCTTTGCAGAACGTGATATTAAGATTGTCCGTCCACTGTACAGTGTGGAGGTCACAGAGACAGAGACTGCTCGCTTTGAGACAGAAATCTCTGAGGAGGATGTTCATGGTAAATGGAAACTCAAAGGAGATGCCCTGCACCAGTCACCGGTAACTTACAGATGCTTTTCGAACATTTTAATGTTTATCAAATTAAAATACAATTTTTAAAAAATCTAAATTTTCCCTGTGCTGACTTGCTCTCATATTTTGATATCATATTTTCTTTTCATTTATTAGGACTGTGAAATTAAGGAGGAAGGCACCAAGCACATGCTTATCCTTTACAATGTTCGCATGGATATGGCTGGTGGTGTGGACTTCAGTGCTGCTAACGCTAAATCAAGGGCTCAACTCAGAGTTAAAGGTGAGAATGATGAATATGATGCTGCCTTGTATATTTTGGATAAGCCAGAGAAAGTGTATCTCTGAGAACATACCAGAAACATAGTATTGAGTAACAGGCAGGTGATATGTTGCTTTGAAACTAAAGGCAGTTAAATTAGTCAGTCGCTGCAGTTTATGATTGGCTCGTAAATTATACTGACAGATGCCATGTAGTGATAACAGGGTGTGAAAAGTATTTATTATGGCAGGGATTAATGTGTTAGAGATAGCTTTGGCATCCAATCAAAAAATTTTTGTTTAGCTTTTCAATATTCTTGCTTTAATATTTAACACTTAATGTAACATTCTCCTTTTCCTGGAAAATTCCAGCAGGTTGATTGACAGTAACAGATTTCCCAGCAGGGTGTCATTACAGGGGTGGGCTAGTGGCCAATCGGTAGTTGCGGTTATTTTAGAAGCCGCATGCCATATGTAAGAGAGTCTCTGTCAGTGATTGGCAGAGGCTTAACAGACCTACCTCCAAAAAAATTTTCTGACCTTATACATCTTAAGGAAACTCAATATGCAAATGAAGTAGGCCCCCAACGCAAGTCCCTGTCTTACTGAATCCCACTTGTCCTGGAGGCTTACTAGCTCCAGAGCAGTGGCCTGTTGTCAGCGGGAAAGCGCTATGTGGATTTGTAGTTAAAGGATTACCGGTGTCTCTTGGAACTTGGAGGTGACTAACAATGTCTTCTCCTGAATCCAAAGCACGAGTGATAGGCCTCTTGAGGCCTCTCAAGGATGTAACAGTGACAGCGGGAGAGACAGCAACCTTTGACTGCGAACTGTCTTATGAGGGCATACCTGTGGAATGGATCCTAGGGGGTACAAAGCTGGAACCAAGTGACAGAGTAAGTGTGCATGTTATCCTTTTTAAATTCAACAGTCATTTGTGGTTTCTGGAAAATTTGTAAACAATGAACTGTTGGTGTCACTATTTTGTATACACTAATTGAACTGTTGATTAATTTAGACGATTGATCTGACAATTTCATTGATACACTGCTAATGGAATAACAGTACAGGAAGATCAATTGTGGTAAACTGTTTTTAACATCATGTTTGGAATATTTAACAACTGCAAAACAACTATTTAGCTTTTCTCTACATATTGCATGATAGTTCTTTATATCTGTCAGCTTTCCTCATATAAGGACCTGGGGGATCAGGATACCAGCTGAGCATTTGATCCGGGTTTTGCGATAACACACAGGGCTATTCTGCTCTGCAAGCGTTCCTCTGGTTATTTTTAACTGCTTCAAGACTGTATGTGCAGTGGCAGGTGGCAAGAGGCCTTTTTTACAGCCATAGCTTGTATATACACGTAGAAATGTATGTATTTATTTATGCGTTTTGTTAGAAGTGTTTAAATGTGTTTGTCATGTCATTTGCAGTGTGTGTGTGTGAGTTAGGTCTTCAGTCATTGCTTTGGATTTTATGTATTTTACATGATACTTTAATTAAAGTGTTGAGTGTTGTGTAGCAAATGAGTTTAGTAGAAGGCCACACATTTTGGTGACAACAGCTGTTCGAGATATGTTTGTATTCCTGATATGTTTGTTTGAGAAGTTGATTCTTACAATAGAGATTACAAACAAGTTAAACTGAACTAATGAACCCCAATTCTAACAGTTTTGATTATTTTGGGGCAGACAGGTCTTTTAGTTTTTCATATTTTTTTCTTGTTTCTGCATCGTATTCAGGAAAGCGTTCAATATTGGGATTACAGATATATATGGATTTCATATTATTATTGTACTATTATTATTATTATTATTACATAAAGACATTATAATGTTGTTTAACAACATGAAAATTCTAATATATATGTAAAACATTTTGGAAATGGTACTGAAAAATTAAAAGAAAAAAATATTCAGTTGCTTGAAGTATGATTTACAACTAGTTATGTTAATTTGCATTTTGTTTTATTTGTCATTTTTATTGATGATTTAAGGAAGATGTTAACTGTAAACAAAACATATTTCCAGTGTTCAATCAATTAATACATCTTATCTTATTTAACCTTAGCGTAGCTTTATTTGAAGTTACACAAGCCACATGTAAGTGTCTAAATTGGCTTCCAGGGCACATAGTTGGGGCAGTAGAAGCAGAGGTGTGAAAATGAGAACAGTTCCTAGTGCTCAGCTGCTGATGTCTATTGCAGAGGGACAGTAAATAGCCTCCCCCACCCTTGACATGGCAAGAGTGCTTGATTTATCAATTGGTTTGATTTGCACAGGTGGTGACCCGGGCAGAAGGCAGAAGTCACACGCTGACCCTTAGGGATGTGAAGCTGACAGAGGCAGGAGAAGTAAAACTCACTGCAAAGGACTTTGTGACACAGGCTCAACTCATTGTAAATGGTGGGTGGCATTTGTTCACAATTGCAGATTTAATTGCACCTTCTTGCTAACAAGCATCCTTCATAAAATTAATCAGCCTAAAACATGTTCACATTGAGCTGAAAATATCAGCTATTCTAGTAGTGTTGTAATTGTATTGGTACTGTGCTGGTAATTGTTAGTGCTCTTATTGGAGCTCAGGTGATTGTCACAAACATAAAAATAACTTTTAAATGTCTGTGCTAAGAAAGTGTTTTAAAAAAAAAAAAAAAAAAAAATATATATATATATATATATATATATATATATATATATATATATATATATACACAATTAGTCTGTCTTAAAATATTAGCATTGGAAATGATAATTCTGTTGTTAAAAAGTAAATTGCATCTGCTGCACAGAACCTCCAGCTGAATTCACCAAACCTCTGGAGGACCAGACTGTAGAAGAGGAAGCCACTGCTGAACTAGAGTGTGAAGTCTCCAAAGAGAAAGCGGAGGTCAGGTGGTTTAGAGATGGACAAGAAATTCGTAAAACCAAAAAGTACGACATGGTCGCTGATGGCTGTAAAAGAAAACTTATTATCCATGACTGCACACTTGATGACTCAAGGACATATACCTGTGATGCTGGACAATTCAAGACATCAGCCTTCTTAAATGTTGAACGTAAGTCAACCAGAATGTAAAGGCAAAAGCTAAGAATTTAAATAGTACTTGCAATGAAAAAATAAAACACTGAATATGGTTGCATTTTGATCTTCAGCTCCACACGTTGAGTTCACAAAACCACTCCATGATGTAGAGGTCAAAGAGAAGGAATCTGCCAGATTTGAATGCGAAGTGTCTCGTGAAAGTGCAAAGGTTTGTTGTTTAGCATTCAGTTAATCTTTTTCAATATGACATTTAAACTTATATCTATATAATTAATAAGTTAGATGCTAGACATTAGATATGTTGTGTAATTGTCTGACTTTATGAAAATTATCACTGAGAGTTCATTCATCAATATATTTCCTTCTGTTCCTTTTGAATAGGTTCGTTGGTTCAAAGATGGCAATGAAATCAGAAAAGGCAAGAAATATGAGATAATTTCTGAAGGAGTAAAACGTATTATCATCATAAGCAAGTCTGTCTTTGATGATGAAGCAGAATATGAATGTGATGCCAGGACATCCAAAACCTCTGGAATGCTGACTGTCGTTGGTAAATGATTCTGTTAATTTTTAGTCTAAACAGGCTTCAGCAGCTTACAACAGTATACTGATTTGCATGCTTTTTCTTACCACAGAGGAGGAGGCTAGATTCACAAAGAACTTGGCTAATGTTGAAGGCACTGAAACCGACAGTGTTAAACTGATTTGTGAAGTCTCTAAGCCCAGTGCAGAGGTTACATGGTACAAGGGTGACCAGGAGTTGCCTGAAGTTGGTAGATATGAGCATATTGCAGATGGCAAAAAGAGAATCCTCATTATTAAGGGCCTTCGTATGGATGATGCTGGAGAGTACCACTGCAAGCTGCCCACCTCACAAACCACAGGAAACCTGAGGATTAATGGTGAGATTGTCTTGTACTTCATATTTTGTACTCTATATAAACTTGCTCCATGCTTGTGAATTAACTAATACTGTAACTGTTTTCCACTTTAGAACTTGCCGCTGAGTTCATTGCAAGGCCTCAAAACCAGGAGGTGGTTGAAGGTGAAAAGGCACAATTTGTGTGCTCTGTCTCCAAAGACACATATGAAGTAAAATGGCTCAAAGGAGATAAGGAACTTCAATCAGATGACAAATATGACATCATTTCTGATGGCAAAAAGAGAGTTCTTGTTGTCAAAAATTGTGAACTCAAGGATGAAGGAGGCTTTGTAGTCCTCATTGGAACCACAAGAGCCTCTGCTGATCTGACTGTGCTTGGTATGTATAGTATGTTTTTGTGTATATTTTTGAGAAATTATGATATAAATATGAAAATGTTGAATTTTGAATTTTAATTTTTTTTTACAGAAAAGCTTAGGATTATCACTCCTCTCAGAGACATAAAGGCAAATGAAGGACAAGAGACTGTCCTCAATTGTGAAGTTAACACTGAGGGGGCCAAGGCCAAATGGCTGAAGAATAATGAGACTTTATTTGAAAGCAGCAAGTTCATCATGGTCCAGAAGGACAATGTATTCTCTCTGAGGGTCAAAGACACTCAAAAATCAGATGAAGCCAACTACACCATTACACTAACCAACCAGCGTGGTGAACATGCAAAGAGCTCTGCCAACATTACTGTGCAAGGTATGAAATGCACTTTTTTTTGTTATATCAAATCAACAGTGTTTATATGAAAGTGAATCTCTTGTCGTGGAAATGATCATGATTTTCCTATTGAGTGGGGAATAAGTGAACTGTTTTGTATAAGTTAAACAGTGAAAACAAGATTCAAGGAGTGTATAGTGAGTAAATCTCACATACTTTATATTTAAAAAGTACAAAAATATTTTAATAAATATATTTAAATGTAAAGTAACATACTTAAAAAATAAAATACAACATTAATTTTCCCGCAGGAGAGTTTAAACAACTAACTTGCAATATACAGGGAAATTTTAACAAAATCGATTTGAGACTCTGTTTCAAAAAACACATGTTTAGTTAACATATCATACACCTTAATTTCCACAGAGGAAGATCTTAGAATCATTGTTCCCCCTGAGGATGTTGACACACAGGAGAAAAAGACCATCAGCTTCACATGCAAGGTGAACAGACCAAATGTAACAGTACAATGGGTGAAGGCAGGTCAGGAAATCACTCTCAGCAAGAGAATTCTGTATCGTGTGGACAAAGACAAGCACACTTTGACCATTAAGGACTGCAGCCTTGCAGACGAGGGTGAATACAGTGTAGTTGCTGGTGCAGATAAGGCCACAGCAGAACTGATCATCAGTGAGGCACCTGCTGACTTCACCATTCAGCTCAGTGACCAAACCATCACAGAGTTTGAGGATGCTGAGTTCATATGTGAACTCTCCAAAGAGAAGGCTGAAATCAAATGGTACAGAGACGGCAGGGAAATCAGAGAAGGACCCAGGTAAGATGCATGTTATTCTAAACGGCTTTTGTCAAGGGTTTTTGTTGGGTTTGAGTAAGTTTTTAATATGCATTTTATGTTAAATGTGAAGATACCAATTTGAGAGAGATGGCAAAACATGCAGACTGCGTATAAAAGAGTGCAGACCAGATGATGAGTGTGAATATGCCTGTGGAGTGGATGACAAGAGAACCAGAGCCCGCCTCTTTGTTGAGGGTAAGTTTGTTTCAGTGTCTATTGAAAACCTGGAAATATCAGGGAATTTTAACAAATGTAATCTCCAGGCATAAAAAAGTCATGAAAATGAATAGAAAGTTAAATGGTCTTTATGGCTTTTTCACCTCTTTAGAGACCCCTGTGGAGATTGTCAGACCACCCACAGACGTGTTTGAGCCCCCAGGCTCAGATGTTGTGTATGAAGTTGAGATCAACAAAGACAGAGTTGAGGTCAAATGGCTGAGGAACAACATGACCATTGTTCAAGGTGATAAGTACCAGATGGTGAGCGAGGGTAAGATTCACAGGCTTCAAGTCTGTGAAATCAGGCCACGTGATCAAGGCGAGTACAGAGTCATTGCCAAGGACAAAGATGCCAGAGCCAAGCTCGAGCTTGCTGGTAAGATTCATTTTATATGTATATATATTTACATATGTCAAATTTAAAAATATAATGTTTTACAACCAAAAAAAACCATCAAATTTATTGCGTTTACAATGCCTTGGTGTTTCTCCACAGCTGTGCCAACAGTTAAAACCTTGGATCAAGACCTGGTGACAGATGCTGGAAAGCCATTTGTTATGGCAGTTCCTTACAGTGCTTACCCACAGGCTGAGGCTGAGTGGTTCTACAATGACATCAGTCTTCCAAAAGACAATGTTCACACTTCTGTCGACAGGACAGAATATAGGCTAAAGGACCCTAAGAAGTCAGAGGAAGGCCGCTATAAAATCATCATCCAGAACAAACATGGAAAAGGAGAGGCTTTTATAAACCTAAAAGTTATTGGTGGGTTCTCTTTATAGTGTACCTTTTTCATTCAGTCAAACATCCTAGGATTGTATTGTCACTTACAAATGTTGCTCCTTTCACAGATGTTCCTGGGCCCGTGAAGAACCTTCAGGTTGTTGACACTGCTGATGGTGAGGTCAGCATTGCATGGGAAGAGCCAGAGAGTGACGGTGGCAGCAAGATCTTGGCTTATGTGGTTGAAAGACGTGATATCAAACGTAAGACCTGGACTATGGCCACTGACTGTGCCGATAGCACAGAGTACTGTGTAACTGGCTTGCAGAGAGACTCGAAGTACCTATTCCGTGTCTGTGCACGTAACCGAGTTGGAAGCGGGCCAAATGTTGAGACAGATAAAGCTGTTCAAGCTAAGAATAAGTTTGGTAAGTCAAGAAAATCTGGAAGTTTTAGGAGTTTTATACACACTAGCCAATGATTCTTATTGTTTTTTTTAATTTTACACACTCCAGATGTTCCTGATCCACCACAGAATGTTATTGTTGGAAATGTCAACAAGTTTGGTGCCACAGTCTCCTGGGAACCACCACTGTTCGATGGTGGATCTGAGATCACATCATACGTTATTGAGCTCCGTGATAGAACTTCAGTGAGCTGGGCTCCAGTCATGGTGACCAAACCACACGAACGCTCAGCTATTATTAATGATGTTATTGAGAACAAAGAATACATCTTCCGTGTTAGGGCTGAGAACAAGGCTGGAATTGGCAAACCAAGTGCTGCCACTAACCCAGTGAAGATCATGGACCCCATTGGTTTGTAAAATCCCATATATCGTTCATTTTAGCACACATGAAAGCATTCATACCTAATAAAAGTATCGTAATGTTTTGATCCACAGAGAGGCCGAGCCCTCCACTGAATTTGACACACTCTGAGCAGACAAAGGACTCCTGTCTGTTGACATGGGAGACTCCCTTAAAAAATGGAGGCACACCAATCACTGGCTACATCATTGAGAGATGTGAAGAAGGCACAGACAAGTGGCTCAGATGCAATGCCAGGCTTTGCCAGGACCTGCTCTACAGGGTAATCTTTGCCAAAGACTGTATATATATATGGTTCACTCATATTACTATGTATGGGAGTAAGTACAATGCACAGTATGGTGGAATAAGTCCTGCTTTCTAAATAAGAGAGCTATTCTCCAAATGGTAGTCATTGTGTCCCTGCAGCTGCTATTAGAATCTCCGGTTCCCACAGAGATGTGTGCTTAGGACTGCACTTGCTTTTTCAATTTAAGCATAGGAAACAACATTTATGATTTTATTTGTGAGTTTGACAAGCAGTTTTTGAGATGTTGTTATTTTACAATTCAAGTAATTAGGAGTTGCTCTTTTATGCATGGAAATAGCTGCCCAGAGGCATTGTTAATATGGTTGCCGAATGAACTGACTTTTACTTTGCTTGCTGTTATAGTATGTATTTGGATTGTTATGTAATGCCTATGTTGACATTCATTCCACAGATTTCAGGCCTGAAATTTGGAGCAAAATACAGCTATAGAGTACTTGCTGAGAATGCAGCTGGCCAGTCTGACCCCTCAAATATTGTTGGGCCTGTGTTGGCAGATGATCCCCACTGTAAGTGATTTCCAGGCCATTGCACCCTACATAATCTTTGATATATCTGAATCTTTACAAATTGTTTAACACATGATGTGCTTCTCTTGACACAGTTGCACCTACTCTGGACCTGAGCGCATTTAAGGATGGTCTGGAAGTTATTGTCCCTAATCCTCTTGCAATTCGTGTCCCTATCACTGGGTACCCGGTGCCCACAGCAAAGTGGACCATAGGTGAAAATGAGCTTACAGCTGGTGACCGTGTGTCCATGGTTACAAAGTCAACCTTCACAGAGCTCATTGTAACCCCAAGTGTGCGTCCTGACAAAGGCACATACTCCTTGACGCTGGAAAATGATGTGACCAGTGTCTCAGGGGAAATTGAAGTTAATGTCATTGGTATGCACAATATTTAGTTATAGACGTGTACATCATTTTACAGTTCAGAAAGTAAAAATTTAAGTGTTATAATTTATTTTACTCTCCATTTAAGCATCTCCAAGTGCACCCAAAGACTTAAAGGTTGCAGAAGTGACCAGAAAGCATGTTCACTTGATGTGGGAGGTACCCGATCATGATGGAGGCAGTCCGATTACTGGCTATCAGGTTGAGAAGCGTGAGGTTTCCAGGAAGACCTGGGTGAAGGTATAAACATTACTATTATCTTTGACCATTCATTTCCTTAAAACGATACTGTGAACCTTCAGTGATCTCTTTCCTTGTGTTTATGTGATTTTAGGTAATGGCAGGTTTGCAAGACCAGGAATACACAGTCACAGATGTTGTTGAGGGCAAGGAGTACTTGTTCAGAGTTATTGCCTGCAACAAATGTGGCCCTGGAGAGCCCGCCTACATTGATGAACCAGTCAATGTGTCTTCACCTGCAAGTGTGTCAATACTAATGATAGATTAGTTAGTGTTAAATATTCACAATATCAAAAGTATGAAATACCCCTTAATTTCATATATGCGTGTGTGTTTACAGCTATACCAGACCCACCAGAAAACCTTAAATGGAGAGACAAGTCTGCTAGCAAAATCTTCTTGTCATGGGAGCCTCCCAAGTGGGATGGTGGAACTGCCATTAAAGGTTATATAGTTGACAAATGTCAACGTGGCACTGACAAGTGGGAGCCATGTGGAGACCCAGTTCCTGATCTTAAGTAAGTGATCATTTTCAAATGAATTACTCTGCAAACTGAATGGAGTTGCATACATGCAAAAGTGAAACTAAATTAACTCTACAAACAGGTTTGAGGTGACTGGTCTTATTGAAGGACAGTGGTATGCTTATCGTGTGAGGGCTTTGAATAAACTGGGTGCCGGTAAGCCTTGCAAAGCGACAGATGAGATTTTGGCTGTTGATCCCAAAGGTACTATATTAGATTATAATTTTACATTCAGAGACATTTAGTTTAATTCAAGTTTAATGTTTATTTGTTTTACTTACCATTTTCACAGAGCCTCCAGAGATTCAGCTGGATGCAAAACTGCTGGCTGGCCTCACTGCTAAGGCTGGCACAAAGATTGAACTTCCTGCTGACATCACAGGCAAACCAGAGCCTAAAGTCAAATGGACCAAGGCTGACCTAGTCCTGAAGCCAGACGATAGAATCACAATTGATACTAAGCCTGGCCACTCAACTGTGTCCATTGCTAAGACCAAGAGGGATGACACCGCTACATACATCATTGAGGCAGTCAACAGCAGTGGCCGTGCAACGGCTACAGTTGATGTTAACATTCTAGGTTGTGTGACAGTCTTTTTTTTTTTTAATTGATACACCCTGCAAAACATTGTGTTTTTAGTCTTATTTTACAGTAAAAATATCCAAACAAACAAACCAATACTGTTTAAGATAGTAATGCTTGTTTTCAGAGAATATATTTTGATTTACAAGATATTACAATATATCTTAAATTGCTTATTTCTTGAATTTAGTTTAAAACCTCTGTATTTGTTTATTTTTATATACATTTTATATATACATATATATTAAATATTGTGTATATTTGTTCACTTGTTTATTGAAAATAAGACAGATTTTGACATTTAGGATTGAGATTTAGGCATTTAGACATTTTTTCTAATGCAATGAGAATTCAGATTATACTAATTTTCGATCTTTGCTGACTCCATATAGATAAACCTGGTCCTCCAGCTGCCTTCGATATCTCTGAAATCACCAATGAGTCCTGCTTGTTGGCCTGGAATCCTCCAAGAGATGATGGTGGCTCAAAGGTGACAAACTATATAATTGAGAGGAGGGCTGTAGACAGTGAAATCTGGTACAAGTTGTCCTCCACTGTGAAGCAGACCACCTACAGGGCCACCAAACTTGTGGCTTTCAAGGAATATGTCTTTAGGGTCTATGCTGAAAATCAGTTTGGAGTTGGTGCCCCAGCAGAACATGCTCCAATAACTGCCAGATACCCCTTTGGTACGTTATTTAATGCTGTTTCAACAATCCAAACATGTTTTTGCCTAACATTTGGCCTGCATTATAAATCATAATATGTATATGTTCACAATATCCTAGATACTCCTGGTCCTCCATACAAATTGGAGGCATCTGATATTGCAAAGGATGCAGTAACTCTGTCTTGGTATGAGCCTGATGAAGATGGTGGCAGTCCTATTACTGGATACTGGGTTGAGAGATATGAGCCTGATCACGACAAATGGATCAGATGCAACAAACTGCCTGTCAGGGACACAAACTTTAGGTATGTGAATTAGCTCTAGTATGCCATTGTTGTATCATAAACTTTCTTTGTTTTTGTTTTTTTAAACATGTCGAAAATACACATTTGCTTACAGGGTAAAAGGACTGCCCACAAGAAAGAAGTATAAGTTCCGTGTTTTGGCAGAGAATCTTGCTGGACCTGGCAAACCAAGCAAAGAGACAGACCAGATTTTGGTTAAAGATCCAATCGGTAGGATTAGTTTGATAAAAAAAAATCCTGATTTGCCCATTTCATCTACAAAATAGCTAAATTTATATTTTATTTGGCGATAGCATACTGTATGAACCAGATGTGAATTTTTGTTTCAGATCCCCCATGGGCTCCTGGTAAGCCCACTGTTAAAGATGTGGCCAAAACATCTGCCTTCCTGCAATGGACAAAACCGGAACATGACGGTGGTGCAAAGATTGAGTCTTACATCATTGAGCTCCTCAAGAGCGGTACTGACGAGTGGGTTCGTGTGGCTGATGGTATTCCCTCTCTTGAGTACTTCCTGAGAGGATTGATGGAGAAGCAAGAGTACTCATTCCGTGTCAGAGCTGTCAATGCGGCAGGCGAGAGTGAACCTAGTGAACCAAGTGATCCAGTGCTCTGCAAGGAGAGACTCAGTAAGTCACATTATTTAAAAAAAATAGAACTCTGTCATCATTTATTTATCCTTATGTTGTTTCAAACCTATAAGACTTTCTTTCTTCTGTAGAACACAAAAGAAGAATTTCTGAATAATGTAGTTGGTTGCATTTTCCAACTAATTGCAATTAATAGGGAGCTTTCAAGCTGAAAAAGGACATAAAAGCATCATAAATGTATCCTGGAAGTAGTCCATACAATATATTCATGCATGTCTTCTGAATTCATGCAGCAGTTTTGTGTGAAGAGGCTAAAAGTTTACTTGGTTTTCAGTAAATAATAAATTTAGTGCTGTCAAACGATTAAACACGATTAATTGCATCAAAAATAAATGTTTTTATTTACATAATATATGTATGTGTACTGTGTATATTTATTATGTATATATAAATACAAACACGTGCATGTATATATTTATGAAAAATATGTTATGTTTATATGTTACATATTTATATATAATATAAAATATACGAATATAAATATATACCTGTAAATATTTTCTAAATATTTACTGTATGTGTGTGTATTTATATATATACATAATAAATTACACAGTACACATACATATATTATGTAAACAAACACTTTTATTTTGGATGCGATTAATCGTTTGACAGCACTAAATAAATTACATTTGTTTTTTCCTTGTTATTGTTATTTTGTGGCCAGGATATTCTTGACGTTTTTGATTTTATTCTTTTGTGGTCATATGAAAATTCATACAGGTTTGGAAGAGCGAGTAAATGATGACAGAATTAAAATTTTAGAGTTAACTGTTGTTTTAACATTTAAATGTTGAAGTGCATAATTCTCAACACGGCATTTCCTAATGATGATCCTCCTCCTTTAGATCCTCCATCACCCCCAAGATGGCTTGAAGTACTTTCTAATAGCAGGAAAAGCGCTGATTTGAAATGGACAGCACCTGAGAGAGATGGTGGCTCTCCAATCACAAACTACATTATTGAGAAGAGAGATGTCAGACGCAAGGGATGGCAGGCTGTGGACACTACTGTGAAAGAGCTGAATTACACTGTCACCCCACTGAATGAGGGGTCTCTCTATGTTTTCCGTGTTGCTGCAGAGAATGCTGTTGGACCCAGTGAATTTTGTGAACTTGCAGACTCTGTTCTCGCCAAGGATACTTTCAGTGCGTACTTAGTCTTTCTTATTGCTTGTTTCTTCCTTTTGACTGTTTGATATTTAGTATTAAATTTGTCTCTTATCCGCTTCCCTTCTTCACAGGTACCCCTGGACCTCCATATAATCTGACCATCACTGATGTTTCCAAGACTCATGTTGACCTGAAATGGGAAGCTCCTAAGAATGATGGTGGAAGACCTGTCTTGAAGTACTTACATATGGCCTTTGTAGCAGTTGGTGAAATGTGGAGCCAGGCAGTGTTATTTAATATATTATGCTATTACAGTATTTATTCATATTTTTATTTAGCTTTTGTTTATAAGATATATATAAAATTATACATATTGTTTTTGTATATAGTTTAATTTTGTTTTAGTAATTTTATTATTTAGTAACTGAAACGACCCAAAATATTCAATTACAAGCAATCAGTGTTACAAGAAATGTGTCTATACATATGTTACAACTGTATATTATTATTATTATTATTATTAGTAGTAGTAGTAGTATATAGTATATAGTACACTATAGTAGTAGTAGTAGTATATAAGTATATATATTTTATTATTATTACTGTTTTTTCTTTTAAATGTATAAATATTTCTCTCTCATATATTGAAAAACTGGAATACGTATGCACTACACATTCCATGTTTATTCATATATTTGTCTTAGGTTTTGGTATATTCGTTTGTTGTTGTTGTTGTTTGTTAATTTTCTCTACTTCCTGTCATGTCTTCTGTCATATTTTTCATTTTCTGTCACTTTTTCAATGAAAAATTTTTTTTTAATTTTTATATGCTGTTAATTAATTTTAGTTTTAGTAATTTTTATATGACAAACTTTTCAACGTTTTTAATATTTATTTATGTATTGTTAATTTAAGTTCTGCATCTAATTTTTATATTTGTTTTTTTATAAGGTTATCCAATGTATCATTAATTGGATAATATCTCTTTCCTAGATATGTCATTGAGAAGAAGGAGAAACTTGGAACCCGTTGGGTGAAATCAGGAAAGACTTCAGGTCCTGATTGCCATTATAGAGTTACTGATGTTATTGAGGGCACTGAAGTGCAGTTCCAAGTCTCTGCTGAGAACGAGGCTGGAGTTGGTCACCCAAGTGAACCCACGGATATTGTGGTCATTGAGGACCCAACAGGTATGCTAGCAAAAATATCACATACTATTTATTTATTTGACTTAGATATGATGATATACAGATTTTATCTACTATTTTAAACTTTCATATTTTGTTTGAGGTCTAGGACACTCAATATCATTTTAATATTTTGAACAAACATAATGTAACATTGAAGATTTCATTGGGATTATGCTTTATTACTTTTCTTAATCTTATGAGAACAGCATTGAAAGCATTTAAAAAAAACATGCTTCAAATATATTCAAACATAAAATGGAATATTACTGCACAAGTGATTGATTCAACAGAAAGTTACATCTTCAATAATTTTTGCCCAATTGGTTTTGATTAGGTCCAAGGAACATATTAAGATAAATAGAAAATAATTTAATAATTACGCTTAATAAATAATAATGGTGCCTGTAGGACCTCCAACATTAAGAAAAAAATAATGACAGAAGTGTTAAATATCTGATTTAGGGATTTAAGATGATAATGAAACATAATGGAACCATTCCTTATCTTGACAGGCCCACCATCACCACCTCAGGAACTGCATGTCACTGAGGCAGCTAGAGATCATATTTGTATTGCTTGGAAGGCACCAGAAAAGAATGGAGGAAGTCCCATTATTGGCTACCATATTGAGCTCTGTGAGGCTGGAACTGAGAAATGGATGAGAGTCAACTCTCGTCCTGTCAAAGAGCTAAAATACAGGGCTGGAGAGGAAGAGGGCATTGTTCCTGAGAAGCAGTATACCTTCAGAGTCCGTGCTGTCAATTCTGTTGGTGACAGTGAGCCCTCTGACATTTCTGAGAATGTATATGCCAAAGATTCTGACTGTAAGCTATTTTTGTTGTTTTTGTAAAATTTTAATTGATTATTTATTGCCATTTTAATTTAAGGTTAACTTATTGCCCTATGACTCGCATCATTGCAGGCAGTCCAACCCTTGACTTTCAGACCAAGGACCTTGTTGTTGTAGAAGGTGAAAAGATGCACCTCCCAATTCCATTTAGGGCTGTGCCATCGCCTAAGATTACGTGGCACAAAGATGGAAATGAACTGAAGGCTGATGACAGAACTTTCTTCAGAACTGAATACACATCCTGCCATCTGGAAATTCCAAGCTGCTTACATGCTGATGCTGGCCAGTACAAAGTTACCTTGGAGAACAGGAATGGTGCAACTAGTGGAACAATCAATGTTAAAGTTATAGGTATGTTTTTTCCGTTATCGACTGCTTTATTGGGATATTTCAGCTTTTAACGACTGATGCAAACATAATAATGAAAATGCACCTTTACATTTTAAACTGATGCCTTTGCTTTGGTTTCACTGTGTTTTTTACAAATGCTAGGTCTTCCTGGGCCATGCAAAGAAATTGTTGCTAGTGAGATTACCAAGAGCACCTGCAAGGTGTCCTGGGACCCTCCAGACTATGATGGTGGTAGCCCTATTCTCCATTATGTGCTACAACGCAGAGAAGCAGGCAGGAGAACCTACGTCAATGTTATGTCTGGAGAAAACAAAGTTAGCTGGCCGGTTAAGGATCTCATTCAAAATGGAGAGTATTACTTCCGTGTCAGAGCTGTCAACAAGATTGGTGGTGGTGAATTCATTGAGCTTCGCAACCCTGTAATTGCTGAAGATCAGAAGCGTAAGTAATGACATTTATTGGAAGCATTTGGTTGTAACTCTCATTCTGTATAATATTTTTAACAACCTTTGTCCTTCAAATACAGAACGTCCTGACCCACCAGTCGATATGGAAACACACAACCCAACTTCTGAGAGTGTGACCCTTACTTGGAAGCCTCCCATGTATGATGGTGGAAGCAAAATTATGGGTTACATTCTTGAGAAGATGATGAAAGGGGAAGAGAACTTTCAGAGATGCAATGACTTCCTTGTGCCAGTGCTGTCCTATACTGTTAAGGGGTTGACGCAAGGAAAACAATATCAGTTCCGTGTACGTGCTGAAAATGCAGCTGGTGTCAGTGATCCTTCACGCAGCACACCTTTGATCAAAGCCACAGATGCAATTGGTATGAACATAGTCTTTTGTTATTTTGTCAAATCATAAATTTTTATCAGATGTGAAGTGCCTCTGAAGCAAGCTATTGGTACTGTATATGTAAGCATTTTTTTTTTGTTATTCCACTTCCAGATCGTCCAAAGGTATTCCTTAGCGGTAGTCTACAATCAGGCTTGGCTGTGAAACGAGGTGAGGAGATCCGTTTGGATGCCAATATCTCTGGATTCCCTTACCCCCAAATTACATGGATGAGGGACAATTCAACCATTTGGCCAGAGCCACTGAAGAAGAGACCAGAAAGGCCCATTAAGAAGAAGAAGAAGGAGAAAGAAAAAGAAAAGGAGGCTGATGCAGAAAAGAAAGAGGCAGATGCAGAAAAGAAAGAGGCAGTTGCAGAAAAGAAGGAGGAAGACAAAGAGGCAAAGAAGGAGGAGGACAAGGAAAAGAAGGAGGAAAAGGAGAAAGAAAAAGAAGAGGTGGAGGAACCTGAGGAACCCGAAGAAGCATACCACCCAACCTTAAATGAACGTCTTACCATTGAATCCAAGAGGAAGGGTGAATCCTTCATTATTGTAAAAGATACTATCAGAGGTGATCATGGTGTTTTCACCATAAAAGTTGAAAATGAGCACGGTGTTGCCTCTGCCTCCTGTGAAGTTAATGTCCTTGGTAAGTATAAAACTCTTCAGTGTGACATCAACACTTTACAGAAAACATGTAAAACCTTTCCCACCTTGAGTAATAATAATAATAAAAAATAATGGAATGTCAATTTTTACACCTTCCTTTTTCAGATACTCCTGGACCTCCAGTCAATTTCAAATTTGAAGATGTGAGGAAGAACTCAATCCTCTGTAAGTGGGATCCTCCTCTGGATGATGGTGGTAGTGAAATCCTTAACTACATATTGGAACGAAAAGATAACTCCAAAGCGGATCTTGGATGGGTCACTGTAACATCAATCCTTAGAGGCTGTAAATTTCTAGTACCAAAACTTATTGAGGGCAAGGAGTACCTCTTCCGTGTCACTGCAGAGAATAAGTATGGCCCTGGAACCCCATACATCTCCAAACCCATAATTGCAAAGAATCCATTCGGTATTTTTATTTTCCGTTGTCTGTTTGAGAACATTATTTGCATTGTGTTTCACAGTTAATTTAACAGTTCAATTTGCCTTGTCAATTCAGATCCTCCAGATGCGCCAGAGAAACCTGAAATTACGGATTCCACAGCCAGCAGTATGCTTGTTACCTGGACAGAACCCAATGACCATGGCAGCCCCATTGAGGGATACTGGGTAGAGAAACGAGAAGTTAATAGCACACACTGGGCGAGAGTCAATCGCACCATGGTTCCTGATTTGGAAATAAATGTAGAGGGCCTTTTGGAGGGTCTGACATATATTTTCAGAGTCTGTGCGGAAAATGTAGCAGGACCTGGAAAGTTCAGTCCTCCGTCAGAACCAAAAACAGCACAGGCACCAATCAGTAAGTTTGTAGTATTTGAATTGACTATATAAACCATCAACATATAAGAAATAAATGTATTATCAAATTAATATCAATTTAAAATGTAAAATTTACTATATGTTTTTTTTTTCAGGGCCCCCAGGTCCACCAATTCCAAGAATTGTAGACACCTCCGACTATTCAATTGATGTTGAGTGGGATCCTCCTGCAGACAATGGTGGCGCAGACATCTTTGGTTATCATGTTGACAAAGTTGTTGCTGGTACCAAGGACTGGTCACGAGCCACAGAGAGACCACAGAAGAGCCACACATTTACAGTGTATGGTGTTAGAGAAGGAGCTAAGTATATGGTCCGTGTTGTGGCAGTAAATTGTGCTGGTGAAGGACAACCTGGATTTACAGATGCAGTAATTGTGAGAAACCCTGCAGGTATATACATATAACTGATGCTAATTATTATGATATTTTTTATTTGTTAATTGATTAAAGTGTTATTCAAATATAATATAATAACTATAATTTTATGCTAAATGTGTGGCTTTGTTTCTTTGTCAAAACAGAGGTTCCAGTCATTGAGCTTGATATCTCAGTGAAAAATGGTGTTGTCGTTAGAGCTGGAGAGATGCTGAGAATTCCAGCACATGTTACAGGTAGACCTTTTCCATGTTTGAAGTGGACAAAGGATGATGGTGCATTAGAAAAAGATCATATGGAGGTGGAAGAAGCTGGACAGGACAGCACCGTTGTCATCAAAACCACAAAGAGAAGTGATCATGGCAAATACCAAATCCAAGCAGCAAATCCAAGTGGTATTAAGTCTGCATGGACCAGGGTTGAAGTTATGGGTAAGAATTTTGAAATTGTCTTTTGGATTAAAAATGTGTACACTCATGTTCATTATAACATACATTTTCCCACATTTAAAATCTCTTTTCAGATGTTCCTGGACCAGTTCTCGATCTGAAACCTGTTGTGGTTACCAGAAAGCTAATGATGTTGAATTGGTCAGATCCTGATGATGATGGTGGTAGTGATGTGACAGGGTTTATCATTGAAAGGAGGGAGCCAAAGATGCACACATGGAGACAACCTATTGAGACCGCTTCATCCAAATGTGAGATTGTGGGTATTATTGAGGGACAGGAATACATTTTCCGTGTTGTGGCTGTGAACAAGTATGGATGTGGACCTCCAGTCGATCTTGGACCTATCCGTGCTGTGGATCCTCAAGGTAAACTTTACACAAACAATGCTTTTCTCCTACAATAGCACTCAAGATTACGACTGTTTCTATGTATTTATTATCATATGTTTATTAAATGTCAGGTCCACCAACTTCTCCTGAAAAGTTCCACTATACAGAGAGGACCAAGTCCTCTGTTACTATTGAATGGAGGCCACCCCGTAATGATGGTGGTAGTCCCATCCTTGGCTACATCATTGAGAAGAAGCGACAAGATCAACCAGCCTTCCAGCGTGTCAACCCAGAGTTGGTCACTGCTCAAATTTTGACAGTTGAAAACCTTGATGAGTTGCATATGTACGAGTTTCGTGCAAAGGCTGTCAATGCATTTGGTGAAAGTGAGCCTTCAATTACCATGACTGTTGTCATTCAGGATGATGAAGGTTTGTCCTATTCTAGTTTAACATCATAGCACACACATTTTACTTTTCTTTTGATGACAAAAATTCCATCTGTCTTTTGATGATTATAGTGGCTCCGAGTCTGCATATGTTGAAGCACTTCAAGGGTGATTTGATCCAAGTTAGGAAAAATGAACCTATTGAGATGCCCGCTGAAGTCACAGGCCTGCCAATGCCAAAAATTGAATGGCTAAAGGATGATGTTGTTATTGCCAAGCCAACTGAGAAACTCCTGATAGAAACCAAAGAGATTGACAGGGTGACATCACATACAAAACTCTCCATCCCTGGTGTTACTAGATTGGACAAAGGCACATATACAGTTACTGCCTCAAATCGTTTGGGAACTCTCAGTCATTCCATCACGGTGGAAGTGCTGGGTAAGTTATCCTGTACTGTACAAATATTGGACATTTTTTGAACACCTCAGTTAAACCTTGACATAAACATAAACCTTGACATTTTGCTGCTCATGTTGAGGTGATTTTAGTGGATGAATGGGGTCAGTTCTCTCCAAGTTCCCACACTTGTCCTAGTAGTTGCAGTTGTAGTTCATCATGGAAATTCTCCATTAATGTTTGACAACCACAAATTGCCCAATACTTTTGCCTTATTTGAACTTTATATCTCTTATGTTCAACATAACAAACCAAACATATTTTTGTGAACTGTTATACATTATACTGCCTTTTTAATAAAACACATTCCACTTGATTTGATATTTTGTTATGTGATTCAATGACATCATGGCTTAAGTGTCCATAGTGTTTGTATATTTTGCATATACCTAATGATCTCTTTTTTTCATAGATCGCCCAACACCACCAAGAAACATTGCTGTTTCAAATATCAAAGCTGAGTCTTGCAAACTTACTTGGGATGCCCCATTGGATCTTGGTGGCAGTGAACTTACCAACTATATTGTTGAGATGAAAGACCTTAATGGTGAAGATCCTGAAAAGGCTGAGTGGGTGCAGGTTACTAACTCCATTATCGAGAAGCATTATGGGGTAAGCAAAACAATTATTTTAAAGCAGTTGTATAGGTAGTCATTCAAAATGTATCAAAAAGAATATTGTTTATACAGAAAAATAGGGAAAATTTATTCAAGACAAATAGAAAAAAATTATGCTATCATGTTGTTTAAGGACAAGATAAAGATTACATTTTTTTTTTTTTGCAGGTATGGAACCTGCAAACTGGTGGCAACTATAAATTCAGAGTTAAAGCTCAGAATAAGTATGGAATAAGTGAGGCCTGTGAAACAGAGGAGGTTCAGATTAAGGATCCTTCTGCTCTGCCTGGCCCACCTGAGAAGGTCACTATTGCTGAGCGTTCTAAGACCCATATGTTACTGACATGGGAACCACCTAGGGACTGTGGCGGTTCTATGATTACTGGCTACTGGCTTGAGAAGCGTGAAAAGGGCACTTCCTATTGGTCTCGCGTGAATAAGATCCTGGTGTCAAAACGTGGCACGAAAGGCTGGGAATACCAGGTTACCCGTCTCATTGAGGGAACGGAGTATGAATTCCGTGCAATGGCTTGTAATTCTGCTGGTATTGGACCACCTAGTGCCATCTCTGAGTCTGCCATTGCTGACGATCCTTTGAGTAAGATCATAAATTAAGTGCATTTCTATTTTGAATAGATTTTTATGCATGCTGTTTTTAACATATTTCATGTTTGTTTTTGTGTGTGTACAGCTCCACCTAGCATGCCAGCAGCTCCTGAGATTGCTGACAAAACCAAGCGTAGTGTCACCCTTGCATGGACCCCACCAGCTAAAGATGGTGGCCGCCCCATCAAAGGTTACATCATTGAGATCCAGGATGAAGGCACTTCTGAGTGGGCCAGGATCAATGATGCTGAAAATCTGCATCCTTCTACTGTGTTCACCATTCCAAACCTTCAAGAACTTAAGAAATACAGATTCAGAATTATTGCTGTCAATGAAATTGGCGAGTCTGAGCCAAGCCCCAGAACCACTGAAGTTCGCATAGAGGACATTCAAAGTAAAGTTTTTTTTATTTTATTTTTTACTGAAGTACAAATTAGCATCCGCTAGAGTCACATGATTATTTTTGCACGATCTTATGCATTCTCTTAATTTCACAGCTGCACCAAAGATCTTCATGGATATCAGTGCTCATGAACTGCTGTGTATCCGTGCTGGAACTCCATTTAAGATTCCAGCTACCATCACAGGACGTCCTGTTCCTAAAGTTACATGGGAGTTTGATGGCAAAGCGAAGACAGAAAAGAAGGATCGTCTCCATGTCTTACCAGTGGATTCACAGGTAACATCTTTCTCTAATTTTAAACATGTATAATTATTATTTTCTTCTGAATCTTTGTAAGACTGTTATTTATTAATTATTTTTGGGATTAGGTTGAATCTACTGACACTACGTCAGTTGTTACAATTCCTGTGAGTTTGAGAAGCCATTCTGGCAGGTACACAATTACAGCAAAAAACAAATCAGGACAGAAGCATGTCAACGTCAGAGTAAATGTGCTTGGTGAGTTTCCTACCTATTCATATTTGTGTGTGTATATATATATATATATATATATATGTATATATGTATGTATATGTATATATATATATATATATATATATATATATATATATATATATATATATATATATATATAAAACATATGTATATGAAGTGAACACTTAATCCAAATGAAAGTTGTGCTATGAGGTGAATTGATAATGTTTTTTCAGATGTTCCTGGAGCACCCAAAGACCTCAAAGTTACCGATGTCACCAGAACCACAATGAGACTTATTTGGAAACTGCCAGATAATGATGGTGGTGAGAGAATCAAGAGTTATTTTATTGAAAAGAAGGCTGTAAATGGAAAGGCTTGGACAGTTGTCAATGCTGCTTGTGCCAGCATGGCCTTTGTTGTGCCCAACCTCCTCGAGGGACAGGACTACTTGTTCCGTGTTCGTGCTGAGAATCGCCTTGGCTTTGGACCATTTACCGAGACCACAGAACCTGTTAGGGCAAGGGATCCTGTCTGTAAGTTGGTAACCCTAGTATTTTGAAAAGCATCACACATGCCTCTAAGTAGTTTTTTTTTAAATTAACAATCTTTTCTATTTTCTTTTTAATGTAAAGATCCTCCTGATCCTCCTACCAAGGTGAAAATTAACCTTGTTACCAAGAATACAGTGGCCCTGTCATGGGAGCCTCCCAAGAATGATGGTGGAGCACCAGTAAAGCATTATATCATTGAGAGGCTGAGCTGGGATACCAGTGGTCCACAGAAAGAGACTTGGAAACAGTGTAACAAAAGAGATGTTGAAGAGACTACCTTTATTGTTGAAGACCTTAAGGAAGGTGGCGAGTATGAGTTCCGTATTAAAGCTGTGAATGAAGCTGGCGCGAGCAGACCCTCTGTTACTGCCGGACCAGTTGTCATTAAGGACCAGACATGTAAGTACAAGATCTTGTCATTTTTTTGTATTAAGTTTCTTGAAATATGTTAGTTACTTGCTAATGTTTTTTTCAAAATCTTTTTAGGTGCTCCAAGTATTGATCTCAGAGAGGCTTTGGAAGGTGCAGAAGGATATGATGTCAACATTGTTGCCAGGATTCAAGGCTGTCCATTTCCATCTCTTGTCTGGCACAAGGCTCCACAGGACAAGCCTGATGACAAATCACCTGTACAGTATGACAAACATGTCAATAAACTTGTTTCTGATGAGAAATGTACCCTGTTAATTCAGCAGTCAAAGAGAGATGACAGCGCCATATACACTCTCACAGCCACCAACAGTTTGGGAACAGCCACCAAGAGCATCAAGCTTAGCATTTTGGGTAAGTCCTTGAATTTCATGATTTCATTTTCATCTAATTTTAAATGATTCATCCATTAGAAAGGTGAGCAATAAATAATATCCTGTTCTTGTGTCCTTAGGACGTCCTGGTGTACCTGTTGGACCAATTAAGATTGGGGAGATTTTCGCTGAAAGGATTGGCCTCTCCTGGAATCCACCATTAGATGATGGCGGTTCCAAGATTACAAACTATGTCGTTGAAAAGCGTGAAGAAAACAGAAAAACATGGGTCCATGTCTCTAATGATCCGAAAGAATGCCAATACACTGTACAAAGGCTAACAGAGGGTCATGAGTATGAGTTCCGTGTTATGGCTCAGAACAAATATGGAGTTGGACCACCTTTGTACAGTGAACCTGAGAAAGCACGAAACCTTTTCAGTAAGTTTCATTCACAGAGAATTTCTAAATCCAGGGGTTTTCAAACTTTTTGATAAAAGTTTCTTTTTTTTTTTAAGTGACGTGTCATGTGGCCAAGTATGGTAACCCATACTTGGAATTAGTGCTCTGAATTTAACCCATCCTAAGTGCACACACACAGCAGTGAACACACACACCGTGAACACACACCCGGAGCAGTGGGCAGACATTTTTGCTGTGGCGCACAGGGAGCAGTTCGGGGTTTGGTGCCTTGCTAAGGGACATCTCAGTCGTGGTATTGAGGGTGGAGAGAGCGCTGTACATTCACTCCCCGGTACCGAGACTCGAACCCGCGACCTTTGGGTTACGAGTCCGACTCTCTATCCATTAGGCCACGACTTTGATGCCCATGACTTACCAAATATGATGGTCCCTTTGTGAGGGGTCACCCTACTACTAGAAAAAATCTTAAGAATAACATAATAAAGATACATTATTCGTTAAGGACTTCTGATTTCCAGTCTTTAGAAAGCAGAATGAAACAATAATGATCACAAATTCAGTTAATGTGCTAAAATTGTGTTAAGCATGTTAAATATTCTATTCAAGTAGGGGTTTCTGCAAAAAGTAATGTGTTGTTGCTATTCAATCTAATACTTATTTTGCTCTACTCTTCCCCTAACAGCTGTGCCTGGCCAATGTGAGAAGCCAACAGTCACAGATGTTTCAGTTGAATCAATGACCGTTAACTGGGATGAGCCAGAATATGATGGTGGCTCTCCAGTAACTGGCTACTGGCTAGAGCGTAAGGAAACTACAGGCAAGCGCTGGACAAGAGTGAATCGTGAACCTATCAGAATCAGGACTCTAGGAGTTTCCCATATTGTGACAGGCCTCTTGGAGGGTGCTGTCTACCAGTTCCGCGTTCTTGCAATTAATGCAGCTGGTAGTGGCCCACCAAGTTTGCCTTCTGATCCTGTTGCAAGTAGAGATCCCATAGGTATGTTATGCTTTGCTTGTTTGGTTTTATATTTTCCCCCTCACTTTTCAACCAATATACTTCAGAGTTGCTTTACTTTTTTTTATTCATGTGTCTATTTAACGTTTGTATTATTTCTTAACAGCACCTCCGGGACCTCCAACACCAAAAGTAACAGATTGTACCAAGTCAACTGTTGATCTTGAATGGATTCCTCCACTTATTGATGGTGGATCTAAGATCACAGGATACTTTGTTGAGTACAAAGAAGAAGGACAAGAGGAATGGGAGAAGGTATATATAAGTCTGTGTGAATGTGTATATCTATCTGTCTATCTAGACATTTGTTATTTATTGTATGCAGGGCTTGACATTAACTTTTTTGCTAGTGGTTTTCCAAATTTACTAGCCACTCAGTATTTTCACTGGCCACAATTTAGTTGTTGGGAAATTATGTTTTATATGACTTAATACTGCATACAAAAATTTATTTAAATTGATTTCTAGGTCATTTTTGACCTATTTAAAGGAAATTTTTCCCTAACCGTATTTAATGCATGCATCATCTTGCATATCAAATTCTTACATTTTACTAATAATTTCACTTAATATAATAAGATAATATAGGGCTGTTACCAATCATATGAAATCAGTATCTACAAAACTGATCTGGAGCGGCATTCAGATGCATTTACACAGACAGTTCAATGTAGCTGAAATATAGCATGAATGCATTTACACTTTAAAATTATAACAGCATAAATAATGTTGTGAGCTCGCTGTTTTAAAATATATATATTTTTTAATATACAAATATGAAATTTTGGAAAAAATATAAAAAGATAAGCTACTATGTAAGTAAACCGCCAGTAGGTGACAGCTCTTAATTAATGAGTCATTGAAGCATGCCTTCAAACGATTCGTTCAGATGGCTGATTCATTTAAGAATGAAGCAAGTGCCTGTCCTTATGAATGGACCACTGAATCATTGACTCAAATGATTCAAAATTCAAAAACGCGAATCATTCATTAACGAAACACCGCTGTGTGTTGCTCAGACATGCTCGCGACTGTTCTGCTGTGATCTTTGTTTGGAACTATTTTGCAGCAAATGGAGCAAAAACAGTCAGTGTTGACAATATGTCCTTAACTAACACGTCACGGCAAGTTTTCTGCTCTAAGTTTTCTACTCTAAGTTTTCTACTTATTTTCCAAGTTTTGGGAGCGCTCACCACACACCAAAAAGAAAGAAAAAGACAGCTCTCTATAGCAGCACAGCTCTGTAATAGTTGTCACATTGTGGTGGGCTTACCGTACGAAGAGAGTGCAAGCCCCATGGCCACTGTGAAAGAACCGGAGAGCCCCGGAGGAAAAGGTCATCCTCCCCATCCGTGTGCTTGCGTACTGTGGATTTCTGCGAAGGATTCACACGGCCTCTGCATCTCCTGTTTAGGTGCCAAACACGCTCGGGCATCTCTGTCCAACCCCGAGGGCTGTCCTCACTGCTCGAAGTTCTCGGTTAAAACTGTCTTTCTGTCAGAGCATCTGACGGGCCGAGCGCGAGCCGCTTTAAACTGAAACTATAAACTATAGGCTATTAGGCTATATCTTACGAGTTTTTTTTTTAAAGGCCTTCATATAAAGCTTGTCACATGTTTAGAACAAATTGTATTATTCACTTTCTCCGCAGCAGTTCAGTCTGTGTCCTCCAAGAATATTTTCAGATGCGCTCGTATCAATTGTATATCGATATTAACAGTATTGCTTCATACCGTATCGCTTATAAAGAATATATCAATATTTCATACTACTTGATATACCGCCCAGCCCTACGTCCGCTGAGTGCACAGAATGCGAGTTCACCCTCACCTGTACAGACGGACACGGATCTACTCGAGGTCTGTCGCAGGGCCGCGGCTAGACTGTAGATCGACTGGCCATCCCAACCGGCAGGTCAGGGGGCTGAAAGATATGTATGATGGAAATAGACTTCCGTCACGTCTCCCTCCAGTGAGGCAGTTTATTCCAGCTGTCCCGGCTTGTGTGGCTGAAATGAAGAGGTTTTGGGACAAGCCTTTTTCCCACCATGTGCCTGTCAAGGGCTTCTCGAGGCTGGATGTTCAGGGTATGGAGGATTTGGGGATGGCAGATCCTCCCCGTCGAATCATCTGTGGCTAGTCACTTGCACCCAGGTCGCAGGGCAGCGCTCTCTTCAACCGGAGCCTCGCGGCCAGAGAAAACAGAGCGCTTCGCCGCCTCTGTTTTTCAAAAGATCTATAAATCATCTGCACTGGCCGTTCGTGCTTTGAACATGACGTCCCTCCTTACTGCCTGGCAAGTGGAGTTATTAGAGGAGATGGGGCGTCAGCTGGACTCTGGATCTCCCAACCCAGCGCTCTGGGAGGAGATATGTGTCATTGCAGATTTAAACCTGCGCACGTCCCGCGGAGCAGTTCAAAGCTGCAGTCGGAGTATGGGCTTAGCGGTTGTGGGAGAGAGATCGCTATGGCTGGGTTTGTCAGATGCCCCTATTGATCCAAAGGCCATGTTCGGCGCGACGGTAACAGCGATGCGTCAGCAATGTGACCTGCGAAAAAAGGAGGGAGAGGCATTCGAGGTCTGTCTCCCCAGAAAGCCGGCAGCTCGGCCTTATTTCCCGAGCTGACCGAACTTCAGACCTTCAGGTAGGGCTGGACGATATGGCCAAAATTTATATCATGATATATTTGTTCATTTCGGTCGATACGCTATAATTCCGATATCGATATGAACACTAAAAAAAAAGCCTCATAAAAACTGCCAAGAATGCCCACAACAGGTGTCTGTACTTACAAACTTATGAAAAATGAATTTGCCAAGTCTATGAACTCCTCCTATTAAACTATATAATATTTTCGGGGGGAAAAAACAGCACAAATAAATTGATGTTCACCTTTTATTTGTATTTAGCCTTCATACAAACAAGAAATGTGAAATCACTGTCAAGTAAACATCTCAGACTCACCTTATTAATATTAATATCTTTAACTTCAAACTATAGGCTAACATACACTACCAGTCAAAAGTTTTTGAACTGTAAGATTTTTGTTTTTTAAAGAATTCTCTTCTACTCACCAAGGCTGCATTTATTTGATGAAAAATACAGCAAAAACAGTAACATTTTGAAATATTTTTACCATTTAAAATAACTCTTTTCTATTTGAAAATATTTTAAAATGCAAGTTATTCCTGTGATTTCAAAGCTGAATTTTTAGCATCATTACTCCAGTCACATGATCCTTCAGAAATCATTCTAATATTCTGATTTGCTGCTCAAAAAACATTTATTATTATGTCAAAAACAGCGGAGTAGAATTTTTTTCAGGTTTCTTTGATGAATAGAAAGTTCAGAAGAACAGCATCTATCTGAAATAGAAATCTTTTGCAACATTATAAATTTCTTTATCATAACTTCTGATCAATTTAAAGCATCCTTGCTAAATAAAAGTGTTAATTTCTATCATCCCCCCACACACACAAACAAAAACAAAAACATGTTGCTGGAGACCGGATTATTATTGAAAATGCAATCTGATTCTCTGCCAGTAGGAGGCGCTTTGAGAGCGGAAGAGCTAGCGGTTTCCCCAGTGATGGCTGTAATCTAAGCAGCTCTGCTTGTGAACACTACTTTATCAGATAAAATGAAAATGCCATCAAAACTATTCTGAAGACAGTCTGTTCCCTTCAGAGATACATTCATATAAATCACCCGCGCCGCGTTTTGATTTTGAAACTTGCAGTGCTCATGTTTATTCAACGAAGTCAAACGCCACAAATAAATCAATGTATTACACATTAGTAATGTATATCGAAATATCGCAAATGTGTTTAAAAATCATATCACCGTTATTGAAAAAATATATATCGCGATACATATTGATATCGAATTATTGTCCAGCCCTACCTTCAGGGAGAGGGGGACACATTCCTCCCGGCCAGTATGGCGCGATCAGAATCATTACATGTTTGCATTGCTGAACGCTCCATAGTGTCGCCTCGATCAGGCTCAACGGAGGGAACGCATAAGAAATTTGCGCAGTAGCCAGCTGGTCTTCTCCGCACACATATGCTCGTTTCTATAGGCTAGATGTGACAGAACCCTCTCTGGCCCACTCAGTCCTGGGAGTGAGTAGTCAGGGGGTATAATGCAGTTTATTAAGGGGCGAATTCCTATTTTCATTCTGTTTTACCTCTGTTGGGGGTTATGATTCAGATAATAACCTACTCTTTCTTCAGTCTGCTTTGTCAGCATATCAACAATAAGAGAGTGGTCTATATCCCATAGTGAGATACCAAACGAATGTTAGAAAGAGAACGTTAGGTTACTTATGTAACCCCGGTTCTCTGATAAAATGAGGTGAGGTATCTCACAAACATTGCCCTCCTTGCCTTACTGCATGGAGAAGAGATATTCGGAGAATGACGAAACAGCAGGTAGGTGCGGTTTATATATACAATATACAGGGAGGTGGGACTCCCTGATCGCTACAGCGATTGGTCTGCCATAGTTGGCAGACGTGGTGTTATTGGTGCTTCCGCGATCGGTCACGCCTGAGGCGTTCCCATAGTGAGATACCTCACTTCATGTTATCAGAGAACCGGGGTTGTCAGTAACCTAACGTTTTCAGGGAACTTCCCTCTCTTGGTCTTGTCATGTTGCATAACTAGGCTGTATGTTATAAATAGAAAAACAAAGTTACATTTTTATGTTTCTTCTGTGTGCAGTTTCGTTTTAATTTCTCCACGAAATTCTCTCACAGGCTGCGTGAGCTTCAAATGGTGCGACCTTGTTGTTACTTATTATCCATTATCAATCGCCGTTTACACTGAATGTAATAAAATCATAACCATTCTCGCCGAAATTTCGGTGCAATTAGATACTTTAATCAGATTAGTTGTCCGGTCGTGCAAGTAAAATTCTCTTCTTTCACTTGCCCCTTCAAAAAATCTACTTGTCCCAGACAAGCATTAATGTCGAGCTCTGTTACTGTATATAAAATTCAACCCACCTGAGTGGCTAGTGGGAGTGACTGTGTTACATGCCACAGCTGAAATCCACCCGCGTTTGGCGGGTTGGCGGGTATTAATGTCAAGCCCTGATTGTATGTTTTGTTTAAATTTATTGATTTATTTTTATCTTATTAGGTTAAAGACAAGGAAATAAGAGGCACCAAGTTTGTTGTTCCTGGACTTAAAGAGCTTGGACTCTACAGATTTAGAGTGAGAGCTGTAAATTCTGCAGGTGTGGGAGAACCTGGCGAGGTTGCTGATGTGATAGAAGTCAAGGATAGGACAAGTAAGCATTAGTTCACATTTTAGATTTCTCTTTTCTTTATATATATTTTTTTGTTTGTTTGTTTTTTAAATATATTCATGTTACTTCATATTTAATTTGCCATATATTTTAGTCCCCCCTGAGGTTGACCTGGATGCAACTGTCAAGGAGAAGATTGTTGTTCATGCTGGTGGAGTAATCCGCATCCTGGCCTATGTGTCAGGAAAGCCTGCTCCAGAGATTATTTGGAATAGAGACGATGGTGATTTACCAAAGGAGGCTGCTGTTGAGATCACATCTATAAGTTCAGCTTTGGTTATCAAAAATTGCAGGAGACAACACCAAGGCATTTATACATTGACTGCCAAGAATGCAGGTGGAGAAAGGAAGAAAGCAGTCATTGTTGAAGTACTGGGTGAGTGTTTTTTTCCTTTGAGTCTGAATTCTGAAATGATTTCAGTAAAGTAATAAACACCACTTGTTTTATTTCTTCACAGATGTCCCTGGCCCTGTGGGTCTGCCTTTCTCTGGTGAGAATCTCACCAATGACTCTTGTAAGTTGACATGGTACTCTCCTGAAGATGATGGTGGCTCAGCTATCACCAACTATATAATTGAGAAGAGAGAAGCTGACCGCAGAGGCTGGACTTCAGTGACATATACTGTCACAAGACACAATGCTGTTGTCCAGGGACTTATTGATGGCAAGGGTTATTTCTTCAGAATTGCAGCTGAAAATATAATTGGACTGGGTCCGTTCACTGAGATCTCAGCTCCTGTCGTCATCAAGGATCCACTCTGTAAGTCTCGTTTATTTGTATCAGTATTTTTTTATTTATAAATGTCGTTACCTTTAATTGCTTGTAGAAGGTCTCACACATTTAAACTTCTTCAGCTGTACCTGAACGCCCAGAGGATCTCGAGGTGACAGCCATCACAAATGATTCAATCAGTGTCGCATGGAGACCTCCGAAGTATGATGGAGGTTCAGACATTACAAGCTATGTTCTTGAGGTTCGTCTTATAGGACAGGACAACTTCAGCCGTATTGCTTTAGAGGACAAACTTATGGAACGTAAATTCACACACGTGGGTCTTAAAGAGGGTTCTTCTTATGAATTCCGAGTTAGTGCTGTGAATCAAATCGGTCAAGGCAAACCATCATTCAGTACCAAACCAGTTACATGCAAAAAAGAGTTTGGTAAGTTGCGCTAAAGTGATTTGTTCTTTAATTTCTTTTTTTATTGAGCATTTATAATTTATTGTAAATCATACTCTTTACTAGAACCACCTAACCTTGATCTTGAGTTCCGTGACAAGGTTGTTGTTCGTGTTGGGGAAACCTGCACTCTTCAAAGCGGATACTCAGGAAAACCAACACCAACTATTAAATGGTTCAAAAATGACGAGGAGCTTCAATCAAATGAAGAAATTGCTCTTACCAGCACAAAGAATAAATTGTGCTTGACTATTGCAAAGGCAAAACGTGATCACAGTGGAAAATACACTGTTGTTCTAGAGAACTCCATTGGCTCACGCAAGGGCATATGTACCATTATTGTTGTCGGTAAGCTAATCTTTACTTTAGTCAAGCATATTATTTTTTCTTATCTTGCTATTATTTTTGCAAACTTAATCGTGAATCATATGTATTATGACTTTTTCAGACCGCCCACAACCTCCAGAGGGTCCTGTTGTCTTTGACGAGATCTACAGGAATTACATGCTCATTTCTTGGAAGCCCCCACTGGATGATGGTGGAGCTGCTATTTCTAACTATATTGTTGAAAAGAGAGACACCAACAGGGATCTGTGGATGCCCGTCACGGAATCTTGCACAAGGACATCATGCAGAGTTCCAAAACTGATTGAGGGAAGAGAGTACATCATTAGAATCTGTGCTCAGAATATTCACGGCATTAGTGATCCGCTACTATCTGCTGAGACGAAAGCAAAGGATGTTTTCAGTAAGTAACAGTTTCTGCAATGTAATAATAATGTACACAAATTCATTTGAACAAGAATCATTTAATTTATGTCTTACGCATGTTCAAATTTCTAACACTTGCAGAGGTTCCAGATGCTCCACAAGCACCTGTGGTTAAAGAAATCTATAAAGATACAGCTCTGATTTCATGGCTTCAGCCAGCTGATGGTGGAAAACCAATCACAAACTACATTGTTGAAAGGAAGGAGACCAAGGCCAACATGTGGTCTAGAGCTGGAAAAGATCGCATTTACCCTAACACAGAATATTGGGTTCCTGACCTTCTCAAGGGATGTGAATATGAATTCCGTGTCATGGCAGAGAATGTGATTGGCATTGGTGACCCCAGTCCACCTTCAAAGCCCATCTATGCCAAAGATCCTATTGGTATGTGTCTAATGATGTTTTCAATTAAAAATGTAAATTTTTTGTATTATGAGTTCAAATATTAACCTCTTATTTTCTTGCCACAGTGATCCCAAGCCCACCTGTACTTCCAGTAGCAATTGACAAGACAAAAGATTCAGTCACTCTTTCTTGGCAACCACCAAAGGACTGTGGCAGAGGCAAAATTTTTGGCTATCTCCTTGAGTATCAGAAAGCTGGTGATGAGGAATGGCTTCAAGTAAATCAAACACCTGACTCTTGCCAGGGCACTACATTCAAGGTTATCAACCTCGAGGATGGTGCACTTTACAGATTTAGAGTGAAGGCAGTGAATGCTGCTGGTGAATCAGATCCTGCATATGTACCAGAGCCCGTTCGAGCGCAAGACAGACTTGGTAATTTGTGTACTTAGATATGTATTACTTTACTTTGCTAATTGTGTGTTATGCTTATTGCATTTAAGCAAATATGTGTGAAAATAGTAAATGTTTTTGTTTTTTGTCTATTGTCTAAAGAGCCCCCAGAACTTCAACTGGATTTAGGCATGCCTCGTGAGATCAAAGCAATGGCTGGAACCCATATTAATATTATTGCTGGAATCAAGGGAATACCTTTCCCTAAAGTCACATGGAAGAAAAATGAGGCAGATGTTCCAACAAGAGCAGAGATTGAAACCTCTGGAACAGCAACCAAACTAGAGATGCGTTATTGCACTCGTGGAGATTGTGGAGATTACACACTTACTGTTGAAAATCCCGCTGGATCAAAGATAGCCACATGCACCGTGCTGGTTCTTGGTATATATATTTCAAAGGCTATGTTCATTTAAAAATTGTGTAATTGATAAGAAGTAGAACATACAAATAAATTAAATGAAAATTAAATACTATGCTTTTTACGCAATGTGTTAAGTTGTTTATTTGTTTGTTTTCATAGACAAGCCTGGACCAGTTCAGCATCTCAGAGTATCTGATGTCAGAAGTGATTCTGCTCAGCTGTCTTGGAAAGACCCAGAAGATAATGGTGGTACACGAATCACTAACTTTGTTGTTGAGAAAAAGGATGCAGCATCTGCACAATGGGTGCCAGTCTGCTCATCATCCAAAAAACGTAGCATGATGGCCAAACACTTGATTGAGGGAACGTCATACATGTTCCGTGTGGCGGCTGAAAATCAGTTTGGAAGAAGTGAATATGTTGAGACACCAAAAGCTATTAAAGCAATGAATCCACTATGTAAGTATTGCCTGTAAAATTACTCCATTTGATGTTTATTTTCAAAAAAGCAATATCTAAAAGTATAATATATAAAAATAAAAACTAACGTTTGTTATTTAACTGGAAATTTCAGTCCCACCTGGTCCACCTAAAGACCTGCATCATGTGGATGCTGACAAAACTGAGGTGTGGCTCCAGTGGAACTGGCCTGATCGTACAGGAGGAAGTGACATCACAGGATTCTTGGTTGAGTACCAAGAAGAAGGTGAAAGGGATTGGGTAGTTTTTAAGACTGTCAGTATTCCTGAGTGCCATGTGACTGGACTGGAAGAAGGAAAGACCTACAGGTTCCGTGTTAAAACAGAGAATGCAATTGGTCTAAGTAGACCAGACACCACTGTGCCAGTACTTTGTCAGGAAAAACTAGGTTAGATTCAAATTTTAACATTCTGTATGATTACTTAAAAAAAGATGTTTTCAATTTGTATTAATAAACTTTTTTCTTCTACTTTCTTTGTAGTACCACCAGTTGTTGAGGTGGATGTGAAGTTGATAGAGGGAATCATTGTGAAAGCTGGAAGCACTATTAGATTGCCTGCCATTATGAGAGGCCTTCCGGTTCCCACGGCCAAATGGGTCATTGATGGAGAGGAAATCAAGAGTGAAGGCAATATCAAAATTGACACTGACAACTTCTCCACTGTTCTAAGCATTGCCGACTGCACAAGAAATCACACTGGAATCTATATTCTCACAGTGTCTAACTCAGCAGGAAGTAAGACTGTTTCTCTGAATGTCACCGTGCTTGATGTGCCAGCTGCCCCAATAGGTCCTGTTAATATCCTTGAAGTGACTCCTGACTCCATGGTCATTGAATGGCGTCCTCCCAAAGATGATGGTGGAAGCCCTGTCATGAACTATATTGTTGAGAAGAGGGAATCAAATAAGGAAACTTGGGGAGGAGTAAGTTCTGGCAGCACTTCTACAAGGCTCAAGATTTCTCGTTTGCAGCAGGGTGTTGAGTATGTTATGAGAATCTGTGCTGAAAATAAAATGGGAATTGGCGCAGCTCTTGAAAGTGCACCAACTGTAGCCCGGCACCAGTTTGAGCCCCCTGGCCATCCTGGAAAACCAGTTGCATCTGATCTTTCTGAAGATGCCCTCACACTTGGATGGACAATGCCTCTCTTCGATGGTGGTAGTCCAATCAGTGGGTATATTATTGAGCGAAGGCATAAAGGAGGCAAATGGATTAGAGTGAATAAAACACCTTGCAAGGACCTTAGATACCGAGTGCTTGGGCTTTTTGAAAGTAATGAATATGAGTTCAGAGTATTTGCTGAAAACATTGCTGGTTTTAGTGGACCATCACCTATCTCAGATCCTGCCAAACCTTGCAGACCATTTACTGTTCCAGGACCTCCAGTTAACCCTAAGGTAAAGGACTACAGTTGCACATATGCTGACTTGGTCTGGATCAGACCCACAAGAGATGGAGGCAGTCCAGTCATAGGGTATATTGTTGAATACCAGAAGGGAGGTGCTGAGTGGGAGAAAGTCAATAAGGATGATCTGATTAAACAGTGTGCTTATAGAGTAAAGGGACTGACAGAAGGCACAGAATACAGGTTCCGTGTTAAAGCTGTCAACATGATTGGAGAAGGTGAGACCAGGGAAATCCCAGAGTCAGTTATAGCTAAGGATATTGTCATTCCTCCGGAAATTGAAATGGATGCCACATGCCGTGACCGTTTGACTGTTCGTGTTGGGCATAACATTAATGTTGTAGCATATGTGAAAGCAAGACCTGATCCAGAAATCACTTGGAGTAAAGGTGAAAATGTTTTGGAAAGGGACAAGCGCATCACTCTGACAAACAACTTCCCAGTACTGCAAATGCGTATCAAGGAAGCGACCAGAGCAGATCATGGAAAGTATACATTAAAGGCTGTTAATGAAGCTGGAGAGGCCTCAGCTACTATTACAGTAAATGTTCTGGATAGACCGGGGCACTGCCAAAATCTTAAGTTGACCTATGTAACTAAAAACTCTTGCATGGTGTCCTGGGATGCACCAGAGGATAACGGAGGCACTGAGATAACTAATTACATTGTGGAATGTCGGGAGCCAAGTATACGAGCCTGGTCAATGATCTCATCTGACTGCACAAATCGCATGGTAAAAGCTAAGCTCATGGAAAATCATGAGTATTTATTCCGTGTGTCTGCCGAGAACAAGTGTGGTCCTGGGCCAGCAACAGAGACCAAAACTCCCATCCTAGCAATTGACCCACTTCAGAAGCCAGGTGAGCCAGAGAACTTCCACGTCAGTGATATTGGTAAAAACTTTGTTTTCCTTAAATGGAGAAAACCAGATTATGATGGTGGCAGTCCTAACCTGGGCTACTATTTGGAGAAAAAAGCAAAGGATGCTGAAGAGTGGGAGAAGGCACATGAAGGAGTCCTGAAAGAGACATTCTTTATGGTAGACAAATGTGTTGAGAACCACACCTATCAATTTAGAGTCCAGTCAACAAATGATGGAGGAGAAAGCGCCTGGGTTAGGACATCTGATATTCTTGTCAAAGAAGAAGTTCAGAAACCAGTTCTTGACCTGAAATTTGTTGGTACTGTTGTGGTCAAAGCTGGAGAATCAGTTAGACTTGAAGCTGGACTTAGAGGAAAACCACAGCCTGAGGTTACCTGGGTGAAGGAAAAGGCTACAGGCGATAACCCAAGGATTAGCATTGACACTGGACATGATTACTCCAAATTCCTCCTTACTAAAACCAAGCGTAGTGATACTGGTAAATATGTAGTCAATGCTACAAACTCAGCAGGATCATTCACAGCATATGCCAATGTTGCAGTTTTGGATACACCAGGACCTGTCAGAGATTTGAAGGTTTCTGGCATTTCCACAGACAAGTGCAGAGTGGTATGGGATCCTCCAGAGGATGATGGTGGTTGTGAGGTAGACAGCTATATTCTAGAGAAATGTGAGACAAGAAGAATGGTCTGGTCAACTTACTCTGCCTCTGTTGTCACCAATTACTGTAATGTAACACGTCTTGTTGAAGGTAATGAATACATATTCAGGGTCAGAGCAGAAAACAAGATGGGAACTGGTCCACCAATGGAGAGCAAGCCTATTACTGCTAAAACACAATACAACAGGCCTGGTCCACCTGATGCACCTGAGGTAACCAAAATTGGTAAAGATGAGATGACTGTGGTATGGGCTCCTCCTGAAAATGATGGTGGAAAGTCTATCACTGGTTACATTCTGGAGAGAAAAGAAAAGCGGGCCGTTCGGTGGGTCCCTGTCACAAAGAGCCCTATCTCTGAGAGGCGTATGAAGGTCACCAATCTGATCCCTAACCATGATTATCAATTCCGTGTCAAAGCTGAAAATGAAGTAGGATTGGGAGAACCAAGCAAACCATCCAGACCCATCACTGCAAAAGATCCAATTGGTATGTATAGTCTGTATTATCTGTTGTAATATCTGTATAATCTGTTCATTCAATTTTGTGTATTTTTTTCTTATTGATGTATTTATTTGTTTTAAACTAAGCTGGCATTGTATTTACCATTTAGAGCCCCCTGGTCCTCCTGGCAGCCTTAAAGTAGTTGACAGCACAAAGACATCCATTACACTTGGCTGGGCGAAGCCTGTGTATGATGGTGGCGCTCCAATTATTGGATATCTGGTTGAAATGAGGGATAAAGTGCAAATGGAAGGTGAAAAAGAGAGAGATCCAGAGGAAGGCTGGAAGAAATGTAATACTGCTGGACAGCTTGTCATAACTGAATTTACACTGATTAACTTGGATGAGAGACAGGAATATGAATTCCGGGTGTCTGCTCAAAACCAAGTTGGCATGGGCCGTCCTGCAAACCTCAAGGATGCTGTATCACCAAAGGAGATCCATGGTAAGCATTTGTTTTAAAGTGTCACTCATACGATTGCCCTTGAAATTCAGTACAATTATTCAGTTTTTTGTTTTTGTTTTTTCACTACAGAACCTCCAGAGATTGATCTTGATGCCTGTCTAAGAAAAGGCCTTAGCGTAAGAGCAGGATGTCCTATCAGACTTTTTGCAACAATTAGAGGAAGGCCAGCACCTAAAGTGACTTGGAAGCGCATGGGTGTTGACAATGTCATTAGGAGGGGCCATGTGGATCAGATTGATACAATGACCTTCCTTGTGATTCCTGAGTGCTCACGTGAAGACTCTGGCAGATATTCTTTGACTCTTTCCAACGCCTCTGGAGAAAAGGCTGTATTTGTTCGTGTTAAAGTCTTAGGTAAACTTACATTTGTATAAAATCCATTTTAAAATTAAAATAAGCATTGCATTTACCTACTACCAAGTACTGTCAGCAAACTAGTTTCTGCAATTTGCCAACAGATACTCCTGGTCCCGTTGGTGGACTGGAGGCATCTGACATCACCAAGACAACCTGCCAGCTTGCATGGTTGCCTCCAGAAAATGATGGTGGTAGCCCAATCCTAAACTATGTTGTTGAGAAGCGTGAGGTTGATAGGAAGACATGGACAAATTGCACAAATGACTTGAAGAAGACAAGCTTCAAAATCACAAATCTTACGCCAGGAATAGAATACTACTTTCGGGTCATGGCAGTTAACAAGTATGGCATTGGGTTGCCTCAAGACTCTCCAAAATCCTACCTGGCTACAGATCCCAAGAGTAAGTCCAGTATAGTTTATTATATTATATTATATTATATTATATTATATTATATATTATATTATATTATATTATATTATATTATATTATATTATATTATATTATATTATATTATATTATATTATATTAATTATATTATATTATATTATATATTTTAACAATACACTTTTTACCTTTCAAAGGTGAGCCTGATCCTCCAAAGAAGATGGATGTATTAGAAATTACTAAAAACAGTGCAACTCTAGGGTGGCTGAAGCCACTTAGAGATGGTGGATCTAAGATTAATGGCTACGTTGTTGAATACCAGCAGGATGGTCAACCTGAGGACAAGTGGACATTATACTCTGTTGTGAAAGACTTGACAATTGTTGTAGCTGGACTGAAAGAAAACACTAAGTACAGATTCAGGGTTGCTGCAAGAAATGCAATAGGATGCAGTTTGGCAAGAGAGGCTGAGGGCATATTTGAGGTCAAAGAACAGCTGAGTATGTATACAAAGATGTTGTGCACTCCCATTAATTTATTTTTATTCACATTGTATTTTTTATGAATCACACTCTGAATCTTTTACCTTTTTTATAGTGGCACCAAAGATCATCATGTCTGATGTGGTTACAGCAAGAGCAGGATCTAAACTTGTAGTTGAGGCTCTTGTGTCTGGGAAGCCTGCTCCAGTCACAAAGTGGAAAAGAGGAAATGATGACATGGTTACATCAGATCGTCTCTTCATACAAAAAACACCAACCACAAGTTCACTTTTGATCAAAGATGTCACAAGGAAGGATAGTGGTTATTACAGTCTGTCTGCTGTAAACAGCAACGCAAAGGTCAACCAGATCCTCAGAATAATCATTCAGGGTGAGTTTTTATAATTATTATTATTATTATTATTATTATATTTTGACTTATAATGACTTGTTTTGTTTGTTTGTTTGTTTTTTAGACATCCCTGGTCCTCCACAAGGTCCTCTACAAATTCTGGAGTTTGACATGGATTCCTGCACACTTGCATGGGATTCACCTGCTGAAGATGGTGGCAGTAATATCACAAACTACATTGTTGAGAAGTGTGATGTGAGCAGAGGTGACTGGGTCACTGCTGCATCTTGCACCAAGACCAGCTGCAGAGTTGGAAAGCTTACAGCTGGCAAAGAGTATGGCTTCCGTGTCCGTGCTGAAAACCGTTTTGGCATTTCAGAACCAATTTACTCTGAGAAAATGATTGCTAGACATCCATTTGGTAAGTCTTATATATCAACACATTTGAACACTGACACACAAAGGGATTAGGCTTTATTTAGACTAATACATATTTTACAAATTCAGATCCACCCAGTGAGCCAAGGAACTGTTGTGTCAACAAAATCAACAAGGAATCTGTTGTGTTGTCATGGGAGAGACCAGTGAACGATGGCGGCTCTCCCATCGCTGGATATTGCATTGAGCGCAAAGAAAGAAATAGCCTCCTGTGGGTCAAGGCAAATGAGGTCCTTGTTCGCTCAACTGAATATACATGCTCTGGCCTCATTGATGGTCTGGAGTACACATTCAGAGTGTCTGCTGTCAACAAGGCGGGACAAGGCAAACCAAGCAAGCAGACAGACTTTATCACTGCAAGAACTCCAGTTGGTATGTGTAGGGAGAAAAACCTGCTGCTGTCACTTACAAAAATTAAAATCAAAACACTACAAGTTTGATTTATATTCTTTTTCAGATCCACCTGGAAAACCCCAAGTTCTTGATGTGACCAGAAATTCTGTCTCTCTTGTCTGGAGCCGTCCAAAACATGATGGTGGAAGTAAACTCATTGGTTATTATGTTGAATCTCTGAAACTTCCAGGTGACAAATGGGTGCGTGTTAACACAAGCAGTCAAAATGTACCAAAGGAAGAGTACACTGTTCCTGGACTTGAGGAGGGAGCCCAATACAAGTTCAGAATAATTGCAAAGACAGCAATTAATGTCAGTCTGCCCTCAGAGGAATCTGATGCTATCGCAGTTATTGCAGAGCATGGTAAGTCTTACAGTCCACCAAAAAATGTAATTATTTACTAACTGATGGACTTTATATAGTTAATCTGATGTCTCTCTTTGTATTTCAGTTCCACCTAGAGTTGAGATTAGTCTTGAATTGAAGAACTTAATTGTTGTCAAAGCTGGAGCAAATGTCTGCTTGGAGGCTGAAGTTTTTGGCAAACCATTGCCAAAGGTCTCTTGGAAGAGAGATGGTGTTCCTTTGAAATTGACTGAAGGTATGAAAATGACTCAGAAGGTGCATCGTTTCTGCTTGGAACTGTTCTCTGTGACAAGAAAGGAATCTGGCGAGTACACCATTACTGCTGAGAATCCAAGTGGCACAAAGACTGGCAACATTAAATTAAAGGTTCTAGGTAAGTTAACATTAAAATATGCCAAAAAAGGACTGACCATGCATTACCTTTCAGACATTTAAGAAAGTGTATGTGTTTTGTGAGACATGCAGAATTTTGTTTCTGCAGACAAACCTGGACCCCCAGCATCAGTGAAGATAAGCCATGTTTTTGCCGATCGGGTGAAACTGAGGTGGGAGCCACCTCTTGCCGATGGTGGTTCTGAAATCACAAATTACATTATTGACAAACGAGAAACAAGCAGAGCTAACTGGGCACAAGTTACTGCTAACATCAATGGCCATATAACAGACTGTTCTGTGGAGAAACTGATTGAAGGCCATGAATACGAGTTCCGCATCAGTGCTGAGAACAAGTATGGTGTTGGAGACCCAATTGTGACTAACTCTGTGATTGCCAAGAATCCATTTGGTAACATTTTATTCTTTCTCATGCTTTTATATTATAGAGATTGGCCAATAAGTGATCATTATATATAATCAAATGTTAAAAGTTTCGCACAGGTAGATTTTGTTACAAGCTTTGGCTTTATAGAGTGGCTGTTACATACATTATGTAATATTATAAGTTAATTTGTTTGGTAAGACCACCGTTTCCTGTAAGATGAACAGTGTTTTGTGTGTGTGTGTGTGTGTGTGTGTGCCTGTGTGTCTGTGTCTGTGTGTGTGCGTGCTGTTCTTTAATGACTCGCCAGATGTCACCATTTATTGGTAGACCCAGTAGAAAAACCTAAACCTATCATTTAAAAAATGTCAAACCAATGATCATTTGATCTCTATTCATGAATGTATGTATCATTTTGAAAATGCATAGTCTTTGAACAAATTAATTTGATTAAAAAACTTTTTCAAATTTTAGACGTCCCAGGACCATGTGAACCTCCAGTTATTACCAATATCACCAGGGATCACATGACTGTTAGTTGGAAGGCCCCTGTTGATGATGGCAAGGCCACCATTCTTGGATACATGGTTGAGAAGCGTGAAACTCAAGACCTCAATTGGGCTAAAGTGAACAGAAGACCAGTTATTGACAGATCTATTAAAGCTGTAGGCCTCACAGAAGGATCAGAGTATGAATTCAGAGTCATTGCACTCAATAAAGCTGGTCTTGGCAAACCAAGTGATCCATCAGCTGGTGTTCTTGCAGTAGACCCAGTGTGTAAGTACTAACAATACTGTATTTGGTCACTTTTAACAATTAAACTGGCCCAAAAATAAAAATTTTGTGCATTTAGACCCTGCATTTCTGTGTTTTCATCATAGATCCTCCTGGACCACCTGCTTTTCCAAAGGTTGTTGATTCTACACACAGTTCAATTAGTTTGTCCTGGACCAAGCCCGCCTATGACGGTGGATGTGAAATTCTGGGCTACCTCGTTGAGTTCAAGAGGGCAGATGCAGAAGACTGGCTGAAGTGCAATGTGCCAAAGAATCTCCAGGCAACAAAATTTAATGTTACTGGTCTTATGGATAACACTGAGTACCAGTTCCGTGTTACTGCTGTAAACAAGATTGGATTTGGTGAGCCAAGTGAAGTTCCTGGAAAACACATGGCAAAGGATATCCTAAGTAAGTATTTCTCTATAACTGAATTTTGGATTTCCAGTATCTTTACATTACTGTACATTATTCTCATCTTAATTTTCTCTTAGTTGCCCCTGAGGCTGAACTTGATGCAGATCTTAGAAAAGCACTAGTTTTACGTGCTGGAGTCACAATGAGAATTTATGTACCTCTGAGAGGACGTCCTGCTCCAAAGGCAACATGGACTAAGGTCAATGCAAACTTGAAAGAAAGACAAGGTCTCATGATCACGACAACTGAATGGGATACCTTCCTTTATTGTGAGGATATAAACAGATATGATGCTGGCAAATATGTCCTAACTCTTGAAAACAGTAGTGGTACCAAGTCATATACCATTGTTGTCAAAGTACTAGGTAAGATTTTTTTTTTCTTTCTCTTTACAAATTGACATTTGAGGTTTATTATTTAGTGTATCTAACTGCAGTCTGTAAATCTACACAGACACACCTGGACCACCAGTCAATCTGATTGTTAAGGAGACCTCAAAGGACCATGCATCTATCACTTGGGATGCCCCGTTAATTGATGGTGGTAGTCCCGTTAAGAGCTATGTTGTTGAAAAACGTCTGGCTGAGAGAAAGGCTTGGACTTGTGTTGCTCCTGAATGTCCCAAGACATCTTTCAGGATTACTAATCTCGAATCTGGTAAAGCTTACTGCTTCAGAGTCTCAGCTGAAAACATATATGGTATCGGTGATGGTTGTGAGACAGCTGGACCAGTCAAAGCCTCAGGTGAGACTTCTTTGATAATGTTGAAGTTTAGTTTAAATTTTAAATGTTAATCTGTTGATTATGCCTAATTCTAATGTTGATGTCAATTGCAGAGCAACCTGGACCAGTTACAGATTTTAAACCCTCAGAGATCAGCAAGAATTCTTGCACTGTTGGCTGGAAGAAACCAATCAGTGATGGTGGAAGCCATATTGTTGCATATGTTCTAGAGATATGTGAAGGGGAAGACAAATGGAAGTTGCTAATGAAGTCTAAACTCACCCAGTACACAATGACTGACCTTGTAGAAGGAAAGGAGTACCACTTTAGAGTCAAAGCCATTAATGAAGCAGCTGAAGGACCACCATCTGAGCTCACCATCTTGGCTAAAGATCAAATAGGTATCCCTCAGGTTTTTTTTTTTTTAAACATCAAAGACAGTGAGACTGCACAGATCCAATATATTGATATACATCCAATTTTCTCCCAATTTTTTACATTAACTGTTACATAAACAACTGTGTCTACATGAATGGTCAGACATTTTGACACGGTGTATATTTGACTGTTTGAGCACAATGGGTCATGCAAGAGAACTGAAATGGATGCCCACATGCGGGTGCATAATTCAGTTCTCTTACGTTTTTGTGCTTTTAATAACTGAAGTGCACATCCCATACTTTGAAAACACCTGGGCCCGTATTCACAAAACATTTGATTTTACCACTAAGAGTTCTCCTAAATAGCAGTAAAAGTTTTTAGCTAAGAGTTTTCTCTTAAAACTTATTCACAAAGCTGCTGAGACAAACTTTTATTAAGGAATAGAGAGAAGTCTTAAGCTAAGAGTAAGGGCAGGGTTGACCTCGTTGCTATGGATGATGTCAGCATGCGTACTTAACTATGCACACAGTGATTGGCTGATAGTCTCTGTTAGAGATTTATTCATAGAAATATTGTAGAGCGCAATATCATGTTGCCATAATCAAATGAAGATTTAAAAATAAAAATGTTAATTTCCACATTCAAATAAAGATTTTAAAATGCAGGATAAGTGTCACTAATTAAACATGTATATGTTCAGCTTATTGTCAGCCTCTTACATGTATGCTTCTCAAAAACAGTTAGCGGATATGCATATAAACAGCCTTTTAATTAACAGAGTAGAATAATCATGGCTGATAGTAATACATGCAAGAACAGCTGTTACTTCTTGCCGAACTGGTTAATGAAAACAAGGATATAATCAAAGGAAAATTTGGAGTTGGGATAACCTCCAAAACCAAAGGTGATACCTTTTTAAAAGCTCATTATCGTCAGATGTTTCTAAAATGTTTACGTTCTGAGGCAGATTGCCGGCAACAGCCATTTTAGGATAGTTTGTGGCTTGGTTTTAGTGACTTAGGAGTCCTCTTCACTACTCCTAAAGTTTCACAGATTTAGGAGCTAGTTTTAGTGCTAAAACGCTTTGTGAAATACTCTTAGAGCAAAAATTTAGGAGTCCTAAATTTAGGATTGACACGCCCATTATTTGAAAGATTTTCTCCTAAATCGACAAGTTATGAGCTACTTTTAGCCTTGAGATGTTTTGTGAATACGGGCCCTGGTCTACCTAGTAGTTGCATTTGTTTCTTTGTGTTTATGCAATCACGCCCATTAACATTTTTGATTTTTTTTCTTGTCTGTTTACAGTCCTTCCAGACTGTAATCTTAAAGGTTTGCCAGATTCTACCTATGTAGCAAAGGAAGGAAGCACTGTTCGTCTTAATATCCCTATTAGTGGAATCCCTGCTCCTGCAGTCACATGGAAAAAGGGTGACGTTACTTTATCAGACAGTGGTAGGATCTCAGTTGAATCAACGGCAACAAACACAGTCTTGCTGATTCGTGATTGCAATAGAAGTGATGCTGGCAAATTCACTATGATTTTGAGAAACAGCGCTGGAACAAAGGAATCAGCTATTGACATTAAAGTTGTTGGAAAGCCTGGAATTTGCACCGGTCCCATCAAATTTGATGAAATCACAGCTGAAGCGATTACTGTAGAATGGGGTCCACCCAAAGATGATGGTGGATCTGAAGTTACAAACTATTTTTTGGAGAAGAGGCATTCTACTGCTAACAAGTGGGTCACAGTTGCTTCTGCAATTCAGAAGAACTCTATGAGAGTTACAAGACTTCATGATGGAACAGAATACATTTTCAGAGTTTGTGCTGAAAATAAATATGGAGTTGGAGAGTTCCTCAAATCTGATCCAGTAGTTGCTAAACATCCATTCAGTAAGTATTTTTAAAAAAAAATGCTTAATATATATATTTATTTTTATGAAATAGGTTGGATATTTAAAAATATTTCTTCACAATAAATACATACTTTTATCCACACCAGATGCACCAGGGGCTCCAGCACCACCTGAGGTTGTGAGCATTCGTCATGAGTCTGCTATCCTAACATGGTCTGATCCAAAAGATACCGGAGGTTCACCCATCACAGGTAAAACATTTCTTATCTACATTTATTTATTTATTTGCAGTTTGTAACATCTAAAAATTTTTACTACTGATATTGCTTATAGGATATTACGTGGAATTCAAAGACAGAAATAGCTTGATGTGGAAGAGAGCCAGCAAGACACCTTTGAGAGTGAAAGAATGCAGAGTAACTGGTTTGGTTGAAGGCCTGGAATATGAATTTAGGGTCATAGCTATGAATATAGCTGGACTTGGAAAGCCAAGCAAAACAACTGAATCACTTGTTGCTCTTGATCCAATTGGTGAGTTTAAGTGTGCTTTCTTTTAGCTTTTTTAAGATCTGCCGTTCATCAGGAAGATATTTCAAAAACTATTTTTGCTATTATCTCTTTCTATAGATCCACCTGGCAAACCTGATGTGATCAGTGTTACACGAAACAGTGTAACACTTGTTTGGTCTGCACCCAAGTATGATGGTGGCCACAGACTAACCGGCTATATTGTAGAGAAATTAGTGTATCCTGGAAAGACCTGGATGAAGGCCAACCATGTGAATGTCCAAAGCTGTGCATACACTGTAACAGACCTACAGGAAGGCTGTACTTGTGAATTCAGAATTAGGGCTAAAAATGCAGCTGGAGCTATCAGTGCTCCCTCAGAGGCAACTGAGCCTCTTGTCTGCAAAGATGAATATGGTAAGCTGTATTGTCAAGTTTTAACAAATTTGCTTAACCAAACCCTCAGTAAATATAACAATGTTTATAAATATTATCTGACTTTTTACAGAACCACCAACTATCACAATTGACCCTGAAATGAAGGATGGAGTGACTGTGAGGGCTGGAGAAACAATTGTCATCACGGCATCAAGCATTCTTGGCAAACCACCTCCTACAGCTGTGTGGTCTAAGGGTGGAAGAGAATTCAAGACCTCAGATATTGTCCAAATTACAAGCACTCCCACATCTTCAACACTGTCAATCAAGTATGCCAGCCGAAAGAACACTGGAGAGTACACTATTACCGCAAGTAATCCATTTGGTATCAAGGAAGAGAAAGTTAAAGTGAAAATCCTGGATGTGCCTGGACCTCCAGGTCCTATTGAAGCCAGCAGTGTCTCTGCTGAAAAATGCACATTGACATGGTTGCCACCAGAAGAAGATGGTGGCTGCAGTATCAAATCATATATATTAGAAAAGAGAGAAACCAGCCGCCTACTCTGGACAAAGCTTGCCGAAGATGTTATGGATTGCCGCTACGTTGCCAGCAAGCTGATAAAGGGAAATGAATACATATTCCGTGTTTTAGCTGTCAATCAGTATGGTATTGGTGATGCAACACAGTCTGGACCAGTTAAAATGGTTGATAGCTTTGGTAAGCATAATTTCATATTTTACAACATAATCAATAGCTTTTTTTGACTCTGAAACACCCACACGCACATAAATATATATATATATATATATATATATATATATATATATATAGAAAGAACAATTTTTCACTCTTTTTTACAGGACCTCCTGGGCCACCTTCAAAACCAGAAATTGATAATGTCAGTAAAAATGCAGTAACAATTTCCTGGAAGAGACCAATTGTAGATGGAGGAAGTGACATTAGAGGATATAGTGTTGAAAGAAAAGAGAGAAGAGGAATGAGATGGGTCAGAGCTTCAAAAAAGACCATTTCTGATCTACGTTACAAGGTCTCAGGCCTGTCAGAGGATATTGAATATGAATTCCGTGTAACTGCAGAGAATAAGGCTGGTTTTGGCGAGCCCAGTGAGCCATCACAACCTGTAATGACAAAGGATATTTCATGTAAGTTGACCAAAAAATGTGTTAAAAATTCCAGATATTGTTTTCTTGTCAATCTGTCCCAAAGAATTTTGTTCATCATTATGATTTTATAATTTTTCAGATCCACCAGGACCTCCATCCAACCCACGGATTTCTGACACCACCAAAACAACAGCAACATTTAACTGGGGTAGACCCTTCTATGATGGTGGACTTGATGTGAAAGGATACATTGTTGAACATAAAAAGGAAGGTGATGATGACTGGGTTCAAGACACAACTACTCCATTGAGAATAACAGAATTTGTAGTTTCAAATCTACAATCAGGAGGAAAATATCACTTCAGAGTCAGGGCACTGAATTCAGAAGGACTTGGTGAACCTTCTGAAGTAGAGCAAGTTGTTGAACTAGTGGATCGAGAGGAGGTACCTGAATTTGAACTTGATGCAGAGTTGAGAAGAACACTTGTTGTTAAGTCAGGTGCTTCAATCCGCATATTTGTGCCAATCAAGGGCAGGCCAACTCCAGATGTAACATGGCATAAGGAAGATGTACCGCTTAAAGGCCGTGCTCACATTGACACTACTGAATCATACACTCTAGTAGTCATCCCTGAGTGTACAAGATATGATGCTGGGAAGTATGTCCTAACATTGGAAAATGTTGCTGGAAAAAAGTCTGGATTTGTCAATGTTCGTGTTGTGGACACCCCAGGACCTCCAGTAAATTTGAAACCAAGTGAAATCACAAAGAGTAGCATTACTTTACAATGGGAGATTCCAATCATTGATGGTGGTTCAAAGATTACAAATTATATTATTGAGAAGCGGGATGCAACACGAAAGGCTTACTCAACTATTACAGCAAACTGGCAGAAATGCTCGTACAAGATTCCAGACTTGGAAGAGGGCGCTGAATATTACTTTAGAGTTTCTGCTGAGAATGAAAGGGGCATCGGTGAGCCAGCAGAGACACCTGAACCAATAAGAGCTTCTCAGGCCCCTTCTGCACCAGATAATCTGATTGTTTCAGATTTTTCCAAGGACACAGCAACTCTTGCATGGACAAAACCAAAATATGATGGTGGTAGTCGAATCACTGGCTATGTGATAGAGGCTCAACTGAAAGATTCTGATCAGTGGACACATGTGACAACAATAAAAGCTTTGGACTACACTGCAACAGAATTGGTGGAAAATGCAGAATATGTGTTCCGCATCTTTGCTGTAAACAGCTCAGGCAGGAGTGAACCTCGTGAAAGTCGACCAGTTGTAATCAAGGAGCAAACCACTGGTCCAGAATTTGACCTCAGAGGTGTATATCAGAAGATGGTGGTAGCTAAAGCAGGTGATAATCTTAAAGTTGAGATCCCTGTTCTGGGTCGTCCGAGACCACTTGTTGTATGGAAGAAAGAAGATCAGGAACTTAAACAGACACAGAGAATAAACATCGAAAATACTACAACTTCTACAATTCTCAACATTAATGAAATTAAGAGAAAAGACGGAGGACAGTATTCAATGATAGGAAAGAACATCTTAGGAACTGTGACTGAAATCATTACTGTTCAAGTACATGATATTCCAGGACCTCCAACTGGACCAATAAAATTGGATGAGGTTTCTTGTGACTATGTGATAATATCATGGGAAGCTCCAGAAAATGATGGAGGAGTTCCTATTAATAACTACATTGTTGAAATGCGTGAGACAACTGGCACATCCTGGGTGGAACTGGCAGCAACCGTTATTCGCACAACATTTAAAGCCGCACGGCTTACAACTGGTATTGAATATCAATTCCGTGTAAAAGCTCAGAACAGATATGGTGTTGGACCCTACATAACATCAGCACCAGTGGTGGCTGCTTATCCATTTGATGTTCCAGGACAGCCTGGAATTCCACAAGTAGTTGCCTTCACCAAGGATTCAATGACAATCAGCTGGAATGAACCTTCTTCAGATGGAGGTAGCCCAATTTTAGGATACCACATTGAAAGGAAAGAGAAGAACAGCATACTCTGGCAGAGGATCAGCAAAGCTCTAGTTGTTGGCAATATGTTTAAATCGCCAGGTCTGATTGATGGTATTGCATATGAATTCCGTGTTATTGCAGAAAATATGGCTGGTCTCAGCAAACCAAGCAAGCCATCTGAGATGACATATGCACTTGATCCTGTAGACCCCCCAAGTCAACCAGTGGCACTTAACGTAACTAGACATGAAGTTACTCTTCAATGGACAAAGCCAGAGGGTGATGGTGGTTTCTCAATAACTGGATATACAGTTGAAAAAAGAGAGCTGCCTAATGGTCGCTGGCTGAAAGCCAACTTCAGCAACATTCTTGAAACAAACTTCACTGTAAGTGGTCTCACAGAAGATGCTTCTTATGAATTCCGTGTATTAGCAAGGAACTCAGCTGGAGCTGTCAGCAAACCATCTAAACCTTCAGAGGTCATTGTCTGCAGAGATGACATCGAAGAGCCAAAAATCGATGCTGATGCAAGTTTCAGTAGCGCTGTGGTTGTTAAAGCAGGAGATGTCTTCAAGCTAGATGCACGTGTTACAGGTCGCCCAATTCCATCCTTGGTTTGGACTAAAGATGGCAAGGAGCTTGAAGACACTGGAAAACTAGAGATCAAAACATCAGATTTCTATACTTGTTTGATTAACAAAGATTCTTTACGTAAAGATGGTGGTGCATACACTCTAACTGCTAGCAATCCGGGAGGATTTGCCAAATTTGTCTTCAATGTTAAAGTTCTTGACAGACCTGGCCCACCTGAAGGACCACTGCATGTCACAGACATGACAACAGAGAAATGTATTCTGTCATGGCTGCCACCACTTCATGATGGAGGAGGAAAGATTGAATATTACATCATTCAGAGACGTGAAACAAGTAGACTTACATGGACAAATGTAGCCACAGATTTACAAGTAACCCGCTATAAGGTTACCAAATTGCTGAAAGGAAATGAATATATATTCAGAGTCATGGCTGTGAACAAATATGGAGTTGGAGAACCTCTTGAATCTGAGCCTGCTGTTGCCACTAATCCATATGTGCCTTCTGATCCTCCACAGGCACCAGAAGTAACTGCTATAACAAAAGATTCAATGGTAGTTTGTTGGGGACATCCTGAACACAATGGTGGAAGTAGTATAAATACCTACATCATTGAGAGGAGAGACAAAACTGGTCTTCGTTGGGTAAAATGCAATAAAAGGACTGTTACTGATCTGCGCTTCAAAGTTTCAGGACTAACACCTGGTCATGAGTATGAATATAGAATCCTAGCTGAAAATGCTGCTGGCTTAAGTGCTCCAAGCCCTTCAAGTCCATTCTACAAAGCATGTGACACAATTTTCCAACCTGGACCCCCTGGAAATCCTAGGGTTTTGGATACAACTAAGTCATCCATTACTATTGCTTGGAATAAACCAGTTTATGATGGTGGTTCGGATATCACAGGTTATATTGTTGAAACATGCCTGCCAGAGGAAGATGAATGGACAATTGTCACTCCAAAGGCTGGGCTAACAGCAACATCATTCACCATAACCAACCTTACTGAAAACCAAGAATATAAGATAAATATTTCAGCTCTTAACTGTGAAGGTGTTGGAGAGCCAGCCTCTGTGCCTGGTTCACCTAAAGCTGAAGACCGATTCCTTCCACCTGAAATTGAGCTTGACTCAGACCTTCGCAAAGTAGTGAACATAAGAGCATGCAGTACCTTACGATTATTTGTGCCAATTAAAGGAAGACCTGCACCAGAAGTCAGATGGTCAAGGGAAACAGGTGAACCCCTTGATAGAGCATCTATTGAAATTACATCATCCTTCACCACATTGGTTATTGAGAATGTAAATAGATTTGATGGTGGAAAATATATGCTAACTGTGGAAAACAGTTCAGGAGCTAAAACGGCGTTTGTTAATGTCCGAGTTCTTGACACTCCTGATGCACCACAAAACCTTACAATCAAGGAAATCACAAAAGATTCTGCTTCCCTCATCTGGGATCCTCCAGTCATTGATGGTGGATCAAGAATCAGGCATTATATTGTTGAAAAACGTGAATCTACACGAAAAGCATACTCCATTGTTAATGCCTCCTGTCCCAAGACAAGTTGTAGAATTGGAGACTTACAGGAAGGAAGCATGTATTTCTTCAGAATTTTGGCTGAAAATGAGTATGGTGTTGGTCTTCCAGTAGAGACCACAGAAGCTATAAAAATCTCTGAGAGACCTCTTCCTCCTGGAAAAGTGACTTTGAAAGAAGTAACTGGCAACAGTGTAACACTTTCTTGGGAGAAGCCAGACCATGATGGAGGAAGCAGAATTACAGGTTATATTGTTGAAATGCAAGGGAAAAACAGTGAAAAATGGACACAAGTAATGACTGTTAAAGCAACAGAGGCAGTTGTTGTTGGCCTAACACAAGGTGAAGAATACTCCTTCCGTATTTCAGCAACTAATGAAAAGGGAACCAGTGATCCACGTCCACTTAATGTCCCTGTGGTTGCTATGGATGTTGTTATTGCTCCTGCCTTCAAACTGTTGTTCAGCACATTCAGTGTTTTGGCAGGTGATGATCTGAAAATTGATGTGCCTTATGTTGCTCAGCCCAAGGCAGCAGTTACCTGGCAAAAAGATGGCATTGCTCTGAAAGAGACAACAAGAGTAAACTCTGAAGTAGCAGAGAAACACCTTTACCTTGTGATTAGAGAGGCAACACGGGATGATGTGGGCAAATATACTATTAAACTGACAAACTCAGCTGGTGAAGCTACAGCAGACCTCAGTGTTATAGTACTTGATAAACCTGGACCACCAACTGGCCCAATCAAAATAGAGGAGGTAACTGCAGACAGTGCTACATTATCATGGCAGCCTCCAGAGTATGAAGGAGGCTGTAGCATTAATAACTATATTGTGGAAAAACGAGACACATCTACCACCAACTGGCAGATTGTATCTGCAACAGTAGCAAGAACAACAACTAAAGCTGCAAGATTGAAGACTGGCTGTGAATATCAATTTAGGATTGCTGCTGAAAATAGATACGGAAAGAGTTCAGTTCTTTTGTCTGAGCCAGTTGTTGCACAATATCCGTTTGAGGTCCCAAATCCACCAGGAACTCCAACTGTTCAGTCTGCTACTAAAGAAAACATGGTTATTGTGTGGAACAAACCCAGTAGTGATGGTGGAAGCAAGATTTTGGGATATCACGTTGAGAGTAAGGAAAGAAACAGCTTGCTGTGGGTAAAACAAAACAAAACGCTCATTCCAGACACAAGATTTAAGATAGGTGGGCTTGAAGAAGGCATTGAATATGAATTTAGGGTTTATGCTGAGAATATAGTTGGTCTGAGCAAAGCAAGCAAAATATCAGAAATCCAGGTGGCTAGAGATCCATGTGACCCTCCAGGCAAACCTGAAGCAGTGATTGTCACAAGAAGCTCTGTAACACTCAGGTGGACACCACCACAGTTTGATGGCGGCAGCAAGATTACTGGATATGTCATTGAGAAAAAAGAATTGCCTAATGGCCGATGGATGAAAGCCTCTTTTACGAATATCATTGAGACCGAATTTGTTGTCAGTGGCTTGGTAGAGGAGCAGCAGTATGAATTCCGTGTTATTGCAAGAAATGCTGCTGGTGTGTCTAGTGCACCATCAGACAGTACTGGTGCAATCACAGCAAAGGATGAAGTTGATCCACCCCAAATTGACTTAGATGCCAAATATTCCCAAACGATTGTTGTTAATGCTGGAGAATCATTCAAAGTAGATGCAGGGATACTTGGCAAACCTATTCCTTCAGTTCACTGGATAAAAGCTGGCGAAGAACTTACAAATACTGCAAGACTTGAGATAAAGAATACTGACTTCACAACTACTCTTAGTGTGAAGGAGGCAATCCGTGTCGATGGAGGCCAGTATACCCTGGTACTGAAAAACGTTGGTGGGGAGAGATCAGTAATTGTCAATGTCAAGGTTCTGGACAGACCTGGGCCTCCAGATGGCCCAATTTCAATCTATGGTGTTACCAGCGAAAAGTGCTGCATTTCCTGGAAAACTCCATTGCATGATGGAGGTGCGGAGGTGTCTCATTACATTGTGGAAAGAAGAGAGACCAGCCGATTAGTTTGGACTGTTGTGGAATCTAAGGTACAAACCCTCAATCTTAAAATTACAAAACTCCTTCCTGGAAATGAGTATATTTTCAGAGTGATACCTGTAAATAAATATGGAATTGGTGAGCCTTTGGAATCTGATCCAGTGATTGCAGCAAATCCATTTGTCCCACCTTATGCACCAAGTAATGTTGAAGTGTCAAATATAACAAAGGATTCCATGGTTATAACATGGGAAAGACCCACTAATGATGGCGGCAATGCAATTACAGGATACATTGTTGAAAAGAGAGACAAAGAAGGCGTTAGGTGGACAAGATGCAACAAACGTGTAGTGAGTGAACTACGCTTTAGAGTAACAGGACTTCTTGAAAACAGAAGTTATGAATTCCGTGTGTCTGCTGAGAATGCAGCTGGAGTTGGTAAACCAAGTCCACCCACACTGTACTTCAAGGCAGTGGATCCAGTCTTTAAGCCTGGTCCACCAAACAACCCCAAGGTAATTTATGTCTCAAGAGCATCTGTTGTTCTGCATTGGGGTAAGCCGATTTATGATGGTGGGTGTGAAATTCAGAGTTATATTGTTGAGGCATGTGAAGTCACTTCCGATGAATGGATGATGTGTACACCACCCTCTGGAATAACAGAGACCAGATTTGAGGTTAAAAAACTGCTTGAAAAGCACGAGTACAAATTCAGAATCTGTGCCGTAAATAAGGTTGGTGTGGGAGAAACTGCTGATATCCCAGGAACCATTATCATAGAGGATAAACTTGAGGCACCAGATATTGACATTGATGCTGACCTGAGAAAGATGATAACTGTCAGGGCTGGAGGCTCTCTCAGATTGTTTGTTCCTATTCGTGGAAGGCCAACTCCTGAAGTCAAGTGGGGAAAGGCTGAAGGTGAAATCAATGAGGCAGCTCAAATTGATATTACAAGCAGTTTCACCTCACTTATAATTGAAAATGTTAATAGATTTGACAGTGGAAAATACACTTTAACTCTGGAAAATGCCAGTGGAACAAAATCTGCATTTATTAGTGTCAGAGTATTAGATACTCCTGATGCACCTGCAAACTTCCGTGTGAAGGAAATAACAAAGAATTCAGTCACTCTTACCTGGGAGCCACCTTTGCTGGATGGTGGAGCTAAAATTAAAAACTACATTGTTGAAAAACGAGAGAGTACAAGAAAGGTATACTCTGCTGTTGCTACCTGCAACAAGATGACATGGAAAATTGAACCACTCCAAGAGGGAAGCAACTTTTTCTTCAGGGTTCTTGCTGAAAATGAAAATGGTATTGGATTGCCTGCAGAGACTCAAGATCCAATAAAAATATCAGAGGTGCCACAACCCCCTGGTAAAGTTTCTGTAATAGATGTTACACGAAAGAGTGTTTCTCTCAAATGGGAAAAACCAGAGCATGATGGAGGCAGCAGAATTACTCATTATGAAGTTGAAATGCAAGCAAAAGATCAAGATAAATGGTCTCTTTGTGCTCAAGTAAAATCTCTTGACACTGTAGTAACTAATTTAGCACAAGGTGGGGAGTACAATTTCAGAGTTATTGCCGTCAATGACAAGGGAAAGAGTGATCCCAGACCCTTGGCAAACACTGTTGTTGCAAAGGACCTTGCTATTCAGCCTTCAGTAAGAACGAAACTTAGCACTTACGATGTACAGGTTGGAAATGATTTGAAAATTGAAGCCCGAATTGCTGGTCATCCAAAACCAACCATTACATGGACTAAAGATGGTTCAGCTCTGAAACAGACCACAAGAGTAAATGTTGCTGACACTGCACATCATACCACTCTTACCATCAAAGATGCAACAAGAGAAGATGGTGGTATGTATAACATTGCTGTGGCTAATGTACTTGGACAAGCAGAAGCCACTGTTGAAATAATCATACTTGAAAAGCCTGGCCCACCAACAGGCCCAGTCAAGATTGATGAAGTGAGTGCAGAGAGCATTACACTATCTTGGGACCCACCAACATACACTGGAGGCTGCCAGATTTCAAATTATATTGTCCAAAAGAGAGACACCACCACCACTAACTGGGTAGTTGTTTCTGCCACAGTAGCAAGAACCACACTTAAAGTTGGTAATTTAAAAACTGGAGCTGAATACCAGTTTAGAATTTTTGCTGAGAATAGGTATGGTAAAAGCTATGGCATTGACTCAGATCCAGTTCTTGCCCAGTATCCTTTCAAGGAGCCTGGGCCTCCAGGAACTCCATTTGTGTCTGCATTCACAAAAGAGTCTATGGTTGTTGAATGGCACAAACCAGTCTCAGATGGTGGAAGTGCTATTCTAGGATATCATCTAGAGAGAAAGGAGAAAAATAGCATTCTTTGGACAAAGATCAATAAAATACTAATTCAAGACACCAGACTTAAAACATCTCCTTTGGAAGAGGGCATTGAATATGAATTCAGAGTCTATGCTGAAAACATAGTTGGAATTGGAATGTGCAGCAAAGTCTCTGAAGGTTGTGTGGCACGTGACCCATGTGACCCACCAGGCACCCCTGTGCCAGTGATTGTGACAAGACACTCAGTGAAACTTAGATGGACACCACCGGTATATGATGGAGGCAGCCTTGTCACTGGATATGTTGTGGAGAAACGAGACCTGCCAGAAGGCCGTTGGATGAAAGCTAGTTTTACAAACATTCTTGAAACTGAATTTACAGTCACAGGCCTGACAGAAGACTGCAAATATGATTTCAGAGTTATTGCCAGAAATGGAGCTGGATCAGTTAGTAGACCCTCTGTGAGCACAGGCTCAATTACAGCTAAGGATGAAGTTGAACCACCAACCTATGAGGTTGCCTCAGAGTATAGCCAAATTTTGACAGTGAATGCCGGAGACACATTTACATTGGAAGCGTCCATACTAGGAAAGCCAGTTCCAACAATGCAGTGGTTTAAGGGTGATGTGGAAGTTGAAAATTCAGCAAGAGCTGAGATCAAGAATATTGACTTCAAAGCAATTCTTGTCGTCAAGGATGCCATTCGAATTGATGGAGGACAGTACACATTGCACCTCACTAATGTGGCTGGAACAAAATCTGTTTCTTTCAATGTAAGAGTCCTTGATAGACCTGGACCCCCTGAAGGTCCTCTGACTGTTTCTGGTGTAACATCTGAGAAGTGTTCATTGTCATGGCTGCCTCCAAAACATGATGGTGGCTGTAGTATTTCTTATTATGTCATACAGAAAAGAGAAACAAGTCGTCTTGCTTGGACTGTAGTTTCAGGTGATTGTGGAGCAACCATGTTTAAAGTTACTAAACTTCTAAAAGGAAATGAATACATTTTCCGTGTCATGGCTGTCAACAAGTATGGAGTCGGTGAACCACTTGAATCTGCACCAGTGATTATGAGAAATCCTTTTGTTCCACCTGGACCACCTAAAGAACTAGAAATAACAAATATTTCAAGAGACTCTATGACAGTATGCTGGACTCGTCCTGAAACCGATGGTGGAAGTGAGATTGCTGGTTACATCGTAGAGAAGAGAGACAGAACTGGAGTGCGGTGGACAAAATGTAACAAACGCAGAGTCACAGACCTACGTTTCAGAGTCACAGGCTTGACAGAGGATCATGAATATGAATTCAGGTTATCTGCAGAAAATGCTGCTGGAGTTGGACAGCCAAGTCCACCAACTGATTATTACAAAGCCTGTGATCCAACATTTAAGCCTGGCCCACCAACTAATGCACACCTTGTTGACACTACAAAGAATTCAGTCACAATTGCATGGAGTAGACCAATATATGATGGTGGTTTAGACATCCAAGGCTATGTTATTGAGATATGTAAAGCTGATGAAGAAGAAGAATGGACCACATGCACTCCACCCTCTGGATTAAATGATACTAAATTTACAATAACTAAACTCACTGAACACCAAGAATACAAAGTTCATATATGTGCTCTTAATAAACTGGGTGTTGGTGAGCCAGTGTCTATCCAAGGAACTGTCAAACCAGTGGATAAAATGGATGCCCCTGAAATTGAGCTTGACTCTGAGTTGAGGAAAGGTATTGTTGTGCGTGCTGGAGGGTCTATGAGAATCAACATACCATTCAAAGGACGCCCCATTCCTGAGATAAACTGGACCAAGGATGAGGGAGATTTACCAGATAAAGCTCAAACAGAAAAGGGACCAGATTACACTCAGTTATCAATTGATATATGTGACAGAAATGATGCTGGAAAATATACTCTGACTTTGGAAAATAATGCTGGCACTAAATCAGCCTTTGTGTCAGTAAAAGTACTCGATACACCAGGTGCTCCACAGAATCTTGTTGTGAAAGATGTAACAAGAAACTACGCCACCCTCGTTTGGGAACCTCCCCTTATAGATGGTGGTTCAAAAATAAAAAATTATATAATTGACAAGAGAGAATCAAATAGACAAGGATTTGTAAACATTACTACCAAGTGCTCCAAGACCAGCTTCCGAGTGGGTGATCTGACAGAGGGTGGTATTTATTACTTCAGAGTCATGGCAGAAAATGAATTTGGAATTGGTCTTCCTGTAGAAACAGAAGAATCTGTGAAGACAGCAGATCCTCCTTTATCTGTTGGCAAGGTATCTTTGACTGATGTGACAAAAACCACAGCATCACTTTCCTGGGATAAACCAGATCATGATGGTGGTAGTAGAATCCTGGGTTATTATATTGAAATGCAACCAAAAGGATCAGAGGAATGGACAATTGCCACAGTCACCAAAACATGTGAAGGTACAGTGACAGGACTTAGTTCAGGACAAGAGTACCTCTTCAGAGTTTTAGCTTACAATGAGAAGGGAAAAAGTGATCCAAGGCCATTGGCTGCTCCTGTGATAGCCAAAGATGTTACTATTGAACCAAGCTTCAAACTACATTTCAACACATACAGTGTTCAATCTGGTGAAGATCTCAAAGTGGAAATACCATTTAAAGGGCGTCCAACTCCAAAGATTGCATGGATGAAAGATGGACAAGCACTGAAAGAAACAACTAGATTAAATGTCTCAAGCAGTAGTTCTTCAACAGTTCTTAAAATTAAAGATGCAAATAGAGAAGACTCTGGCAAGTACATAGTTACAGCTACAAATAATATAGGTACAGTCACAGAAGAGATTGGCATAATCATTCTTGACAAGCCAGGCCCACCAGTCGGACCACTTAAAATTGATGAAGTAAGTGCCACCTATGTTATCATCTCCTGGGAGCCACCAGTGTACACAGGTGGTTGTCAGATAAACAACTACATAGTGGAAAAACGTGACACAACCACTACTAACTGGCAGACTGTTTCAGCAACCATTGCTCGTACCACAATCAAAGTCACAAAGCTGAAGACTGGTTCCGAATATCAGTTTAGAGTGTTTGCTGAGAACAGATATGGAAAGAGCACATCACTAGATTCAGTGCCAGTTGTGGTCAGTTATCCTTTTACTGAGCCTGCAGCTCCTGGTGCACCATTTGTTTCATCAGTGACAAAAGACCACATGACAATTGAATGGAAACCCCCCAGCAATAATGGAGGTAGCCCTGTTATTGGGTATCACCTTGAGCGTAAAGAAAAGAACAGCATCTTATGGACCAAACTTAACAAGCTTCTTATCACTGACACTCGATTTAAAACAAATGGTCTGGAGGAGGGAATTGAATATGAATACAGAGTGTATGCTGAAAATATTGCAGGAATCAGTCCATCAAGCAAAGTCTCAGAAAGTGTTGTTGCACGTGATCCATGTGATCCCCCTGGAACTCCTGAAGCCATTGTTATCACAAGAAACCTAGTAACTCTTCAGTGGGTAAAACCACAGTATGATGGTGGCAGTGCAATTACAGGATACATTATTGAAAGGAAGAAGCTGCCTGAAGGTCGTTGGATGAAGGCCAGCTTCACAAATATTATAGACACACAATTTACAATAACTGGATTGGAAGAAGAACAAAGATATGAATTTAGAGTAATTGCCAGAAATGCAGCTGGTATTTTAAGTGTACCCTCTGAGAGCACTGGACCAATTACTGCTCTGGATGAGATTGAAGCGCCATCTGTCTCCATGGATTCAAAATTTAAAGATGCTATCATTGTAAAAGCTGGAGAGTCCTTTATTATTGATGCCGACATTGCTGGAAAACCTCTTCCTGATATTATGTGGCTTAAGGATGGAAAAGAAATTGACAGTGCTACACCCAGAATGGAGATTAAGTCCACCATAACACGAACAGTTTTGACTGTTAAGGACTGCATTAGAGTAGATGGTGGTCATTTCCTCTTAAGTCTCAGTAATGTTGGTGGAACCAAACAGGTACCCATTATTGTCAAGGTTCTTGATAGACCTGGTCCACCTGATGGCCCTCTAAAGGTAACTGGTGTCACAGCAGAAAAATGTTATTTGCACTGGAGCCACCCATCACATGATGGTGGAGCTGGTATTTCTCATTACATTATTGAAAAAAGAGAAACTAGCAGACTGTCTTGGACAGTAGTGGAACCTAAAATTCAAGCAATTAGTTACAAAGTCACTAAACTCCTCCCTAGTAATGAGTATATATTCAGAGTCATGGCAGTGAATAAGTATGGTATTGGCGAACCACTTGAATCTGAACCTGTCCTTGCAAAAAATCCTTTCAACAAACCTGGACCACCTTCAACTCCTGAAGCAAGTGCAATCACCAGAGACTCAATAGTCCTTACATGGGAGCGGCCAGAGGATGATGGTGGATCACAAATTGATGGCTATGTTCTTGAGAAACGTGATAAAGAGGGTATAAGATGGACAAAGTGTAACAAGAAAAGACTGAATGACTTGAGATTCAGAGCTACTGGGCTCACAGATGGACACTTCTATGAATTCAGAGTATCTGCTGAAAATGCTGCTGGTGTGGGCACACCAAGTGAACCATCTGAATATTACAAAGCTTGTGATGCAACTTATCCCCCTGGTCCTCCTAATAATCCTAAAATAACAGATTACTCAAGCACAACTATTTCCGTGGCATGGAGTAGGCCAATTTATGATGGTGGAGCACCTGTCTCAGGATACATTGTTGAGGCAAAGGAAGTTAGTGACGATGAATGGACTGTGTGCACTCCACCAACCGGTGTGCAAACAACTCACTTCACCGTCAAAAAATTAAAGGAAAATGCAGAATACAACTTCCGTATTTGTGCACTTAATATTGAGGGGGCTGGAGAGCATGTTGATGTTCCAGGATCTGTAATTGCTGCTGAAAAACTTGAAGCTCCTGAGATAGAACTTGACACAGATCTTAGGAAATGTGTGATTGTGCGTGCCAGTGCAACACTCCGGTTATTTGTCACCATAAGGGGAAGGCCCGAGCCAGAGGTTAAGTGGACAAAGGCAGATGGTACCTTACCAGAACATGCTCAAATTGAAGTAACAGGCTCTTACACAGTGCTTGTTATTGACAATGTTAATCGATTTGATACTGGCAAATATGTTGTGACCCTTGAAAACAATAGTGGCACAAAATCTGCATTTATTAATGTCAAGATTCTTGACTCTCCAAGTGCTCCAGTGAACTTTGAAATTAAGGATGTAAAGAGAGATTATGTTCAGTTACAGTGGGAGCCTCCACAAATTGATGGTGGTGCCAAGATCACCCATTACATCGTGGAAAAGCGAGAATCTAAAAGGCTGGCATTCACAACTGTGACAAACAACTGTGTCAGAAATTCATTCAAGGTTGATGATCTCCAAGAGGGAGGTCTTTACCACTTCCGTGTATTAGCTGTGAATGAACTTGGTGTTGGTTTGCCTGCAGAGACCATAGAGGCTGTCAAAGTTTCCCAAGCACCCTTACCACCTGGTAAAATTACAGTTGTTGATGTAACTCGCCACACTGTTACTCTAACATGGGAAAAGCCAGATCATGATGGTGGCAGCAAAATCACAGGGTACAGAGTGGAAATGATGATTAAAGGATCAGATAAATGGACTGTATGTGCTACAGTAAAGGCACTGGAAGCCACAATTGAAGGACTTACAACAGGAGAGGAATACAGCTTCAGAATTACAGCACTTAATGACAAAGGAAAAAGTGATCCTAAACCCCTGGGAGCATCTGTTGTGGCAAGAGATATTACGATTGAACCCATTATTGATTTGCTGTTTAACACCTACAGTATAAAAGCTGGAGATGATCTCAAAATTGATGTTCCATTCAGAGGCAGACCTCCTCCAGAGGTTACATGGAAAAAGGATGGTCACTCATTGAAACAAACAACCAGAGTTAATGTGTTGACATCAAAGACATCATCAAAGATTGTCATCAAGGATGCAACAAGAGAGGATGTTGGAAAATATGAAATTACTTTAACTAATTCGATTGGTGTTAAATCAGCAGAAATATCTGTTATTGTTCTTGATAAACCAGGTCCACCAGGTGCAATCAAGGTCGATGAAATAAGTGCTGATTTTATTTCACTATCATGGGACCCTCCAATTTATGATGGTGGCTGTCAAATTAATAATTATGTGGTTGAGAAGAGAGATACGACCACTACAGCATGGCAAATTGTTTCAGCAACAGTTGCAAGAACATCAATCAAAGTAACTCGTTTGACACAAGGAACAGAGTATCAGTTCCGTGTTGCTGCAGAGAATCGTTATGGTAAAAGCCATGCAGTTGACTCTGCCCCAATTGTTGCACAGTACCCATTCTCACCTCCAGGACCTCCAACCAGCCTTCACATTTCTCAAGCCACTAAATCAGGAATGCTAGTTACCTGGAACAGACCAGCAAGTGATGGTGGAAGTCCCGTCATTGGATATCACTTGGAATGCAAAGATCAGAGCAGCATTCTCTGGACAAAGATGAACAGAGGACCAATTACAGAAACTCAGTTCAAGGTAACTGGTTTGGAAGAAGGCCTCTTATATCAGTATAGAGTTTATGCTGAGAATATAGCTGGCATTGGACCTTGCACAAAGGCATGTGATCCTGCTTCTGCCCGAGATCCATGTGCATCTCCAGGTCAACCAGTAGTTATGAACATCACAAGAACATCTGTTTCTCTCTCCTGGGCAATACCTGAGTTTGATGGTGGAGCTAAGGTGACTGGCTACATTGTTGAACGCAGGGAACTTCCAGATGGGCGGTGGTTAAAGTGTAATTTCACCAATCTTCAAGAAACATTCTTTGACGTAACTGGCCTGATTGAAGATCAAAGATATGATTTCCATGTAATTGCTAAGAATGCTGCTGGCTTACTCAGTGAACCATCAGAGGGTACAGGACCTGTGACTGTAAAAGATGATGTTGATCCACCACGCATCACAATTGAGGACAAGCTAAGACAGCTGGTTGTAGTGAAAGCTGGAGACTTACTCAGAATTGATGCTGAAATATCAGGACGTCCAATTCCTGTGATTTCATGGGCAAAGGATGGAAAAGAGATTGAAGCCAAGGCCAGATTTGAGATTTCTTCAACACTCACTAGTACAACACTAATTGTTAGAGATGCCATAAGACGAGACTCAGGACAGTATGTTCTAACATTGCAAAATGTTGCAGGCATCAGATCTTTGGCAGTAAACTGTAAGGTCCTGGACAGGCCTGGCCCATCTGCTGGACCATTGGAAGTAACTGGTGTGACTGCAGAGAAATGTACATTGACTTGGGGACCACCTCAAGAAAATGGAGGTGCTGAAATTCAGCACTACATAGTTGAGAAACGTGAAACAAGCCGGCTTGCCTGGACTCTGGTCTATGCAGATATGAAGGCCACAACATGTAAAGTAACAAAACTGCTCAAAGGTAATGAGTATATATTTAGAGTTCGGGGAGTTAATAAGTATGGAACCGGTGAACCTCTGGAGAGTGATCCTGTTAAGGCAATGGATCCATTTACAGTCCCTGCTGCACCAACAAATGTTGAAGTCACCAGTGTTACAAGTGAAGCAATGACAATTTGCTGGGAAAGACCTGTCTCTGATGGAGGCAGTAGTATTTCTGGCTATGTAATTGAGAAATGTGAGAAATCTGGTCTTCGCTGGGTACGTGTCAACAAAAAGCCTGTTTATGACTTAAGAGTAAAAGCTTCCAATCTCCGTGAAGGATCTGAGTATGAATACAGAGTATTTGCAGAGAATGCTGCTGGTTTGAGTGCACCAAGTGTGCCTTGCCCATTAACAAAGGCAGAGGATCCATTGTTCCTACCATCACCTCCAGCTAAACCTAAAATAATTGATTCCTCTAAAACATCAATAACTTTGTCTTGGAACAAGCCATTATTTGATGGTGGCTCTCCAGTTACAGGATATATGGTGGAATACAGGAAAATCAATGATGATGACTGGACACTTGGTGTCAGTAAAACTAAGAGTACAGAGTTCACTGTGGTGGGACTCACTTCAGGAGAAGAGTATATCTTTGTAGTCAGATCAATTAACAAGATTGGTTCAAGTGAGCCAAGCCCTGAAACTGATCCACAGATAGCAAAGGACAGAGAAGATGAGCCAGTTTTCCTAATCAGTAATGAAATGAGGAAGACACTGATTGTCAAAGATGGCAGCTCGTTTACACTTAGAGTCCCATTCAAGGGAAAGCCTGTTCCACATGTAATGTGGAACAAACCAGATGTTGATCTGAGAGTGAGGGCTGCTATTGATATAACCGATAACTGCACATCCATCACAATCGAGAAAGCTACAAGAGATGACTCAGGAAAATACACTGTAACCCTCCAAAATGTTGCTGGAACTGCTACACTGACATTGAGCGTAAAGGTTCTTGATTCCCCAGGCCCACCAGCCTGCATTGAAATTAAGGAAGTCACCAAGAGCTCTGCAACTATTACATGGGATACTCCTGAGAATGAAGGTGGCGCTCCAGTCAAGAACTACCTTGTTGATTTCCGTGAGGCAACTAAAATGGGCTGGACCAGGATTACAGACAGTTGTCCCAGGTTGACTTATAGAGTTAATGATCTTCAAGAAGGAGGTGTTTATTATTTCAGAGTTACAGGTGAAAATGAGTACGGCATAGGAGTCCCAGTTGAGACCAAAGAAGGAACAAAGATTACAGGTAAAATAAAATTGTTTATTTTGTCTTTTCTGTAACATATTTGTTTGATTATTATTTCAAGTCTTTGATACATGTATTTTGCTTATGTGATACTTTAAATTTTTTTTAGAAAAACCAAGTCCACCACCCAAGCTTGGAGTCACTGATGTCACAAAAGACAGTGTCTCACTAGCATGGCTTAAACCAGAACACGACGGAGGAAGCAGAATTACAAATTACCTGGTTGAGGCTCTTGAAAAAGGACAACAAAAGTGGATAAAGTGTGGTTCCACCAAAACAACTCACTTTGTTGTCTGTGGATTGAGAGAAAATGCTGAATACTACTTCAGAGTTCGGGCTGAAAACCATGCTGGACTTAGCGACCCCAAGGACATGGTTTTACCTGTGCTTGTAAAAGACCAGCTGGGCAAGTGTTTTTACTATTAATAATGTTTTTATTTTTAAACATACACAGTTGTTTGATTGATTAGTTTTACATGATGTTAAATTATTATATAATCTTATTGCTTTCTTTAATCAACAGAGGCACCTGAAATTAACATGAAGGACTTCCAACACAACACTGCCTATGTTAAGGCAGGTTCAAATCTCAAGATTGAGATCCCCCTCACTGGTAAACCTCTACCAAAAGTATCCCTCTCTAAGGATGGACAGGTTCAAAAGTCAACCATGAGATTCAACTCTGATGTGACAACTGACTCCCTAATAATTTATTTGCGTGAGAGTATTGCTTCGGATGCGGGCAGATATGATATCACGGCTTCCAACTCCAGTGGAACCACAAAGTCTTTTGTGAATATTGTGGTTCTTGACAGACCAACCCCACCAATTGGTCCTGTTGAAATGTGTGATGTCACAGAGGACAGTGTCAGTCTAAAGTGGTTGCCTCCTGCTTATGATGGTGGTAGCCCAATTACCAACTACATCGTTTTGAAACGTGAAACCACTACTGCACAATGGATGGAAGTCTCATCTGCAGTTGCACGGTGCACAATCAAGATCATGAAGCTGATTACTGGAGTTGAGTACCAGTTTAGAATCAGGGCTGAGAATCGCTTTGGCATCAGTGACCACATTGATTCACCAACTGTTACAGTCAGTCTTCCATACAGTGAGTAAAATTCTTCTCTACAGCATGAGCTACAAATTGGTAAATACAAATGTGTCTGAGCATCTATGAAAAACTTTTCTATTTTATTTCAGCACTCCCCGTTGCACCTTCACAACCATGGGTGTCGGCTGTAACAAAGGAAAGTATTACTGTTAACTGGAAGGAGCCCTCTTCAGATGGTGGAAGCCATGTTTTTGGATATCACCTTCAGATGAAAGACAGAAACAGCATTCTTTGGCAGAAAGTTAACACAACTGTTATCCGTGCTACACATTTCAAAGTATCAAACGTGAACGCTGGTCTGATCTATGAGTTTAAGGTTGCAGCTGAAAATGCTGCTGGTATTGGTCCAGTTAGCAAGCCCTCAGATCCTGTGCTTGCAATTGATGCTTGTGGTAAGCATTTAGCTTTCTGTAAATTGATTGTTTTATGTGCTTAATCCATTAGTATTAATAATGGTAGTTTTCTTTTTGTGTAATCCAGTGGAAAAATGAACATTAATTGCCACTGTTTTTTCCCTACAGAACCTCCAAACAACCTCAGAGTCACTGATATCACAAAGAGTTCAATTAGCCTTGCATGGGACAAACCCTCATATGACGGAGGAAGTAAAATTACTGGATATTTGATTGAAAGGAAAGATGGTCCAAAAGGCAGATGGTCAAAAGCTAATTTGACAAATGTTACTGACACAAAGTTCACAGTATCAGGCTTGACTCAGAATGAGTCTTATGAATTCCGTGTCATGGCCAAGAATGCAGTTGGCTCCATTAGTAACCCATCTGCAACTGTTGGACCAGTCACATGTGTAGACACATATGGTGCCCCTGAGATTGAACTTCCTTCAGAATATCTTGATGTTGTGAAATACAAAGCAGGTGCTATAGTTGATCTTAAAATTGGGATTATTGCTAAACCTCAACCAACAATTGAATGGTACAAGGATGGGAAAGAGCTTGAGTCTGGTGCTCAGATTTCCATTTCCAACACCACTGAGTCTGCATGCATCTCAGTCAGGGAAGCCACCCGTTTGAATACTGGAACATATGAACTCAAGATCAAGAACTCTTTAGGCTCAGCATATGCTGCTGTCAGAGTACTTGTCCAAGGTATGTTGCAAAGTTTACTACTAAATACCTTTTTAGTAACTCGCATAATATCTAACATTACTTTTATTAATATTTGTGTTATTTTTGAATGACATTTTTATGTAGTTAATTTACTTTTTCCACATCTTGAAATCATTGCCTTAATGTGTTCATTGCTTCTGCCTAAATGAATATGTGACATTAACTAACTGCATGATTTGTATAATCTTATAACTGTACATTTCTGCCACATGGACATTATTTTGACACAGTCACCTTTGATAACGGATCACTCTTAATTATAGAAACATTAATTTTCTGTAAAGCTGGTTTGAAACAATATGTATCATGAAAAGTTCTATACAAAATAAATTTGTGATGCATTTATTAGCCCCAATTTGAACAAGTTTGACTGAATTTTTGCTCACTTTCATCAGACAAACCAGGACCCCCTGCTGGAGAGATACAGTTCAAGAAAATCACAGCAGATACTATGACTATCATGTGGGATCCTCCAGCTGATGAAGGTGGTGCAATGGTTACCCACTACATTGTAGAGAAACGTGAAACAAGCAGAATTTTGTGGTCCATTATCTCAGAAAAACTAGAAGACTGCATTGTCACAGTCCCAAGGCTAATTAAAGGCAATGAATACATATTCCGTATTCGTGGTGTAAACAAATATGGAGTTGGAGATCCTCTGGAATCTAGACCAGTAATTGCACAGAATTCCTTTGGTAAGGAGATTTTTTTAGTAATAAAAATGTTTTTTTTTTTTTTTAAACAATTATTATTAAATGTGTTATCTAATATATAATTTAATAATTTCCCCCCCACAGTTCCTCCTAGTCGGCCTTCTAAACCCCAAGTCACTATGATTACCAGGTCAACAATGACTGTGGTATGGGAAAGACCAAGTTTAGATGGTGGCAGTGACATTGATGGATATTACTTAGAAAAGCGGGAGAAGAAAAGTCTACAGTGGTTCAAGGTTATTAAAGATCCAATTCGTGATACTAGACAGAAAGTCAGCAACCTCACAGAAGTAAATGAATATCAGTATCGTGTCTGTGCAATCAACAAAGCTGGAGCAGGCCCATATTCTGATGCGTCCATCTTCTACAAAGCTTATGACCCAATTGGTAAGCTTATTTTGTGGTTTCTTTTATTGCTTTATTTTCCAGAATGTGGATATAAATGTGTACAATGTATGCATTGATATTTAAAATAGAATTTACTATATACTCTTATTTTAGATCCACCAAGTGAGCCAACCAAACTCAGAGTTGTTGATTCAACAAAGACATCTATTACCCTTGGATGGGTCAAGCCTGTCTATGACGGTGGCAGTGAAATTACAAGCTATGCTGTTGAACAAAGAATGGCAGATGAGACCGAATGGGTCACTATAAGTTCTAAAGGAGAAGTAAGAACAACTGAATTTGTAGTGTCCCACTTGAAACCTGGAGTGCACTACTTCTTCCGTGTCTCTGCTGTTAATTGTGTTGGAACTGGACGTTCAATTGAGATGATGCAGCCAGTGCAAGCCAAAGATATTTTGGGTTTGTATTTTCTTGCTGTCTAAAACAATAAAGAAATTGTTTAATTATGATACTGTGAATCTGATCAAATATGTTTCTCCTTCATTTCAACAGAGGAGGCAGATGTGGATCTTGACATCTCAATGTCAACACAGTACATAGCAAAGGCTGGTAGAGATGTGGAGATTGTAATTCCTCTTAAGGGCAGACCTGCACCAAATGTAACATGGAGAAAGGGAGACAAAAACATTAGTGGTGATGCAAGATATACCATCAGAAACACAGAATACTCAACTACACTCATAATTACAAAGGTCACAAGGGATGACACTGGCAAATATCTTCTTGAAATTGAAAATGGGGTTGGAGAGCCAAAAACCATCACAGTGTCTGTTAAAGTGTTAGACACACCATCTGCTTGTAATAGGTTGATAGTGAAGAATGTGACACGAGGTAAACTCACTTTGAGCTGGGAACCACCTAATATAGATGGTGGCTCTCCAATCACAAATTATGTTGTTGAAAAGAAGGATGCTAAAATGAAGGCATTCACCATTGTGACAAATGAATGTGCCAATACAACCTACAAGGTTGATGGTCTTACTGAAGAAATTTCCTATTTCTTCCGTGTTTCTGCTGAAAATGAATACGGTGTTGGTGATCCTTGTGAGACTGCACAGCCTGTGAGAGCAACCGAGATGCCTGGAGCTGTAAAAGACCTTGCACTGGTGGATTCAACTAATACATCTGTATCATTGGCATGGACAAAGCCTGATCATGATGGTGGCAGCCACATTTCTGAATACATTATTGAGAAGAAAACAAAGGAAGAAGAAGCTTGGAGCATTGGTGGTACATGCAGGCGTTGCCAGTATGAGGTAACTCACCTTAAAGAGCTTTCAGAAGTTTACTTTAGAGTATTCGCAAAAAATGAGAAGGGTCACAGTGACTTCTCTCAAATTGGACCTATCACTGTGAAGGAACTCCTTATACCGCCTGAGGCAAACCTTATTGACTATCCTAATTCAGAATTAAGTGTTCGCATTGGACAAAATGTGAATATTGATTTGCCCTACAAGGGTAAACCTAAACCAATGATCCAGTGGATGAAAGATGATGTGCCACTCAAGGAAAGTGAACAAGTTCGTTTCAGACAAACAGAGAACAAGGCAAGTCTCATTGTAAGAAATGCAAGAAAGGAGAATGCAGGAAAATATACCTTGGTCCTTTATAACAAACTTGTCAAGAACTTCTTTGACATTAAAGTCATTACACTTGGGCCACCCTCTCAGCCTATAGGCCCAGTTCGTTTTGATGAAATTAAAGCCCAGAGTATTATCATCTCATGGGATGAACCCCAGGATGACGGTGGTAGCGAAATCACCTGCTACAGTGTAGAAAAACGAGAGACATCTCAAGCAGCATGGAAGATGGTTTGCTCTAGTGTGGTCAGGACCACATTCAAGTTACCAAACTTGGTTAAGGGTACTGAATACCAATTTAGGGTGCGTGCAGAGAACAAATATGGAGTAAGCGAGCCTCTAACCTCATCAGATGTGGTTGCTCAACACCAATACAAGCCACCAGGTCCACCAGGAAAACCTGTAGTATTTAATGTTACAAGTGATGGCATGACTGTTCAGTGGGAAGCCCCAGGATTTGATGGTGGTTCTCCAGTCACTGGATACCATCTTGAGAAAAAAGATAGGAACAGCTTATTGTGGATGAAAGTGAATTCCAGTGTTATCTCTGGAAGAGAATACAGAGTCATTGGACTACTTGAAGGTCTGGAATATTCATTCAGAGTTTATGCGCAAAACAATGCCGGAATGAGTCCAGTCAGTGAACAGAGCAAGCACAAACTGGCAATCTCCCCTGTTGGTAAGTCTTAGTATTGTCTTTTTGCTTATGGTTTTAATTACTCTACAGTATTTTTTTACAATATTTTTTTTTTTTTTTTTTTTTTAGATCCTCCTGGCACACCTAACTGCATTGATGTTACAAGAGACTCTGTAACACTTCAGTGGGAACCACCAAAGCGTGATGGAGGCAGTAGGATTGTGGCATACAGTGTTGAAAGGCGTCAAGGAAGAGCACGTTGGTTGAGATGCAATTTTATTGACATCAGCGAATGTCAATTTACTGTAACAGGCCTTGCTGCTGGTGATCGCTTTGAATTTAGGGTAATTGCCAGGAATGCTGTCGGAACAGTTAGTCCACCTTCTCAGTCATCTGGCTACATCATGACCAAGGATGAAAGTGGTATGTACATACAAAGGCATCATGCGATAGATATTGTTCTATATTAAATATATGCTAAATAATGGAACTTAATGTTCTTTTATCAGTCATCCCTGAGATTGCGTTTGAAGCTGAGAAGACTCTCACCATCAAGGCAGGAGAAAACATTAAACTCAACTGCAGTATAAGTGGACGTCCTGTACCTCAAGTCACATGGTATAAAGACGGAAAGGAAGTTGATAAAATGCTGGTTGACATCACAACTGTTATTGGATCAAGCTCACTGTTCATCAGAGATGCTGACCGCAATGACCGTGGTATCTACACAGTCGTGGCCAAGAACAGTTCCGGCACAACAAAAGTGGATGTTCTTGTCAGAGTACAAGGTATGATCTCAAATCATCTTTGACTTATAGTTTTAATAAAGCTGTTCTGGATTTGGTCATTGCTTATTTTCACCTTTTTGGTCATTGTGTTATTCAGATACCCCTGGACCACCTGAGGGCCCACTTCGCTTCACAAATATATCTGCAGAGAAAGCAACACTTTGGTGGAGCCCACCTGAAAATGATGGCTGTGCACCTATCACGTATTATGTAATTGAGAAGCGTGAGACTTCCAGAATTTCCTGGGCACTTGTAACATCCAAGTGTGAAGCCTGCTCCTTTAATGCCACAAAACTGATTAAAGGCAATGAATATCAGTTCCGTGTATCTGCTGTCAATAAATTTGGTGTGGGCAAGCCACTAGAGTCTGATCCAATCATTGCTCAGATGCAATACAGTAAGTAAAAACCTTTGTTCTCGATGCAGTCATTTGCTAATTTAGTTCTGGTTATTTTTTACTTTAACACATTTTGATATCTCACAGCGGTACCAGATGCTCCTGGAACACCTGACTGCACTCATGTGACAGGAAACAGTATCACTCTATGCTGGACCAGACCAAGACATGATGGTGGAAATGAGATTAAGCAATACATTCTTGAAAGACGAGAAAAGAAGAGCTTAAGATGGGTGAAGGTTTCTGCAAAGAGACCAATAACTGAGCTTAGGCATAGAGTAACAAACCTTACAGAAGGAAATGAATATGAATTCCGTGTTATGGCTGAAAATGGTGCTGGAATTGGACCTGCAAGTGGTACATCCAGATTGTTCAAATGCAGAGAACCAACAAGTGCACCCAGTGCACCAACTCTGGTGAAGGTCATTGATTCCACCAAGATGTCTGTTAGCTTGGAATGGACCAAACCAGTATTTGATGGTGGTCTAGAAATAATTGGTTACATTATTGAGATGTGCAAGGCAAGCCTTGAGGAATGGCACAGAGTCAACAACCAGACTTGCATCCACACACATTACACAGTAACAGAGTTAGAACCTGGTGAAGAATATAAATTCCGTGTGTGTGCAGTCAATGGTGCTGGCAAGGGAGAATTCTCTGAGACTCCAAATGTAGTACAAGCAGTTGATAGACTGACCTCACCTGAAATTGATATAGATGCAAACTTCAAGCAGACACATGTTGTGAAGAGCGGTGGAATGGTTACACTTCATATTCCCTTCCTTGGAAAACCAGCCCCACTTGCCACTTGGACAAAGGCAGATGGAGATCTTGGTGTAATGGTCGATATTAATACCACAGACACATTTAGCACTTTGACAATTGAAAATTGCACCAGGTATGATGCTGGCAAGTATACACTCTCTCTCGAAAACAACAGTGGTCGTAAAGCCATTACATTAACAGTCAAAGTGTTGGATACACCTGGCCCTCCTGGACCTCTCTCATTCAAGGATGTGACAAGAGGTGCTCTGACACTCATGTGGGATGCACCATACAATGATGGAGGTGCACGTGTTCATCACTACATTGTTGAAAAGCGAGAGGCAAGTCGATTAAGTTGGCAAGAGGTCAGTGAAAAGTGTACACGTCAAATATTGAGAGTGACCAACCTTGATATTGGCGTAGCCTATTTCTTCCGGGTTATTGCTGAAAATCAGTATGGAAAAGGTGAGCCATTTGAAATGACAGAACCTATTATAGCCACAGAAGAACCTGCACCTCCTAAGCGACTGGATGTCATTGATACTACATCCTCAACAGCCAGCTTAGTATGGATGAAGCCTGAGCACGATGGTGGAAGCCGCATTACTGGTTACATTCTTGAGACTAGAAAGAAGGGTTCTGATCACTGGGTTGTAGGTGGCCAAACCAAATCTTTGAAAATGGTTCTTGAAGGCTTGGTTGAGAACACAGAATATGAATTCCGTGTTAAGGCTCAGAATGATGCTGGCATTAGTCACCCACGGGATGCGCTAGCCTCTGTCATTATAAAGGAGCCACGTATAGAGCCAACAGCGGATCTCAGTGGCATAGAGAAACAGCTCATCACTTGCAAAACAGGAAATTCCTTTGCCATTGACATTCCAATCAGTGGCAGACCAGCCCCCAAGGTAACATGGAAGCTTGAAGAAATGAAACTTAAAGAAACAGACAGATTGTCGATTAAGATTTCTAAAGACAGAACAACTCTACTGGTTAAGGATGCCAAGAGAGGGGACAGTGGAAAGTATTATCTAATACTTGAAAATGCAGCTGGATCAAAAACATTCACTGTCACTGTTAATGTCATTGGTAGACCATCCCCACCAACTGGAAATGTTGAAATTTCAGGAATATCATCAGAATCCTGTGTATTGACTTGGGGAGAACCTACAGATGATGGTGGAACAGACATAACCAATTATATTGTTGAGAAACGTGAGTCTGGCTCCACCACATGGCAGGTTGTGAATTCAAGTGTGAAACGGACCACCATCAAAGTAACTCATCTCACGAAGTACATGGAGTACACTTTCAGAGTCTGTGCTGAGAACAAATTTGGTGTTAGCAAGTCTATTGAATCTCAAGCTATTGTTGCTGAGCATCCATTCAGTGAGTATTTAATATTATATATAACTTTTATTTATTAATCACATAGATCAAAAAACAATGCTGTATTTATTTTTGTTGTCTTGAATCTGATAAGTGTTACATTTCTGTTCTCAGTCTCACCAAGCCCACCAACTCGCCCAGATGTAGTTTCAGTGTCTGCTAATGCCATTTCTATCCGCTGGGATGTGCCATATCATGATGGTGGAAGCCAAGTAACTGGATACTGGATTGAGAAAAAGGAGCGTAATACAATTCTGTGGGTGAGGGAGAACAAAATTCCTTGCATTGAGTGTCACTACAAAGTCTCTAACCTTATTGAGGGCCTTGAGTATCAGTTCAGAGTATATGCAATGAACATCGCTGGTTTGAGTAAAGCAAGTGAACCATCAAGACCAGCACTGGCTCTAAATCCAGTTGGTAAGTTTTTTTGTTGCTTTTTATTGTCATTTATATGTGTTGTTTTTATTCATGACTTAATATTTATCAAGTGTTTTGTCTGCATTTTCAGATCCACCTGGCAAACCAGAGGTTTACGATGTAACTAAGACGTCAGTGTCAATTAGATGGTCCATACCGTTCAATGATGGTGGCAGCAAGATTGTTGGATATGTGGTTGAACGCAAGGCATTCAGTGATGATGAAGAAGCTCGTTGGTTGAAGTGCAACTACACTACAATCACGGACAACGTATTTACTATTGCATCACTCCATGAGGGAGAGCAGTATGAATTCCGTGTAATTGCCAGAAATGGTGCTGGAGTCCACAGTATGCCATCTGAATCAACAGGACTTATCACATGCAAGGATGAATATAGTAAGATGGTTTACTTTACTGATGCATACTTACAGTATCTGTAGAAACACACATATCTAACATTCGGATGTCTGTTAATACACTTTATGTTTTTATTTCAGCACCACCAAAGGCTGAGCTGGATAGTAAACTTGTGGGTGAGACGATCACTATTAGAGCAGGATCAGACCTGGTTCTTGATGCTGCTGTTGGTGGAAAACCAGAGCCTAAGGTTTTTTGGGCCAAGGGTGACAAGGAGCTGGAACTCGGAGAGAAATACTCACTGACATACACAAGTACAAGAGCGATGGCAATCATTAAGTCATGTGATAGAAATGATACTGGAAGATACATCCTTACTGTGAAGAATGCAAGTGGAATCAAAACAGCTGCTGTCAATGTGAAAGTACTTGGTAAGAACGTAATAAATCACATACTGTTTCATTCAAAATACCTTTTATTGGCTGTTCATTTAATTTGAAAATCTTTTGTATTTAAGATACACCTGGTCCACCTGAGGGTACAATAATAATTAGCAGGGTCACAGAAGAGAAATGCACAGTTTCCTGGAGGATTCCTCTGGAGGATGGTGGAGATCGTGTCACTCACTATATTGTTGAGAGACGTGAGACCAGCAGACTCAACTGGGTCATCATGGAACCTGAATGCAAGACACTGTCTTGTGTCAGCACAAAACTGATCAAGAACAATGAGTACATTTTCCGTGTCAGAGGTGTAAATAAGTATGGGCCTGGTGTACCCCTAGAATCTGAACCAGTTATTGCAAGAAATGCATACAGTAAGTGTAATTATGATTATTATGTATTAATATTTTCATTAATATTTATAGTTTACCCACAGTAACAAGGATAGAGTATTAATATATGTTTGTAATTTGCATTATAGCTGTTCCAACACCTCCGGGAGAACCAGAGATTACTGCTGTTGGAAAAGAACATGTCATTATTGAGTGGCTGAAGCCAGAGAGTGATGGTGGAAGTGAAATCATTAACTACCTTGTGGATAAACGTGAGAAGAATAGTGTTAGATGGACAAGAGTGAACAAAACCTACACCATTTATGATACACGCCTCAAAATCACTGGTCTCCTTGAGGGTAGCGACTATCAGTTCCGTGTTGCAGCTGTCAATGCTGCTGGCATCAGTGTTCCAAGTGATGCATCTCAGTACGCTCACTGTAAAGACCCCACATGTAAGTAACACTGACCTGCATGGCCTAAAAAAAATTCTTAGTAAAATAGTAACATGCCTAACTTGCCCCCTCATTTTACAGATAGCCCAGCTCCACCATCAGTTCCTCGTGTTACAGACACCACAAAACACAGTATTAGCATAACATGGACACGACCAATGTATGATGGTGGATCCGATGTCACAGGCTATATTGTTGAGATTCTGGAGGAAGGAACAGAGCAATGGTATAGAGCCACCCAGAAGATACTGACAAGTACTCAATACACAGTAGCTGGTCTGGCAAGTAACAAAAAGTACAGCTTCAGAGTGGCTGCAGTTAATGCTATGGGTACTGGAGAGTTCAGTGAAGGCAGTATTGAGGCTGCACCGTCAGAGAAAATTGGTAAGATTTTTTTTAAAGATCTACATGGTTAATAGCCATATTCAAGTTATTAAAGCCTTCCAGAGGTCTATTTTTGATGTGGATTTAATGAATGAAATTTGTTATTCCTATGCTCTCAGAAATCCCTGATATTGAGCTACCTGACGAACTGAAGAAGACTGTTTGCATCAGAGCTGGCAACACTTTACGTCTTCATGTAACTACAACTGGAAGACCTGCACCAGTTGTTACCTGGAGAAAGCTTGGAATTGACCTACAGACTCGTGGACTCATAGATACCACAGAAAACACTACAACTTTAATAGTGGAGAAGGTTCATCGTTACGATGCTGGAAAATACACAATTGAGGCAGAGAATCCATCTGGCAAGAAAATAATTACCATTCTTGTCAAAGTTTATGGTGAGTAAATTTATGCAATTACAAATGAATACTGTACATTCACTAAAATTAAATAATCCATATGTAACTTATAGCAATTTATGCTTAAAACTGTTTAAAAATTGATTTGTAGATACTCCTGGACCATGCGGTGCAGTAAATGTTAAAGATTACACAAAAGAGTCTGTTGTAATCACATGGGATGTGCCTACTGTTGATGGAGGTGCTCCCATCAACAACTACATAATTGAGAAGCGTGAAGCTTCAATGAAATCTTACAAAACAGTGACAACAGAATGCAAGAAGACATTATACAGAATCACTGGAATGGAAGAAGGAACACAATACTTCTTTAGGGTATTGCCTGAGAACATATATGGAATTGGAGAACCTTGTGAAATTACTGATCCAGTATTGGTTTGTGAAGTTCCATCTGTTCCTCAAGATCTGTATGTAATTGATACTACAAAATCATCTGTCATTCTTGGATGGGAAAAGCCACTTCACGATGGAGGCAGCAGACTTTCTGGTTATGTTATTGAAGCCTGCAAAACAGGAAGTGACCGCTGGATGAATGTTGCTAATGTGAAACCATCTTTGCTACAGCACACAATTGTCTCACTGAATGAAAATGAGCAATATCTCTTCAGAATCAGAGCTGAAAATAGCAGAGGGGTTAGTGAGCCCAGAGATCTTATGGCACCTGTAACAATACAGGAACAGAGAGGTAAGATATCATTAAAACTGATAAATGACATGAGGAAAACCTGTAATTAATTATTGTTTTATATTATTTATTGTTTCTTTCAAACTTTAATTATTGTTATTTCTATTTTCATTACAGTCATGCCAAAGATTGACTTGGCTGGCATCCCACAAAAGATTGTCAGTGTGCCAGCTGGTAAGCCAATTGTGCTCAACATTCCCATTAAAGGTAGACCTGCACCAGTGTGTTCCTGGTTCTTTGGTGGAGTCAAGATGAAGGACAAGCTTGACCGCATCAAGATTGAGACAACTGCTAAATTCACTAAATTGACAGTCCGTGAAACCACAATTGATGATACTGGTGACTACACTCTTGAAGTGAAAAATGTCACTGGAACAGCAACTGAGGTCATCAAGGTTATCATTCTTGGTGAGAAACAATTTACTTTTCCCTACAGCTTTTTGTAGCTACATTTAAAGTGTTTTTGAAATTTACCAAATGTATTTCTTCCTTAGATAAACCTGGAGTTCCTGTCGGGCCTATGAAAATTGAGGAGGTTGATGCCATATCTGTGACCTGCAGCTGGGAACCACCACTGAAGGATGGAGGCGCAAATGTCAGTGGATACATTGTTGAACAGAGAGATGCGCATCGCCCTGGATGGATGCCAGTTTCTGAATCTGTCACAAGACCCATGTTCAAATTTACAAGACTTGTGGAAGGAACTGAATATGTATTCCGTGTTGCTGCGACAAATCGTTTTGGTATTGGCGGGTTCTTGCAATCTGAAGTTGTTGAGTGCAAGAGTGCCAAAAGTATGTTTTTTTTTCCTACCTCTGATGTTTTCTATTTCTATTTACATTTAATTTATTTAAAAATAAATGTATTCAATTGTTGTCTTTTTTTCTAGCTGTACCTGGAGCACCCAGCACACCTGAAATACTTGATGTGTCTCATGATGGCATGACTCTTACTTGGACACCACCCGAGGATAATGGTGGTTCTACTATTGCTGGCTACATTATTGAGCGAAAAGAGGCGGGATCCGACAGATGGATTCGTATCAATAAGAATCCAGTGACCATGACAAGATACAGAGCAACAGGACTTATCGAGGGTCTTGAATATGAATATAGAGTTACAGCTATCAACTCTAGAGGCTCTGGAAAACCAAGTGCAAACTCTAAACCAACTATTGCAATGGATCCTATCGGTATGTATGAAGGACATATACAAGTAAATTGAGTTGTCAGTAGAACAAACATGACTATTGTGTTCAATCTTTTCTCTTAAACAGAGCCTCCTGGTATTCCACTGAACCCAAGAGTCACAGATGCCACAAGAACATCAGTTTCACTTGCTTGGTGTCCTCCGGAGGAAGAGGGAGGTGCTGCTATAACTGGCTATCTAATTGAGATGCAGAAGGTTGACCAGGTTGAATGGACAAAATGCAACACAACACCAACAAAGATTTGTGAATACACTTTGACACACATGCCTCAGGGAGCTGAATACAAGTTCCGTGTGATGGCATGTAATGCTGGTGGAGCTGGAGAACCAGCTGAGATTCCAGGGGTGGTCAAAGTTACAGAAATGCTTGGTAAGATGAAATAATAATGAGAATAATAATATATGTTTCATTCTGTCATGTATGTATAAGTAAGTACATATTTGTTTTGTAAATATTTTGCTTTCAGATTATCCTGATTTTGAGCTGGATAAAATCTACCAGGAAGACTATGTTGTCAGACAAGGTGGTGTCATCAGGCTATCTGTGCCCATCAAGGGTAAACCCCTCCCAACATGCAAGTGGACAAAGGAAGGTCGTGACATTTCTCACAGAGCTATGATTGCAACCAGTGAAGAACGTACTGAGCTTGTGATTAAGGAAGCCCACAGAGATGACACGGGTACCTATGACCTTGTGTTGGAAAACAAATGTGGAAAGAAGGCTGCCTATATCAAGGTCAAAGTTATTGGGCGCCCAGATCCACCTGAGGGTCCTCTTGAATTTGATGATATTCAGGCACGTTCAGTCAGAGTGAGCTGGAGACCACCCTCAGATGATGGAGGCTCTGATATCTTTGGTTATCTTGTGGAACGGCGAGAGGTGCCAAAAGCAGCTTGGTACACTGTTGACTCGCGTGTGGTTGATACATCACTTGTGGTCAAGGGACTGAAGGAGAATGTTGAATATCACTTCAAGATTACAGCAGAGAACCAATTTGGCATAAGCAAATCCCTGAAATCGGATGAATCTGTTACTCCAAAGACTCCTCTTTGTAAGCATATTTATCATAGCTATTTTTAACATCTTTCTTAATAACTCCTTTTAAATGATTGTAAATAACAATAATTGTTGTGGGTTTTTTTTGTTTGTTGCATAAAGGTCCACCAGAACCTCCTAGTTTCCCTCCAGAAATCATGGATGTTACAAAGACCACAGTTGGCCTGTCCTGGTCAAGACCAAAGGATGATGGTGGATCTCGTGTAACTGGATACTATGTTGAGAGAAAAGAGGTTTCCACTGAGAAGTGGGTGCGTCATAACAAGACTCATATCACAACAACAATGTATACTCTCACTGGTCTCATCCCTGATGCAGAGTACCAGTTCCGTGTGATTGCTCAAAATGATATTGGTCAAAGTGAGCCTGGACCTGTATCCGAGTCAGTTGTGTGCAAAGATCCATTTGGTATGTAACCCTCCCCCTCTCCCTTCCAAACAAGTTGATAATTTGCCTTAAGTAAATAAAGTACTTTTTCATGCTTAATCTATTCTCTGTGATCAACAGATAAACCAGGCCAACCCGGTGAGATTGACATCATCTCTATAACCAAGGACTGTATAACCATTCACTGGTTACGTCCTGAATCTGATGGTGGAAAAGAGATTCTTGGGTACTGGATTGAATACAGGCAAGCAGGTGAAAGTGCCTGGAAGAAATGCAACAAAGAGCGTTCTAAGGACAGACAGTTTACTATGGGTGGACTCATGGAAGCTACTGAGTACGAGTTCAGAGTGTTTGCTGAAAATGAAACTGGACTGAGTAGACCACGAAGAACAGCAATGGGCATTAAAACCAAACTGAGTGGTAAGTTAATGAAATATTACTTAATTTTTTTCTGAAACCAACATTCACAAAGTAAGTGACTAACATGTTTCATTTATCTTCTAGTTGGAGAGGCTCCATGTCTGAAAGAGGAAATCAAAGATACTACCACTAAACTAGGAGAATATGGAACAATGGCATGCCAAATTATTGGAAGACCTCTTCCTGAAATCAAATGGTATAGATATGGAAAGGAGTTGATCCAGAGCCGAAAATACAAGATGAGCTCTGATGGACGAAATCACTCTCTAACAGTATTGACAGATGAACAAGAAGATGAAGGCTTGTACACATGCGGAGCTATCAATGAGGCAGGTGAAACTGAGACCAGTGGCAAGCTCCTGTTGCAGGCTGCACCACAATTCCATCCTGGATTCCCACTGAAGGAGAAATATTATGCAGGTTGTGGAACAAGCCTACGTCTCCATGTCGTCTACATCGGTCGCCCTATTCCACAAATCATGTGGTTCTATGGCAAGAAGCCTCTCAATCCATCTGAGAATGTTATAATTGAAAACACAGAAAGTTACACTCACTTAGTTATCAGAAATGTCCAGCGTAAGACAAATGCTGGAAGATATAAGGTGCAAATGAGCAACAAATTTGGCACAGTGGATACTGTCCTCCGTGTTGAAATCCAAGGTAAATTGAAGCCTATCTTTAATCAAAGATAAATACTTTGCTGGCAATAGACATTTTTCCATAAAAATGTTAGCAAATGTAACAAATACTGTCCCTGTCTTTTCAGATAAACCTCTCATGCCTGAAGGACCAATTGTTGTTGATGCTCTCTTGAAGAGTTCTGTGATCATTAGCTGGAAACCACCCAAGGATGATGGTGGATCAATGATCACAAATTACATTGTAGAGAAACATGAAGCAAAAGAAGGTGAACAATGGCATCTTGTATCATCAGCTGTCTCAGGAACCACATGCCGTGTTCCAAACCTTATTGAGAGTGCTGGATATTACTTCCGGGTTTCGGCGCAGAATCAGTATGGAATAAGCGAACCTCTTGAGATTCCATCTGTTGTCATTATCAAGAGTCCATTTGGTAAGTTTCATGGATTAGTGCTATTAAACAGTCTAATTATTATTATTTTTTTTATTTTTTTTTCATTAATCTATTACATTTTTTTCTCTTTAAATCCTAAAACAGAGAAACCTGGAGTCCCACAACAGCCATTTGTTTCTTCTGTAACAAAGGATTCATGTGTTGTTTCTTGGAAACCACCAACAAGTGATGGAGGTGCCAAAATTAAGAACTATTACCTTGAAAAAAGAGAGAAGAAACAGAACAAATGGATTGTAGTTTCTACAAAAGAAATCCATGAGACGTCTTACACTGTTAAAGGCCTTCTTGAAGGTTTTGAATATGAATTCCGTGTCAAATGTGAAAATATAGGTGGAGAGAGTGACTGGAGTGAGATTTCAGAACCAGTCATTCCAAAATCAGACACAGCTCTTCGTGCCCCATTCTTCAAGGAAGAATTGAGAGACATGTGTGTCAAATACAGGGCAACTGCAACCTTTGTCACAAAGGTTATAGGACATCCCAAGCCAGTGGTTAAATGGTACAAGAATGGCAAAGAAATTTTACCTGATGGAGAGAAAATAAAGATCCAAGAATTCAAGGGAGGTTACTTCCAACTTGTTATCACCAATGCTGATGAGAATGATGCAGCTGTTTACCAAATTAGAGCTACTAATCAGCTTGGATCAATCTCCAAAAGTATGAACCTAGAGGTTGAGGGTAAGTATTTCTAATTGTTTGTTTTTAACATAGTTTATTCAACCTGACTACTTTTCTAAAACCAATATCTTTATACTTTTATAATCCTGCAGCACTGCTTATTTCATTTCTCTTTTGTTTTATGATTGTTTTTTTTTTTCCCTAGTTCCTGCCAAGATTTATTTGCCATTACATCTTCAAGGCATGGGAGCTGTTCATGCCATTCGTGGTGAAGTGGTTACCATTAAGATTCCAATTAGTGGCAAACCTGATCCTGTTGTGACATGGCAAAAGGGACAAGAAATGATTAATAATACAGCTTATCATCAAGTAATTATTACAAGATCATTCACCTCCCTGGTGTTCCTAAGGGGAGTACAAAGGAAGGATTCTGGCTATTACATCATTTGTGCCAAAAATCGATTTGGTGTGGATAAACAGACAGTTGAACTTGCTGTTGCTGATGTCCCTGACCCACCAAAAGATGTTAAAGTCAGTGATATTGCCAGAGATACGCTCACCCTCACTTGGAGTCCTGGAAATGATGGTGGAAGTGAAATCATCAATTACATTATAGAAAAGTGCCCTACCACTGGAGACAGATGGATTCGTGTTGCTCAGACATCTGAGCCCCAATATACCGTGATGAGTCTTTTTGGCAAAACAAAATATCAGTTCCGTGTGATTGCAGAAAACCAATTTGGCTTGAGTGCTCCATCTGTGCCAACTGATCCTGTGACAACAAAAGAAGACAAGTTAGCAATTCGAAACTATGATGAGGAAGTGGATGAAACAAGAGAGATTACAAAGGAGGAGGCACCGCATTCAAAAGTCAAGCATCTGCCATCTCTGTACACAATCTCTGAGGAACTTGCACGCAATGGACAGTTTGGCATTGTACATCGCTGTATAGAAATTAGCTCCAAGAAGACATTCTTGGCAAAATTCATCAAAGTTAAAGGTGCTGATCGAGAGCTGGTTGCAAGAGAAATTGAGACACTCAATATTGCAAGACATAAAAACATTGTTTATCTTCACGAATCCTTTGATAGCTTAGAAGAATACATCCTTATCTATGAATTCTTATCTGGTATGGATATCTTTGAGCGTCTTGGTACAAGCTTTGACCTCACAGAGCAAGAAATTGTTCGGTATATGAGACAAGTGTGTGGAGCCTTGAAGTTCTTGCACAGTCACAACTACTGTCACTTTGATATCAGACCTGATAACATTGTTTATTCTACAAGGAAGAGCCATACAATCAAGATCACTGAAATGGGACAAGCTAGGTTGCTTACACCTGGAGAAAACATCAGGATTCAGTTCACTGCCCCTGAGTACTGTGCGCCTGAAATCCACAATAGTGATTTTGTCACCACTGCCACTGACATGTGGTCTGCAGGTGTTCTTGCATATGTCCTACTTGGTGGACTTAATCCATTTGCTGCTGAATCACACCAGAAAATGGTTGAGCACATTTCAAATGCAGAGTATGTGTTTGACAGTGAAGCCTTTAAAGAAACCAGCCTTGAGGGTATGGACTTTGTCGACAGACTGTTGACTAAAGATCGCAAGCTACGTATGACTGCCTCTGAAGCTTTGGAGCACCCTTGGCTCAAGATGAAATTGGAACATGTTAGTTCAAAGGTCATCAAGACTTTGAGACACAGAAGATACTATCAATCACTGGTGAAAAAGGAATGGAGCGCTGTTATTTCAGCAGCGCGTATTGCCTATGGTGGTGGCTACAGAAACCAGAGAAATGTTTCCATTGGCAGAGTGAAAGTTGGGCATCCTGAACAAGGCTTGAGAGCAGGTCCTGTCATGCATGGCTCTGCTGAAGAGGGAGGACATGTCAGGTTTATGTGCTGCATTGAGAACTATGACAGAAACACTGAAGTGACCTGGTACTTTGGTTCACGTAAACTGACTGCAAGTCACAAATATGAAATCAGTTATGCTAATGGAGTTGCTAGCATCTATGTTAAGGACATTGAAGAATGTGACGATGGATTATATAGATGCAAAGTTGTCAGTGAAGACAGAGAGGACAATGCATATGCTGAGTTGTTTGTTGAGACTGTCAGATCTTACAGAGAATACTATCTGGGACGCTCACTCAAGAAACCAAGGCGTAGAATTGACAAAACTAAAATTTTGCAGAGGCCACCAGAGTTTACTTTGCCATTGTACAACCGTGCAGCATACATTGGTGAAGATGTGCGCTTTGGTGTAACTATTACAGTCCATCCAGAGCCAAGTGTTACATGGTTAAAGGCCGGGCACAGAATCAAACCAGATCCTAAAAAATACACATTCACAAGTGACAAGGGTCTTTATCAACTCATGATACACAATGTTGACCTCAGTGATGATGCTGAATACACTGTTGTAGCAAACAACAAGTTTGGTGAGGACAGTTGCAAGGCCCGTCTCACTGTAACACCACATGTTGTTCCTGAGGACACTATGAGACCAATGTTCAAACGTCTCTTAGCTAATATTGAGTGTGTTGAGGGTCAAAGCGTCCGCTTTGACTTAAGAGTATCAGGAACCCCAGCACCAACTCTGAAATGGGAGAAAAATGGTAAACCCCTTGAGTTCAGACCACAAGTTGAAGTTGTTCAAGAGGATGTAGAACATCATGTTCTTCATATAAGAGAAACCCTCATAGAGGATTCAGGTACATACAGAGTCTCTGCAACAAATACAGCTGGATCAGCAAGTTGTCAAGCTACTCTCAAAGTTGAACGCCTGACATACACAAGGAGGGAGTTCAAGAGTGAGGAAGAGAGGCAAAAGTATGTAAGGAACCAAATAGAAAAGACACTGAAAATGGCACAACAGTTCTCAACAGCAGAGGTTGTTACACTTAACCCTGTGGCACAGGAAGCTTTGAAGGAAGCTGCAGAGTTATATAAACCTGCAGTCAGCACCAAAAATGTGCAGGGTGAGTTTGACATCTCTGATAAAGAGGATCAAGAAATAAAGAAAATAAAAGAGGAAGAGAAGAAGATACGTATGCCTTACGAAATCCCTGATTCTCGTGCACATGATCCAACTGTTCTCAGTGAAGATAAGTTGATCAAACACTTTGTGCCCCTATCTGACATGAAATGGTACAGGAAACTACGTGACCAGTATGAGATTCCCGAGAGAATGGAAAGAATTGTTCAGAGGAGACAAAGGCGTATTCGTCTTTCTAGATGGGAGCAATTTTATGTCATGCCATTGCCTAGAATAACTGATCAGTACAGACCAAAGTGGCGCATTCCAAAACTTACACAAGATGATTTAGAGACTGTTCGACCAGCAAGAAGATCACCATCTCCTGAGTCAGAGGTATCATTCAGACTGAGAAGACGCTCTCTAGGAGATCTTTCAGATGAGGAGCTCCTCGATGGTGAGGACTATCTGACACTAAAGAGAACTGAAAAAGAAAGGCAAGAGCTTGAAGAAGAGCTAGAACTTGGCTTCTCTGCCTCCCCGCCGAGTAGAAGCCCTGTCCGCTTTGAGCTGTCTTCACTGCGTCATGTCTCACCAAGACCTGTTCACAAAGCTGAAGTGAGACACGTAGAAGAGACAAGACATGTAACAACAACTGAGAAAGCTCGTGGCTCTCCTCCTCCAATTTCACATTTCATGAGGAGGAGGAGATCATTGTCTCCAACATACATTGAACTGATGCGCCCTGTATCTGAACTCATCAGACAACCTCGTGCACGCATCTCAACAGAGGCTGGAGTTGAAATTATTGAAAGAAGATCACCAACCCCTGAGAGGACACGCCCTCGATCACCAAGTCCTGTGTCAACTGAGAGACGATCTTCCAGATCTTCCTCTAGATTTGAAAGGTCTGCAAGATTTGACATCATGTCTAGATATGAAGCAAGAAAAGCAGCTCTCAAATCTGAGCGCACGTACCAGGTTGTGACACAGCAACCCTTCAGTCTTGACCATGCTCCACGCATAACAGTAAGAATGCGTTCTCACCGTGTACCATGTGGACAAAACACTAAATTCACTTTGAATGTTCAATCAAAGCCAGATGCTGATATCCATTGGTTCCATAATGGGCAACAAATACAAGAGAGCAGCAAATACCAGTTCACAAATATGAGTGGAGTCTTGTCTCTTCAAATTAATGACTGTCAGGAAGAGGACAGTGGCACATACCGTGTTGTCTGCACAAATTCAAAGGGTGAAGCATCAGACTATGGAACTCTTGATGTTTCAGGTGGAGCATTTACTACATACTCTTCAAGACGTCGAGATGAAGAGGCTCCAACGCCATTTGTACCTGATATAACGAAAACTGATTATTATCATTCAACAACAATCAGAGCTTCCTCTGCCTCAAGAACTCACTTGGAGATAAAAGAAACCAAAACGAAATTGACAGAGAGACGTGAAGTTTCTGCATTTGAAAAGTATGAATCGCAGAAGCTTGCATCATCTCCAATTAGATATGCATCCACTGAATACTTGTCATCAGCTTCATATTCATCCTCTGAAAGACATACAACAACTGAAAAACTTGTGTCATCTGAATCAAAGTTAAAAGAATTAGAAACAACATCTGAAGTATCAGTAAAGAAAGTTAAAGCGACTCTTACAGCCAAAATACTCACAAAACCACAGTCTCTGACTGTATCTGAGGGTGACTCTGCACGATTTGTCTGTGATATTGATGGAGAGCCAGCACCAAGTGTCACGTGGATGCATGAGGGAAGAACAATTATCTCTTCACACCGTATTCATGTATCTACAACACAGTATAAGTCTATATTTGAAATTTCGTCAGTTGAGCATTCAGATGAAGGTAGTTACACTGTAGTTGTAGAAAATTCGGAAGGAAAGCAAGAGGCAAGGTTTACCTTAAATATTCATAAACAAATAATTAAAGAAGAAGTTACACCTACACAAGTGAAGCCACCAGAACCCTCAGTGATATCTCCAGTGCCATCAGTTAAATCTCCAGAGCCATCAGTTGCATCTCCAGTGCCATCAGTAAAGTCCCCAGAGCCCTCTGTGAAATCCCCAGTGCCATCGGTAAAGTCCCCAGAGCCCTCTGTGAAATCCCCAGTGCCATCTGTAAAGTCCCCAGAGCCCTCTGTGAAATCCCCAGTGCCATCGGTAAAGTCCCCAGAGCCCTCTGTGAAATCCCCAGTGCCATCGGTAAAGTCTCCAGAGCCTTCGGTAAAGTCTCCTGTTCCCTCGGTAAAGTCTCCTGTTCCCTCAGTAAAGTCTCCAGAACCCCAAATTAAATCACCAGAACCCACTCGTGTCAAGTCTCCTGAACTTCGAATTAAATCTCCAGAGGGTGTTAAATCCTCATTCAAAGTGAAGTCACCAGAGCCAGCTGCCTCTCTTCAGAGGGTAAAGTCTCCACCTCCTATTAAGACTCCTGAACCAACCACCCCTCAAAGAGTGAAGTCTCCAACAGCACTGAAGTCTCCTGAGCCTATAGCTTCACCTCCCAGGGTAAAATCCCCACCTCCAATTAAGTCTCCTGAGCCAGCTGCATCCCCTCTGAGAGTTAAATCCCCTACAGGACTTAAGTCTCCTGAACCTCAGAGAGCCAAATCCCCACCAAGAGTCAAATCTCCTGAGCCAATCATGTCACCTAAAAGAGTTAAATCTCCACTTGCAGTGAAATCCCCAACACCCTCAAAGGAAGCACCACTAAAGATCATTCAGCAACTCAAAGCTGAAGCTTATGAAGACAAAATTAAGATGATCTTTGTTGCTGAGAGCTCAGTAAGAGAAGTTGTGTGGTACAAGGATAGCAGAAAACTGAGTCAAAGTAGTCGCTACCAGATTCATTCATCTACAGATGGAACTTGTTGTCTTTATATATCTGATGTCTCAGAGAGCGACCAAGGGGAGTACTCCTGTGAAATCATAAGTGAAGGAGGAGCAGTGTCAAGAACTTCATTCTCTTTTGTTGGTCAAGTGTTTCAAGCAATCTACACAAAAGTAACCGCATTCGTGGCTACACAAAAGACAGTTCAAGGTACATTTCCTTTTACATAAATTATATTAAATTCTCATGCATTTAAAATCTTGATGCCCATTCTTCTCAGTGCCAGTGTTTTATGTCAAAAGCTTTATTTTTTTTTCTTTCCCAGAATCCATGTCATCCCAAATACGTGGGGGAAGTGAAATGGTTCTTAAGAGGGAAAGTGCAGCTGTTAGCAGTATGCATGAAAGTTTTTCTTCTAAATCCATCCACACGGAGAGCACAATGCAAGAGGCATCCTTCAGCAGTTCTTCAATGGCTGAGATGAAATTTGAAACTATGTCAATGTCTAGCATGTCCTCTATGACATCGGAGTCAGTATATGCAATGAGCTCAAGCAGTATAATGTCAAGTCATTCACATGTTGAAGAATCTTCAGTTAGAGCAGCCCTCCACAGTGCTCAAGGTAAGGATCAATTTTATTAAAACCAATCATGCATGCCAATTTTTTAAATAATGTTGTAATATGGATGAATATCATTGATTAAATTGATTTATATTTCATAGGCTTGGCTCCAAGAATTGAAGCTCTTCCTGAAGATATCAGCATTGAAACTGGAAAGGTTCTTACAGTGACCTGTGCTTTCTCTGGAGAGCCAGCTCCTCGTATTGAGTGGTCACGTGGTGGAAAGAAACTGCCTGGTGAGGAAGAAAGCAGTAGGTTCCATATTGAGACCACAGAGGATCTAACCACACTCATCATCACTGGTGTGAAAGAGAGTGATGCTGGGGCATACACACTCAAACTTTCCAATGAGCATGGATCTGACATCGCAACTGTTACCATCAGCATTCGATCAAAGTAAAGCCATAATTTCTACCCCCACCCCTTCCTTTATTAAGCGACTTTGTGTTTGTTAAATGAGCGGAAAAAAATCATGATAAGTACCTGGATATCTGTTCCTGTAAATATAAACTATTTTTATATCAAACATGACATTAATTTATGCCAAACTAGACTAAAGTCTAAAGTTATTATAAAATATGCCATATTGGATAATTATGACTTAGGATTTTTGATCCATTTTTCTGTGACATGTACATAATGTATATAGCCGAATTTAACGGTTATGGAAAATGTATGAATTGTTATTTATAACAATATTAACTGAAACAAATGGAACTAAATGTTTATCAGGAGAAAGTTTCACATGGAACGAATACCTTGATAGACCTGAAACTAAACTCTGTGCCTCAACAATAAGTTGAAGTCTTAAGATTGCCTCAACAGGTAGAGAGGCTCCCTGTTGATGTTACATTAAATCTGAGAGACTAAGTTATACCTGCATGTTTCCACATGCAGTGATATTATAACCATACTTTTATGCATTGCTACTTGAAAGTAAGGCCTTGAGTGCTGTTTGCATTTTACCCTCATGTAAGCAGGGCGACTAGGCCTTGTGTTCATACTGACTATGTCATACCACCATTTTATTGACATGCTCAAGGTGCGAGCGGCCTGCACTTTATGAGCAAAAATGTTTAATGTGCTCTGTTTCTGGCAAGGGACTGCTTGAATAAACTTTCGAAATTAACATCTCCTGGCCAATAAGGAAAGTATTTCTTGTACTTCCTTGCAGAAGCAGAGCCTCCTCTTGGAGGATTGCTTTGAAGCATTGTGTGTTTGTGTGTTAGTTTTAGAATTCACCTTGTCAGTTGTTGGGCAAACATCAAGAAAGTGTGCCGCAGCAACACCACCTGCTGTGCAATGGGAAAGAAATGGTTTAGTATCTAAATGCCCTGCACTTTGGTTTGATTTTATGTAGAATTGTAGTATTATCTATATATGCAACCTCCTTGAGTATTAATGATTCAATAAAGCATGTTCTCAGCACTACATTTTGTCTTGTCTTTCTTCAGTGGTTTCATCATGTGGCATTTAACTAAGGCACAATTATTATTTTCAGTCTACTTGTCTTTAGCCTGGTAATACCAAACTCTGCTACTTCGCTTTGCTTCGTAGACAGAGTCTGGAAGGGCATAATTGACAAGCGTTTACTTTCTCGTGGGCGGGCGCTTGTCTGAAGTTTAAAATCATTGGTGTACCCGTAAGCCAATCACATAACGGTTGGTTATGACGTAGGTTATTCACCGCCTCGGCCGCCTAGAACCTCCGCTGTAAACACAGGTATACGGCGAAAACAAAACCATTGAGCGAAATACCGACGTGCAGATGGCTGTGAACGACTTTTGCAGATTATGAAGTAAATCGACTTTTGCAGATTATGAAGTAAATATACGCATCCACAATTATCGCCTTGCTGGACTTTGGCCTCCCCAGTTTCTTGCTGACGATCGGTAACAGTTGATAAATTAAACTTTTCTCAAAACCTGTCGGGAGTAGGGCCACAATATCACCTCCATTCAAAATGTGAACCAAACACTCTTCTTGTTCGGGCTTCAGTTGGCAAATCCCGGGAATATTCTCCACAACAGAGCGAATAGCATCCCGTGTCTCCATGTCCGCTGTCGTTTTAGATTTCCCTCACCTAAACTACAATCTTAAATTCGGCGCTTAGCGTCTACGTCAAGGCTCTCAGCCCGCCGGCTGCTGCAGAGCTGGAGATAAACTGGGAGATGGTCTGCTATATCAGACTGAGTACAGAAGCTAAATGAAATTGAGCGGAAGTACGAAGTCTGACGTAGTCAGGCTACTTTATTTTAATAAGAATGTGGAATATAGACAGGAAAATTGTTTTGAGAGAGGTGGTATAGGATTGAGACATGACACAGATCAGACTCGAACAAGTGAGAATGTGTATATGTAGGGAATAGATTTATTCCTCAGGTAATCAATAATGCCTGACACAATCAGGGCCTAGATGATTTGTAATTGCACACTTTAAGCTTAGGAGAGTGAGGATGTGAATTAAAGAGGGTAAGGAGAAAGATTGGATTCACTGAATAATAGCTAACTGGCCAGAGCATTTCTACGATAGCTTCGATAATCAAAACATTATTTCTGCCTAATGCTATATCCACCTGTACCATGAAGCCAGTTTAGATGGTTAGCCAGGTATAATTATTATACCCTTAATCCATTACACAAGCCATCTTAGTTTAATAATAATTATTAAGCTTTTATTTTAAATTAATATAAACATATAGATAATATGCAATATAAATAAGTTTTAGAATCAATAGCTGTAAAAATGACTACATATGAGTTTCGATTTTTAAGTGTTTTTAAATATGATCAACTCTATAAACTAACTTTACAACTTTTACTTGCACTGGTAAGATGTTTTCCTTAAGTTTTCCTCTTTCATGGATAGATCGTTTCATCTTGCTGTGTAAATGTGTTTAAATTCTTGATATTGTTCAATATTTTAATCTTTGGTAGTGAGTTGCACTGACTCTCTCACGAAAAGTGAATCACAGTTTCAAGGTATGTGATTGGCTGCTCATTACTGATGTCACACATTCATGTGCACACGCTCCATAAACTCAGGATCAAGCCTGAGTTGACAGAGAAAGTTGATGATCAGCTTAATGGTATCAACAAAGCCGGGTTCGACTGGTTTGGTTTTGTCAACTCAAAACTAATCCTGTAACCCTGAGTTTGTTCAGCCACTATCATGGTACAGGCCCCAGGTGTCTTTAAGTCTAAGACAACTACCATATTGGCTCAACAGAAACAAAGTATTACTGAATGCAAATTTAATCAACTTTTAGTTTTTTCCTTTTCTGTAGTACATAACCGATATGTATTCTGATCATGCATTAATAGACAAAAATAAAATGAGTGCGGATTTCACAACATTACTGAATAAGACTTTGTTATTATTGTTATTAGTAGTAGTAGTAATAAGTTGATATATAATGGGTTCTGAAGAAAATTGTCATTTGGGCACAGAATTTAAGGTACATTTTTCAGTGATTAATTGTATTGCAGTAGCCCTTCTGAAAATTAACCATAGGTTTAATATAGTAAAAGTGTCAGAGCTTCCCATTTTTTCTTTTTTTTTTGACATTGATTATCATTTGTATAACAGTTTTACTACAAATACCATGGTTAAAATTCTGGTTAGTGTAGCAAAACCATGGTTAAATTGTGGTCACCTTGGTTAAACAACAGTAACTTTTTTTTTTTTTTTTTTTTTTTAGTAAAACAGGGAAACAGACTTCCAAATGTTCGTTGTATGAGGTTTTATGTCATCTACTAACAGTGGCTAACAGGGCCATGCGATTAAAAAGTGAATAAACGGTTATTATAAACAGTTAACAAGTGAATAAACGGTTATAGAAGAGATGAATGTGTTTCCCATTTTATGTCCTTTGTTGGTTCTGTCCATATATGGTTCAGCACAGGTCAGGTCCTCAGACCCTTCCCCTTTGTGGGATCTTGACATTAAGACAGAGGTGGAAAGTAACTAATTACAAATACTTTCGTTACAGTACTTGAGTACATTTTTTCTACTTTCTTGAGTATAATTAAAATGTGGTACTTTTACTTTTACTTGAGTAGAATAAATCTAAAGTATTCATCTTCGCTACATTTATTTTTCACCAAAAGTACAAAGTACCAAAAAAAAAAAAAAAACAGCCAAAGAAGGCGCCTATGGATACACAGGGCGAGCCGGCGTTTGACGGGTACCTTTCAAACTTCTGAGGTGGAGCCCTGTGCTTCAGGCAATAACACGCAGGTCTGGCTCGGGTGCAAAACCAATCAAAAGTTCCAGTACAGCTGCGGGGGCGAGGCATTCAATCCACGCTTTGCTTTGACTGTCAATCACCGACGTTGTCGTTTTGAATCAGCGTCATTTCAGTATTTTAGTTGATGTGAGCTATGCTACAGTGGATTTTAAATCGTAATTTTGTCAGCTCCTGAAATCGGTCATATCATTGATATTACCAGAGCACACAGCAGTATAAGTAAATAGAAAACTCGGTTGATAGAAACCCAGTTATTGCATGGATGGAGCAAGAAAAATGTAAGTGTCTAAAACACATGCACACAGCTCAGTTGAATGGTAAAAATCGCCCTCTTTAACAGTGCAGTTAAAGGGGTGGTTTATTGCAATTTCCCTTTTTTAACGTTAGTGTGTAATGTTGCTGTTTGAGCATAAACAACATCTGCAAAGTTGCAGCGCTGAAAGTTCAATGCAAACAGAGATATCATCTTTTAAAATTCTGGAAGTTTAATGCCTACAAAAACGGCTGGTAAGGGACTACAACGAACTACTTCCCGGGTCTGATACGTCACTGACCCAGATAAACCCCGCCCTCGGGAACATGTAAGGAAGGGGGCGGGGCCATGCTGCGCTGCTTTAGAGAAGAGGAAGAGAAAACTAGGGGTGCACGTAAAAATCTATTCATATATGAATTGCGATTCTGTCTTGTATGGATTCTAATGGATTCACAAGTTTCAAAATTAATGTTCTAAAACAGCCGTTCTTAATACTGTTCCTCCAGTCGCCCTGCTCTGCATCTCTCTCTCTCTCTCTCTCTCTCATTCAGATCGTCAGATCAGCTCCAACAAACTGTTCCAATCAGGAGCGGAGCCAGACATTATAAACATTAGGGGCTTAGCCCAAATGTTGTTGCCCATTGCCCATTTGGGTGAACTAACCCTAATGTTTAGCTGACGAATTTGCTTAAGTTGAATCATGCAATAATGGGGTGGTCTAACTGCAAATCGAGGATCTCCAACAATCTGCTTCAGTTTTCTTAAGTGGGTACATGAGGCCAACAGAGGAACATTTACTGTATTAATATTAGATTTCTTAAGGGAGTAGCATAACAAGATAAACACTGGCATACAGGGCCGTACGCAGGTTTTTATAAATACTGAGATCCCAAAATGGAGATTGGTAGGGCAGTTCGGGGGCATGCTCCCCCGAGAAAATTTTGATTTTCCTGCCTTACATGTGTGCATTTGAAGATGTTTTAAGGCTCATGAATTGGATAATAATATAGGTTTAAAACCAAGTCAGTGGGCAGTAGTAGCATAAATTATTTTTCAAGATAACAGATTCTTAAACATGAGAATCAGATTAAATGTTGCAATGAATGATCCACGCTACAAACTGGAAATAGAGAAGATATAGTTGTTTGTTTATGAATTTAATAAACTCAAGTTATAGTTATCCTGGTAGCCTTCGGTAAAATCAAGTGTCTAAAATGATTAAACATGAATATTATGTTTTATATTTTTAATTCACACTAACAGAAATTAATCTTTTCCAATAAGTTTAAACTGATTTTTACATTTTATGGCCATTTTTACCTTTTATGAAGGCATTTTTTTTTTTCTAAAAGTGTCCATTATATTTTGAGTCAAATTCTTACATTTAATGAGTGAATTAGAATATGACATTTGGGCTGTTACCAAGCAAATTAAATCAACACAGAAGCTGCATCTGAAGTGGCATTTTAGATATATTTACACACTGTTTAATGCAAGACATGAATGCATTTAACTGCAATTACAAATGCATAAATAATGTTTTGATATATTAAACATAAAACGTTAAATACTATTATTTGAAATTATTTAAAACATGGAAAAAAAAGGGGGGAAAAATCGAAATGTGAAATTAAAACCGCCAGTAGGTGGCAGCAAGTCACTGTTAATAAGTGAGTCACTGCGATTGAACCGAATCATTTAAACAGTTGATTCATTCAGGAACGAAACACCATCACGTTGAGACTCAAAAAGTGCTGTGGCTGTGTTTGGAATTATTTTTGCTGGCGAAATAGCGCAAGAACAGCCAATATGGTGTCTAAAACGTAAGTCTCTTGATATTAGCCTATTATTTATTGAACAGTTATATAAAATCAATATCACATTTGTAACCATGCTGATTTTTTTAAAAGTAAAAACAGCACTCTTCATGTGATATTTATTAACAAAATGAAATTATATAAATATATACATTTTCTGCCCCCTTATCTTTAATTATGTGATCATTCTTAATGCATATTAATAGACTGAATCACGCAGTCGCGCATGCGTGCACTCTGTAGGTGTGTTTTATTTGGTTTTTGCCATATACTAGATCAGAGGTTCTCAACCTTTTGCAAGCTGGGCCCCCCCAAAGCTGGTTCATTGCAGTTGGGGGGGTAATAATAATAATAATAACATTATTATTATTATTATTATCATCAGTAGCGGTAGGTAGGCCTATTATCATTACTAGGCTATTGTTATAATTGGCAGTAGCACCAGACTTCTAATGTGAGCTTGCAGACATTATTATTATTATTATTATGAGTAGTAGTAGGCCTATCATCATTACTAGGCTATTGCTATATAATTATATGAGGTTACATGCTTTATTGTTGGTGTTGTTGTTGTTATTATTATTATCATCATCAGTATAGGCCTATTATCATTACTAGGCTATTGCTATAATTGGGAATTGGCACCAGACCTCTGATATTAATTTATGCTTTATTATTGTTATTATTACTAGGCCTAATAGTAGGCATCATCTGCATTTTTTACAGAAGCTTGCAGGTGATGTTAATGTGAGACCTGAGCCTGCTTTGCCTTGCAAAGATCTTCAATTCTTGGCTCAATGTTTGATAAACATAGCCTCAAATCATCCTCGATTTGTGCACGATTGCGGTATTTCCTTTTGAGTGCAGTCATTTTTGAGAATCCTGCCTCACACAAATATGTCGACGCGAAAGGAAGGAGAATCTTCAAGATGTCACAGAGTTCAGGATATTCCTGCATCAATGCTGCCCAGAATGACGAAAGAGGGCAGGAGCTAAAGCAGAGGTGGGCAAACTACACATCCGGCCCGCCGGGAGATTTCATCCGGCCCGTGAGGCAGTTGGTCCAAAATAGTTAATTTGATGCGATGTCAGGGGGAAACGTGATTTCTACCGAGGGGAACGCTAGAGCCCTGCATTCCCTGGGCTTCGATCGGGCCAATTTTCACGGCATAGTTCAGATGCGGGCCGGGCCTGTTTTAGGCTTCTCTTTATTTTTATATTTTAGACATCCATCAATTAGTGATGAAAAAAATTGCCGCGCTGGTGGAAACAACACGAGACCGTGCCGTGACTGTGAAGAGCGGCTCGACGGTGTTTAGAGTCCAGCAGCAGCAGCGCGCGCGCCGTCAGCGCAGATGAAGAGTTCTGCTTCAAATACGCGCAATACGCTGAAGCTTGCGGCAAAGCCCCAGCAAAAGTAATTACCATGAATGTGTCAGGGGGAAATAATAAGGATATATTTAAATTATTTACTAGTAAACTAGTGTTTTCTGTGTCAGTGTCGCAAAGATGAAGATGATGATCCTGACTCGCCTTCTCCTCATTAGACGCGCCTTTAGAGAGAAGTGCATCTTCACTGATTATAATGAAAGAGTTTTTGTTATCGATTTGATTTATTTCGTTAAGTGGTAATTTAAAGATTTCTATAGATATATTTATCATGCATGTGAGGCATGTATTCGCTGACTTTCGGTTCATTTTTGAGAAGCGCTCCTGTTCAAGACCAGACGGCGGATCATTGTTTTATTTATTTTATAAAAAGTTTTTTTTAATATTGTGAGTGCACACAAATAAAAGTAGAGCCTTTACAATTCCGAATGATGTATTACTCTTACCTTTAATAGCAAAAATTACGGCGTAAGTTGTTTTCATTGAAAAAAATGCAATTGATTGCGCTGGCGCCTCCATGTCCTGCGCTTTAGCTTCCACTCTCCGCACAAACTACTGGATGCGGCGCACATTTATCTAGGTTTAATGTTTAAACATTGTTATATGCTTGAACTGTTTTAGTATATCTATAGATTGTATTTTAGGCAAGTCATGATGATTTGAGAAGGCTAAACTGATCAAACATGGCTATGATCAGCCTGCTGGTCTGCCGCTGCTGCTTGGTTGTTACTTTAAGAAAGAATAAACTTATCTAACGAACAAAAAAATGCTCCAAACGTTTTTCTAAATTAACTTAATAAAAAAACGAAACGAAATTTCGAAAATTCGCCATTACATACAAAACTGAACTATTTTAATAGCTGAAACAGTATAACGCGATTGCGATTTCGACCGAGGGGGATTCTACCGGAACGTGATCTGTACTGAGGGGGACAACAACCCACTTTCCAGGAGAAGAAATGCCAGTGTTGCCTCCTGCTCAGGGCACTGTAACTACCACGCTGCTAGTTTCAGTTTTGCTTGAAATATTTAGTCTGGGCGTTTAGTGAATGCCACTGTAATTTTTGTTTGTTTTTTACTTATTTTCATTCCGTTTTCTGTTATTAACTGCTAAATTTACAGGATTTATCGCATCCGTAGCAAATATTTTGAGGGGTGTTTTTGACAATTGAGAGCCACCAAATGACGAATATGAAAAAACGAGTATGACAGTTTCGGACTCAGTCAGGGTGCAAGGACCTTAAACTTTTGAGGCTTGCGCAGCTTCTCGAGGAGAAATCAAACAAATGAGCGCCGTTTTCTAAAGTCTGTGAGCGCAGCACACACAAATAAACTAAATTGACATACTGCAGTTAAATTTCAAAATGTGGTGTTTTTATATTAATAACATTTGAATACAGTTCAGCAACATACATCACACGACCTGACGACCAAGAGAGCTGACAATTGACCATCACTTAATTCACCATCACCTCACGATTGAAAATGTGACACTGATTTCATATGACAGTTCAACAAACAAGTTAATAATATTAAGTCACTTACATTTTAGACGAAATAATGACTGTTTTGGTCTATTTTAGCAGCGAAAATAGATCCGATGAATCTAAAAGATCACAGCATAGCGCATCTCACAGCAACACTCAATCGTGTTTTGAATGATTCAGTGTTTTGAACGAATCAGTTGAGTCAAAGATTCAATGACCCATGCACAAACATCTGTCTCATTCTTGATGAATCGGCCGTTTGAACGAATCGTTTGAATGAACGACTCAATGACTCGCTTAATAAAACCGCTTATCACCTGCATTTGCGCTCACTACGACAAACCAATCAAATTTGTTCAAAACTCTTTTTTTTTAAATCAGTCCAAACACATTTTAATTTTTATTCAGGAGTTATGTATATACAAAACTATAACTTTTTATGACAGTAGTTTAGTGATAAAAAAAATTTGCAATTTTTTTTTTTCCCTCCCATCCTGTAGCCTACTCGCGCCCCCCGGTTGAGAACCACTGTACTAGATAATGTCATGTCTCTCGAGTTCAGTATTTGCGCTAAACATGCGCAGATTTGGCTTGCATGAGCTTGCTCAAGACATTAATGAATGAACATAATTTACAAAAAGTAACCAGCTAGTTAAAAATGCTTGAGGTGAATGAGATGAGACGAGTGACGTGCTGAGTGATTGACAGGAGGCGTGGCTATGTAGGGCTGCCGTGTGTGACTTGAGCTCGCTGCCTGTCAGAGAGGAGAGAGAGAGAGAAAGCGCAGCTGATATCGGTTTATCGATCCTGCGGGAACGCGGCATTGAAACGTTTTAAACATTTCTGTATAATAGGTGTTGAAAAACTATATTTTTGACAAAACGATTAACAAGCCCAAAAGATTCGGGGCTTCTGAAAAAACATTCGGGGCTCGAGCAGGGGCGGAGCCAGACATTATAAACATCCGGGGCTTAGCCCAAATGTTGTTGCCCATTTGGGTGAACTAATCCTAATGTTTAGCTGACAAATGTGCTTAAGTTGAATCATGCAATAACGGGGTGGTCTAACTGCAAATCAAGGATCTCCAACAATCCCATTTAAATATGGGCTTCAGTTATTCTGAAGTGAATACATGAGGCCAACAGAAGAACATTTACTGTATTTATATTAGATTTCTTAAGGGAGTAGCATAAAAAGATAAGCAGTGGCATATAGGGCCGTATGCAGTATTTTATAAATACTGAGGTCCCTAAATGGAGATTGTTAGGGGGGTTGGGGGGCATGCTCCCCCGAGAAAATTTAGATTTTCCTGACTTACATGTGTGCATTTTAAGATGTTTTAAGGCTCATAAATTGGATAATAATATAGGTTTAAAACCAAGTCAGTGGGCAGTAGTAGCATAAATTATTTTTCAAGATTTCACAGATTCTTAAACATGAGAATCTGATTAAATGTTGCAATGAATGATCCACGCTACAAACTGGAAATAGAGAAGATATATTTTTTTTATGTTTATGAATTTAATAAACTCAAGTTTATTACCAACTATCCTGGTAGCCTTCAGTAAAATCAAGTGTCTAAAATGATTAAACATAAATATTATTTTTTATATTTTTAATTCACACTAACAGAAATTAATCTTTTCCAATAATTTTAAACAGATTTTTACATTTTATGGGCAGTTTCACCTTTAAAAAGCCATTTTTTTTCTAAAAGTGCCCATTATCTTTTGAGTCAAATTCTTACATTTCATCAGTGAAGAATAATAAGACATTTGGGCTGTTACCAAGCAAATGAAATCAACACAGAAGCTGCATCTGAAGGGACATTTTAGATATATTTACACACTGTTTAATGTAAGACATGAATGCATTTAACTGCAATTACAAATGCATAAATAATGTTTTGATATACTAAACATAAAATATTAAATGCTATTATTTTAAATGATTTAAAACATGAAAAAATAGGGGGGAAAATCAAAATGTGAAATTAAAACCTCCAGGAGGTGGCAGCAAATCATTGTTAATAAGTGAGTCACTGCGATTGAACCGAATCATTTAAACAGTTGATTCATTCAGGAACGAAACACCAACATGTTGCTCAGAGACTCAAAGTGCTGTGGCTGTGTTTGAAATGATTTTTGCTGGCGGAATAGAGCAAAAACAGCCAATATGGTGTCTAAAACGTAAGTCTCTTGATATTAGCCTATTATTTATTGAACCGTTGTATAAAATCAATATCACATTTGTATCCATGCTCATTTTATTTAAGAACAAACGGCACTCTTCGTGTGATATTTATTAACAAAATTAAATGATATAAATATATATATTTTCTGCCCCCTTATCTTTAATTATGTGATCATTCTTAATGCATATTAATAGACTGAATCATGCAGTGAAAGAAGGCACTCTAGCTTTAAATGCGTAAGCGCACGAAGTTAGTCTAGCCAGACTTCATCATGTAGTCGCGCATGCGTGCACTCTGTAGGTGTGTTTTATTTGTTTTTTGCCATATACTCGATAATGTCATGTCTCTCGAGTTCAATATTTGCGCTAAACATGCGCAGATTTGGTTTGCATGAGCTTGCCCAAGACATTAATAAGTAAACGTAATTTACAAAAATGTAACCAGCTAGGTAAAAATGCTTGAGGTGAATGAGATGAGATGAGTGACGTGCTGAGTGATTCACAGGAGGCGTGGCTATGTAGGACTGCGGTGTGTAACAAACCCAAAAGATTCAGGGCTCTTGAAAAAACATTCGGGGCTCCAGCTATCGCCAGACCCAGAGATCGGCTGAATGGATTCCAAAACGGTAAAACTCAACTTATTAACTCTGGGGGAGTTGGAGAATGAGCCTATTTCCAAAAAAAGTGGAGTGTTCCTTTAAGCAATAATAGACAACGCCTTTGTTTACAATACAACCGGTGCACATGCCGCTGAGCTGAGGGGCGGGACATTTAGACGCACGCTCGGCGGTTTAGTGAATCATAACACACTGAGCCAGCTAACCAATCAGAGCCCATCACGTATTTCTGAGGGAGGGGCTTCATAAAAACAGGAAATAATCGAGGTGTTTGTCAGAGAAGGGACAGAGCTGTGTGGAATAAAGGTAAATTATATGAAACATAATGTGTTTTTAAAAAAATGAAGCATGAACACATGTTAGACTGCACCCCATAAACACAATCAAGCCTAGAAAAAAAACAGTAAATCACCCCTTTAAACTAAATGTACGAGGCTAAAATAACCTCAACATTAACAACACCACTGAAATAAGAAACCAATCATTTTTACGTGCATCTGGCTGAGAGATGGACCATGATTTAACAGTCAATCAGATGCATTTAAAATCACTTTTTTTGTGTGCGTGCTAGATGTGTGCACATGGGCGAAGAAACAAGATAGTCTATGTATGACCGGACGATTTATTCCAAAACGAGACGATGTGAACATGCAGAAAGTCCAAAAGGCCTAGTAGAAGCAATATATAATAATTTATGACGTGCAGGAAATCCCTAATATGGACAAAGGAATCCCGCTATCGCTGTAGCTAAGAAAATAATAATAATAATTATTTCAGATCATTTCCAGGTAATATACTATGAATAATGCAGTGGTAATTGACATAACATTTATTACAGTATAGAAACTATTCTGCCAATGTGTTTGTATAAACCAGTCCTAAAATTGTCATTAGGAAAATACAGAAAAAAAAAATATAGAATACAAATGATTGGTTATCATCCAGCTGTTACGATCCACTGGAGCAGAGAACGAGGAGACGGGGAATTCATCAAATAATACAGTCTTTAATAATTCCAACACAAAGGAACACAGGACACACAGAATGACGTTCAATACCAGACACTAAAAACAAGGAAACACAGGGCTTAAGTACAAGAACTAAACGAGGAGTAAACTAGATAATTAATGACACATGGCTGTGGACTAATAAACTAATGAGGAGAGCTAAACGAGAGGAAACGAGCCAAATAAGGGCTTAAGGGAGCACAAGGGGAACAACACACAACACAAGCCTGACACCAGCAGTGTATTTGATTTTTTAGCCAATTAAAAGACATAAGAAAAAATAAAGCCTGTCAATTAGACAAAAGTCAAAAGGTGTTCTTTTTTTTCTGTTTTTTTTTTTTTCTTACATTTCTGTCCCCCTTATTTCTGAAACGATGGCTACGCCCCTATGTGTGCAGTACAGAGAACAGAGCATGAGTCTTCTTGTGCTTGAATGGTTTAAAGTTATATTAAAATGTGCACAAAGAAATCAATTAGAGGAATCAAAATTTTAATTTTATAACAAGTAGACAATTCCTAGCCTCAAGCATCCTATTCAGAATTGGAATAGCTTTTGGATTTCCAAGCCTGGGTGTGGGTTAACATGTTAAATAAAATGCTCTTTTTTTGTCCTACTGAAAATGTGCCTGGAGTCCACCTTTGTTATTATAACAAACTACACTTTCAATGTAATTTTAAACTATTCATGTCAAGAAGACTCACAGGCTGTTTCACAGGCTGCACACACATCCTTTTGTAAGTGTTCTTTAGCCTGTTGATTTTCATTCATAGTATTCAGCTAACTATGAAATATGTTGCAATGAGATGATATTTAAGATTTTTAATTTTTTTTTCCTTATTGGAATCGAAAATAGGAATTTACAACAATCGAAATGATAAAATTCAAACCATGTCCAACCTTACCCATACCCCATATTATTTTTTATTGACACCTTTCTATTCACACTGTTTTAGATCCTTTCTTTTATTTGAAACCTTTCTTTGCATTTGTCCTTCTTAAAAACAACCACATAATCTTATATGTGAATGTACTTTTCAAAATTAGTTACAAAACAGTTGCTCCTGGCAACAGGGTTAGGTAGTATGTTTGCTTTGCTTGCATAGCTTCAAACATAACAATGTATGAGACTAATATCATGTTTTGCTCCAAAATCACTATATATCATCAGTTGTGTTTGAAACAGTTAGCTTCTGTGGTTCCATGTTGCTTCTTATCACAGTGAAACAGAAAATATTTTTTTATAAAATTCTATACTGTGATACAAGCTATGTCAATTAGCTTTGCATTGCAATTGTGTGTTTATTGTCTTCCACGTTTCATCAGTCAAAGTGTCTCTATCTGCATGTTATTCAGCTGTAGTGATATCATGCATTTGTCCATATAAGGGATTTCCTGGGTTTCACTTGTGAAACAGACATTACAGTACATGGGTGTTAGGATTAGGGTTAACCCTGCTCCATAATGCTCACATTGTCTCATTTTCATTGGTAAAAATAGAAAAATAATTCTAAAGTACTTTGTAACGCAGTAACTTGAGTAGTTTTTCAGCAAGCTACTTTTTTACTCTTAGTTGAGTCATATTATTTTTCAGTACTTTTACTTGTACTCAAGTAAATTATTCCTTAAGTAGCAATACTTTTAAAATGTCTTGGTACTCTTTCCACCACTGCATTAAGGCTGATGATACACAGGGCAACTTTTTGAGCAATGTTGCTGGGCGACTTTGGACAATGTTGCCATTAACGGGCAGCCAGGTGAGACACAGGGCCAACGACCGATCTGAATTATCCAGAAATTTGTTACCCAATTCTCAATGCGAACGTGCCCAAGCAACATTGCTCAAAAAAAGTTGCGCCGTGTATCATCAGCATAAGGTAAGTTTTACTTTCCCTTTAAACCTAACCTTTTAGAGAAATCTTTTTGTATTTTATATATTAAACAATGCTTTATTTGTGTCTGTTTGTCATGTCTATATGCAGTGGTTGAATTGTAAAATAAATTTCAGGGGGGATGGTATGGTCAAGTATTTCTTTAGTGGGATGGGGGTCCTTTAGCTAACTTTACACAATGATTACAAAATTTGTCTAATTGTTAAATTCATTTTTATTTAATAAAACAAGAGAGCTTTCTTAAATGAACTATGACTTATACAAATGTTTCCTTCTGGGGCCTGAAATGGGGTTATTTTTGTCAATAATTAAACAATATTTTGCTGAAAATGTTTTTGTGCTGGAACCTTGGCAGATTTAGGCCTATCATAGATAAATATGACACTAAAACCACCAGTAGGTGGCAGCAAGTCTCTGTTTTAGTATATGATTTACTGAATCATTCAGTCAACCCATTCGTTCAAAATGGCCCTGTCCCAAATTGCACCTTAAACCCTCGCAGTCTTCCTCTGAGTCCACATTTTCATGACATAATGCTGCTTTGACTGTCAGGTAGAAGTCTGCCGCATAGTTCCCTCAGTGTGGGCTCGACAGAAGTGCACATTGAGGGCGTATAGTGGCTGCAAAGAGAACGCTCGCAAGCACCCTTTTGAAAGCTAAAATGACGAAAGGGACACCCTACATGCAAGTCCACAAGACCATAAGTGCTCATGGAGTGTGCCATTTGGGACGGGGCCACTGTTATCTGTTTTAAGGTAGTCACACGATAACTACATATAGGCTATTAAATTAAAGTTGCACTGTTTGTGTGTACTATATAACAAGGGATGAAAACATTCCTGAACTTCCACCGTCACTCTGATATGAATGAATAGGCTATTATAATAATAATAAACAGTTACACTTGCACAGTTATTATATACTTTGTGGTCAAAATGAGCTTAAAATGCAAAATAAGATGCAGATCCATTTCCAAAGGCATAAACATAAAACAGCATTTGAAAAGTCGTAATTACTCAGTTTGTTAAATAGTTAGGAATAGGAAATGCTCTTTTTTGTTGTTGTTGTTAAATTCAGTTTTTTTGTTTGTGTTTATTTATTATATTCTAATATTTTTTGTTCATTTGGAATGTTTAGAGGCCATTTTCTCAAAAACAAGTTTTAATGACCATTATATAGGCTACCAGTATGATTTGGAGTAGAAACATCATTAGAAAGCAAAGGCTTTCCCTTTTGGCATTCAGTGTATAAAATTCAAAACTTTCTGTGTCAAAAAAGGCTCAAAATAATGGAGCATGTTTATTTTAGTCTGGATTTTTTTTAAATTATTATTTATTTATTTGTTTTTACAAATTATGTAAATGTGTTAATAAATTCTTAACATAAACTTATAGAAGAAAATGGAAATAAATTCAAAACATAAAAATCGCAAGACAGAAGGTCGATATATTTTTTTAAACATTTTGAGGTTCTAGTTTGAAAATGAAGAATGAAAATTCAGGATCACATGAAAATTCAAATTTCCATGTTCTAATCATATTTCTTTACTTCCTAAAATCAGTTGGACTTCTGAAGCATAAGAAGCATTCATCTGGAGAAAATGTTTATTATTAACTCCTTAATAAGATAATCAGGAATGCTTTGACTGATTTACTTTTGGTGGCTTCTTGGTGTTGGTGTTTAAGTGTGCAGTATCTTTAGTGCTCATTGTCATTTAATGTCCTAACATCCCCATAAAAAGAGTAAAAAGGATGCATTCAAATACCTCATTGAGTACCATGGGGAAAGTAGTGAGAGCTTTTCCAAGACAATCTGTTATGTTTGCTTGTGACAACAGAATTCATGTTAGTCTACTCAGAAAATCTAAGATGCATATTTGATGTTTTCACAAATGTTTTAACTTTGAGATGAAACTGTTTAAAGGGTTCACAATTTTCAAAAAGACAGTAAATGCAGTAATTCTGTAATAACTGAGTTGTAATTTCAGTGTTCAGGCATTTTTTTTCTCTTAATTTAAAATGAGGTAAGTATCATTTAAACGATAATTTTTCTTGTTTTCACTGCTATTGTCATATTTAACCACTGGATGGCACACTATTTTAAAATACAACTTTCAAATAGATGCTAAAGTGAAATCCTCCTCTTAAAATAAAAAAACTGACCAAATAATTGTCACGTGTCTGCCCTTCTAGTTTCCTGTTTGCCCTTATTTGGTTTTGTTCCGGTCTTTGTCATTCATCATCGTTTATTATCCCCACCTGTTTTGTACTAATCATCTCGTTTACTCCTTTGTTTCCTATTCAATATAAGCTTTCAGTTTCATTGAAGTTTTGTCTGATCTCAGTTATGTTTAGGTGTGTGTTTTTCTGTTCTCCCGAGTATTCTATTAAATGTTACCTCTTACAAAATCTCCAGTTGTCTCCAGTGCCTTCCCGCCTGACATACACCGTTACAACAATATGACAAATAAATACATTTTGAAATATGTGCAATATACATTCATTACTTCAGACTTATGTGCCCTCTAGAAACTTGCTTTCTGCATTTTCTGCTTTTAAATTGTTCCCTCCTGGTGACCTGCAACTCAATCCGAGCAGTTGAGTCCTTAGCCATCTTCAAGAATCGTCTAAAAGCACATCTCTTCCATCTTTATTTGACCCTCTAACTATAGCATTCTCTATTCTAATTTTATTCTTAAAAAAAAGAAAAACGTGTCCCTTTTATTCATTTACTGCTTGTTCTCTTAAAAAAAAAAAAAAAAAACTAGCTAGCTACTAACTAGCTTAAAGGTGCTGTATGTAGGATTTTGACTCTACTAAAGCATACAAATACCATAATATGTTTGCAGATATTTAAGAAACATGATAAGTTAACATACTCATATTAATGTTAAAATTGTGAAATTTTCATGCCATGCAAATGCAATGTAAATGTAAATATATATATATATATAGAGAGAGAGAGAGAGAGAGAGAAAGAGAGACCTGATTTTCTATTTATGGAATACAGAAGTGGACATTAAGGTGATTGTCTTTTATAAGTTTGCCCCAAGGTTTGTCCACAAGGAGGCACTGCTGTACAGCTCCTCAGGACACATGTGAAAATATTTGATTGACCACACAAATGAAGAGAATGATTATGAAATATATAGTATTATTGTACTGTATTATTGTAACTTTTATGTATTTATTTAATTTTTGCACATTTTATTGTTTAGCTTAAAAAGAATCATGACGCATAATCAAACCAATTAAGGTAATAGCCATGACATAACGTATGCGGTAACATTTTGTGTAACAGTTTTCTAATTAAGCTATGTGGCGGGTCTCTTGATTTACTGCTGCTGGAGCTACCTTTTGAATATGCATGCATAAACATGCTGACAGCCAAGAGGTGCAGTTGCTGCTGCCTGTCATGTGACACAGCATGCTATTTTGACAGAAGAAGATGAGATTCTTTTGGGAATGTTTGCTAGGAAGGAATAACATTATAGCGCTGTTATATAGTGTTACTGTTATTTTGGACTATGAATACCTAAATGCAATGCAGGACAAAGAGATTTTTTCTTTCTTTCTTCGTTTATGGTATAAAGGTTTTGGGTATTCACTGCACTTTGCTTTAGTTAGTCATAAAATAACTTGTCCAGAGTCACACTGTTATACCTCTGAAATGATTGTCTTTGTCAATGCAGCTGCCATTTATATCACCCCCATCACCAAATGCCTTGCCCAGGTGGTACAACCCTGTAATGACCTTATTTTGACTCAAAGCCAGAAACGCAGGCAGGAATTGTAGGGTCCTGTAGAAGCCTTTGTGTTTGTGTTGCATGTAATGAGTCCACAACATTCCAAAACTTGGTGGCCTCATCCCAACAGCTGCCAATACCCAAATTTGATCACTTTTCTCCTCCTAAAATCAGTTTGTAGTTGTAGTACATTTAGTAAGAATCCTGTGTATGAAAAACACTTCTCTGTTTTCCTGAAGGAAAAGAACCGAGTGACAGTTCTAAGTTTCTCAAACTTGAATTTAGAAGGCCGCAGCTGTTCGTTGGTGACACATGAGCTTCCCTCTTGGAGCCATGATACCATTGCCAACTCCCGGTGAGAGAGACAGAAATGGCTGCTGTTTAAATCACATCTTTAGACTACAGTTATGGACAACCAAAATAAACCCATGTGCCATACAAGAGCAAGAAAATCTCACTCACTGAGTCGAGCACAATTTTCCATTACCTCCATTTGTTTTAAGGAGTTTCAGCAAATGGTTTAGTAATGTATTTGCATAGATCTTGGCATTATTTACTATTAACAGACTTTAGCCATATCCAGGTAAATCTATATATGAATTTAATACTTCAGTATTTCAGATACAAAAATAATAACATCACTTTTAATATCTATAATGAAACATATTGCTGTTTTTCTAGTTCCTGGGATCGTACCACAACTGCCTGTAATGGTATGCCTGTATGTATTTGGTGTTAGTTTATCTAGAAAGTCTGACACATTACTCAAATTTTTTTAACATGAGTAATATTGGTTATCAGTATATCACATTCATTCTGTGAATTTTTGTCTGCCAGTGGTTGTTTCTGTTGCTGCTTGTCCAGAAGAGTTATTTTCTTGTCTCACATTTTGATGTCAGTCCTTCTGTTACACACACACACACACACACACACACACACACTTGTATTGCTTTGGCCAGTCTAGCTTTTTGCCCACAGACATTAAGCCCTGAATGATTCAGAGGTCTAACTGGGGACATGGTAGTCCACCATAAATTGACTATTCTGTTCCATAGCTAAACTGTCCTTGGATCATTCACTATGCAGTGCATTTCAATTTTTAAAGTGAAAACTACCAATTTATTAAGACATTTTTCAAATGTTTTCTGTCTCTAATTGAAACGTGTTTTCTTGTGTAGTGAATTTACTGGTTTGCCCTGTACCTGCTATATCCTACTAGTCTTTTGTGAAATCTTTTTAAGTAACACAAGCCAGTTCCATAATGACATCATCCTCCAGGAAGTGACATTTTTGGTCTATTATTGTATTAATCTATTGTTTGTTATTTATCTTGCTCTTAAATATTCCACCCTATTTGATAAAATGACAGAAGATGTGATGGTTAACTTAAGCTTTAATTATTTTGTCAGTGTGTAAATTCTAAAGTTTTAATGACGTTTAAGAGCCTGACCAGAGTGTGTTTCTTTGTGTACTTTGTTTGATTGGTAAGGATCAGGGATTTATCCCACAGCTCTTTCCCTGCCCCCACTGGTCTCTTTTCACACTATATTTCTGGGCCTGTTTGCATCAACGTGAATACCACCAGGAGTACTAGTGGCAGCTGTCTACTACTGTAACTAGGAAGCTGGCTTGGGAGGTGAAAACACCAGTTTTGTTGTTTTATTGTCACATTGAATTTTACCAAAATATTACATTTGCAGAACTGCACATTGTTTTTTTGTTTTGTTTTTTCTCTTTCTGCTGCATTGCAAGATATGTAAAATATGCAAGCTGCTTTCCATGGCTAATTTTTGGTAACAATACTATTCATACTATATTAAGTGTGACCGAAATAAATGTAAATTATATTTAGTCATACCAAATATCCAATCTCATACCAATACTGTACTGGAGTCCATGTTAACTTTTGACCAAAAGTCGGACAGTAAATGGATCTTTCTTTTGTCCTTATTTAATTTATGGTTATTAATGATCACAATGAACAATGCTAAGAAAATTTTAATCATTATGATTGCTTTTAATAGCTTGTAATATTTGGATCACATTTAAGGAAAATTAATTAAACACTAATGTATTTTTTTTCTTCCATTCCATTAGCATTATCAGTTCTTTCCTCCTCTAACTGCAAGCTTATGTTAGCCTGAAGCTAATGCTTTCAGTTTTCATTGTATTCTGTGTCTCATCACCCAGCTTTATAATATAATCAAGTTTATTCAAGTTTAAGGTTTAATAATCAGGCTGGATCACTGGTTTATCAGTATTTCACTATCATGGATAAATGAGGCCAGGTCAGGAGAATGTAAAAGTTATATTGCTTTCTGCTTGCTTATTTACTCTGTTGTAATGAGCTAATTTTAGCATGAGAGTCATTCGTATTGTAAAGACACGTATTTTAGAGTCAGCTAGGATTCATTTATGTGAAAAAAATGTTCTTAATATTCTGTTCCAGAATAGCATTAACATGCTAAGCTAAAGATTAAAAGCCACCAACTGTTTTGGACCTGAAGACATAAAATCGTTTAAAGTATAATGAGTAGCTTTTAGTGGTGTTGAATTTTACACTGAAAACAGTGGCTACAGACTCTTGTTGTTGCAAAAGCAGTGCATTTTAGAGCTTAAATGTACTTTTTTTCTTTAAAATGTCAACAGGGCCATTGAAACAAAGTTGTGAAATGTGATGTTTTGTTCATCAAGACTCCCACAAATTTGGATGATTGTAACAAATTTCAAAAATAGTCAAGTTAGCAAGCATTCTGTAACCATTATATCCGTCCCTTACAGTGGGGGTTGCCTTGCCTTGCCCTTCCTTTGAGTGACAGGGACAGCCAGTCTCTCCTTTTGGTCATCAACAGGTTAATGCCTGCCATAAGGGTTTTCAGCATTGCATGTCATTGAATGGGGCATGAGCATAATCATTTATTTGCATGAACAATGAATCCACAAACCCAATGTAGTAAAGAAACTCCAGAGTGAGAGCTATATCAAGCTTGCATTAACTTCTCGGAGGGGGACCACTGAGTAACAGGTGTGAAGTTGCATAAAATGCATTGCTTTCCCATGATGCTTTGAGACCAATTGGGAGTGGCTTGTTAGTGATGATGCAGATTAGGCTCGAGGTATATAAACTAAAACAACTATGTTAGCAGTTCTGAGCAGTTGGAGCATTCCCAGCCTTGCCTCGGGTGTAGGGATTGCAAGGGAAAAGCAAAACTACACGGTCTAGACCCTGTGTAGTTTTGTTTTTTGGGTTATAACGGGGCCCCAACCGTTCTCACCTTGGATTTTCTGGAAACATTTTGGATAAGAGGATTGTTGCTGAGGCACTAGCCACCTGGGCACAGTCCCATCAAGTGTAGGCAACCTTGTGATACAAGTAAGTGGCATTTATTCTGTAGAACGGTCATTAAAGCAAGTCTTTTTATAAGCTACAATGAAACATGCTTGCACACCTTTTTAAAGCAAAATAAAAGTGCTGTTGCTTACATTGTGCTATTTGATTTATGTTTTACAAGTATGAGATAGTCAGTCTGTGTTACTTTTATAAAACATAATAATGCTCAAGGTTATTAAATGGTGCAGTGATTTCAGAATAGCCAAGAATAGCCTGTGATAGCATTAGAGTGGTGACCCAGCTGGGCCATGATGTCTTTTTAAGGGAATCAGCAGCAGAGATATCAGTTGCACCTCCAGCTATGTGCCACATGGTGACTGTCAATCAAGGAAGGGACAGATTATTTTTGGAGACTGCCATTTCTGTCATAGTGAATATCAGCCTTCCCACATGATGCCATTTAGTCAGAATTAAATTTGTATTGGCATTTAAAAAAAAAAAAAAATCTATTATTGATATTTATTACACAAGGAGTTTGACTGTGTGATTGAGAGACATGTTATGGGCAATGCTTGTCCACGCTCACCTGTTGGTTTCTTCCATATGGCTAATGATGCAGATGGTTTAACTGCGACTAAATTCTTTCTTTCTTTCTTTCTTTCTTTCTTTGTGTTAAGCAGTTGTAATGATCTTTATTTGTCTGTAATTATTAAATGATCTTGTTGTTTTAATGTTTATATGAGATGAGAGTCTAAAAACAAATTATATTTTGTATTATGTATGGGAAATATCTATATGATACACACGTGAAGCCTTTTGTAATGCTGGTATGTGTCTTTTTTTTTTTTTTTTTGTCCAGTGGAAACTTTGTGTCAATGAGATTAAGACCATTGTTGATTATTAAACTTTTGGAGTGAAGTGCTTGTAACCATGTCAAAATGCTAATTTTCAGGTTATTTTGGATACCCTAAACAATTTCAGTTATATCACTTTAAATTAAACAATGAAAAATGCATTTTTAAGATGACTAAATTATTTTATAGTACCAGTAAAAATACAAACTATTTTGCTACTGAATTACTTAATTTAGCTTAGCTTTTGGGGGCTTCATCTGAAGCTCACATTTTGAGCTCTATGTTCTTTTGTAAGCCAATGATAATTTGAAACATCACCTACATAGGTCCTATCCTGCTTTACTGTTGAAATATCTTGTTGATCAGGACTTTTTTTAGTTAAGTTAGTTATATGTTTAGGTGTTTCATAGCTTTATCTTACAGCTCAACGTTGCTGTTCACACATTTCTAACATATTCAATTGGGTGCTTGACCTGACACTCAACAGCTCTGCCATTCACAGTTCTCACAAATGACAGGCTGCTGATGGCCAGGTGCGGGTGGGGGCAGGGGGTGTTAGTGATTAGTCAGTTCATTTCTTTTACAGCTAAAAATAGCCCACCTAGTTTGTCAAGTAACATACACTGTAATGCTGTTGTATATATATAATTGATTCAGTTGGCATTAAGCAATTATCTGGCTGTAATGTGGTATTCACTACATAATTCTTTTTTTCCTAGGGTGCCTTCTACCATGTCAACACAAGCTCCAACATTTACACAGCCGCTTCAGAGCGTTGTGGCACTTGAGGGTAGTGCTGCAACGTTTGAGGCTCAAGTTAGTGGTAAGGACAGAAGAAAAAAGTTTAATTATACTGCATGTTTTGGCATTGATAAAGGGGTACCTGAGCTTTACTAATTGGGCTGTGGGGGTATATAAGACAAAGAGATTGGAAAACACTGGTCTAAAATCGATTCCACTATTTTTCTGTAGGTAATCCAGTTCCAGAGGTGAGCTGGTTTCGTGATGGCCAGGTTCTTACTGCTGCGGCTCTGCCCGGCGCTCAGATCTCGTTCAGCGATGGCCGCGCTGTTCTGATGATCCCCGCTGTGACAGCCGCACACAGTGGAAGATTTTCTGTGAGAGCCACCAATGGTGCTGGACAAGCCACTAGCACGGCTGAACTGCTGGTTACAGGTAAGCAGTCATAGAAACAGCCGTGTACATTTCTGTCATTTACTTTTTGTGCCAAACAAACACTTTTTTTTTTTTTTTTTGCCTCAAAGTGGAAACTGCACCACCAAACTTCATTCAGAGACTACAGAGTGTGACTGTTAGACAAGGAAGCCAAGTGAGACTAGATGTTCGAGTTGCAGGAATCCCTACACCTGTGGTGAAGTTCTACAGAGAGGGAGCTGAGATTCAGAGCTCAGCTGACTTTCAGATTGTTCAAGATGGAGACCTTTACAGTTTGTTGATTGCTGAGGCCTTCCCAGAAGATTCTGGAACTTATTCTGTCAGTGCTTCTAACAGCAGTGGACGTACTACCTCTACAGCTGAACTTCTGGTTCAAGGTTTGATTTGATTTCCAAATTAAATATATAAATTAAATATTTTTGATATAGGGTAGCCCTATACTATACAAATATATATGTGCGTATGTATGTATGTATGTATGTATGTATCTTTTTTTATATTTATATATATTATTATTATTATATTATTTTTATTTTTTATATATATATATATATATATATATATATATTTCAGGTGAGGAGGTTGCAGTGCCTGCAAAGAAGACCAAGACTTTTGTTTCAACTTCTCAGATTTCACAGACTCGCCAGGCTAGAGTTGAAAAGGTAGTTAACATCCTGAGAAAATCTCAACTGAAGCTAACTGCCAAAGAACATGTTAACTCAGTGTTACATGTCCTTCACAGAGAATGGAGGCCTCCTTTGAGTCCGCAGCCATGATGGAAATGCAAATAGAGGATGGTGATTTGGCTCACAAGGCACCACCCCGTGTGCCCCCTAAGCCAACCTCCAAGTCCCCAACCCCACCGACAGGAGTGTCAAAGGTCGCAGCTACGCGCCATCAGTCACCTTCCCCTGTGAGGCCTGTTAAAGCCCCCATTCACGCACCTCACAGGTGAAGTATTTTTTTTCAACATCATTACTACTTTTTAGTAGATACCTTTACATATACCAATACCTTGTATGAGTGCACACATATTACAAATATATTACCATGTAATATTCCCTTACCCACACTTATGAAAAAGTAAGTGCATAGATGACGTAATAAAATTAGTGTTCTGTGTAACCAATGTTAACTTATCTTTACAATACATTAAACCTTTTTCTTATGTAGCATTTGCGCTTTGTTAACCCCCTGTATTATTTTAGGCCTTCTTCCCCTTCAAGACTGTCCGTGTCCCCTATCAGACCAGTCAAGTCCCCAGTGACTACACTCAAACAAGTCGCACAGGCTGCAGATATACTGCCTCCATGGAAGCAGGAGGGTTACGTAGGAGAATCCAGTTATACCAGCATGACTACTGGAGCCTCGTATGTCCAGACCTCCTCCACATTTGTCCACAAGGAGCAGCATTGGGAAGGTTCTTTTGCTATGCAACAACAAGCTGGTGGAGTTGCTGTCAAAGAAGTAGGTCTATTTTTTGCAACTATGACCTCTAGTGGGTAAAAAGCGGCATTTTGTCTTTGTGATAATATGAAAGGGAAAATATTCATTACTTGAAGTTTTTAAGTAATGAATAACTACATTTTAATTAAGAAATACAAAAAATGCATTGAATAGAATTGTACCAAAAAACATGACAATGCTGCATTGTGTGTGGTCACTGACAAAAGGTCATTTGAAGCTATTTCAGATCATTTGTCTTCTACTGCAAACAGATTGAGATTAAAAGGAGACCACACACAAATTAATGAGACTACTGTTAACCTGAAGTGTGAATGAAATCACGTCAGTTCCAGTGGGGGCAGGAACGATTGTTTTCACACCTCATTGTCACACCATAAATAGTCACACTTCATTCTGCATGGTAGCCCAGGAAGTTTCACCAATTTGCCATTTTGTAGTTTTGTAACTGATATTTAACATCAATTGGCAATACATTTTCATAAAGGTTTTCTTCCATCTGAATAGATTTGTGATTGTTGTATACTATTCAACCACTTTCATCACAAAAGACATCACTCCTTACATAGTAAATCTGCTGTTAACCTATTTTTTGTAGTGTGCATCATCACAGATAGTATTTGCTCTATGTGCACCCTTTTAATTACAGCTTCTTACTCTTGAAGTGGGAAAAATGTGTATGCATACAGTTGTTTCTTTTCTTGGTTGGACAGAAGTCTGTTCCTAGAGTATATGTAGACTGAGGGTGTAAATTGAAGAGGAGTTTCTGGAAGTTGATTAGTTGTATTTTTAGAAAATACAACAACAAATACAAATAGATTTATTACTTACAGAATTGCATCAATCATGGTTGTTTTGAATCTCCTAAATAGAGGCAGACATGAATAGTAACAATAATAAATAAATTATTGCACCAACCTTTTTTTTTATATATTTTACCCCTTGAGAATACATTTGGGAAATTTTAGCCTGCAAAAAACGTGCATGAATGTGTAACAGAGAACTGAAAATGTCCTGTTTTGTCAATAAAAGAATAGTAGCTAAAAGTGAGACTGATTTAGTTAGTGTATTTAAGCTGACTGTGATGGATGTGGACAGATGCTGAGCTCTAGAGATAGCTTGTGTCATGTGATAGTCTTATAATAGAATGATAATATAAGGGTGCCAAGAATCGGTTACTGTTTGCCTGACATGAAACTAATTTACCAGTGTACAAACTAAATATTCTTTGACTTTAATCCTAGGATTCAACCTTACATTGATCATTTGTGTATGTTTTATGTAATATTATTATTATTATTAGTAGTAGTAGTATAAATATTAATCAATTACAATTCAGCTTAAATATATATTTTCATTACATATAATAGAATAGTTTATGGAAGTTGTAAAAAGATGCTGACACATTTACAGTGGCATCACACAATCTTATGCTGGTTTTTTATGTAGATTCATGTAGTTAATCTGACTGAAATCACTCTGAATGAATGCAACTACAATATCGCCCCCTGCTTTTTGTCCATTGTAAACACAAGCTGTTCTGTACAGATCTGGTCTGCTTCACTGAGGAATCATGCTGTTTCACCATCTTTTCTCTTTTATCCATCAATCACTGTGTCATATAACTGTTACGAACTGCTGATTTGTATTTGCTCTTCTATTTCAACCCCACAAGCCTGAAAAGGCATGAATGAAAAATGTGCAAGAAAGTTTAATAATAATACTTTAATAATTTATACATTCAATTATTTCTTTTTGCAATCCAGATTGTTGAGACTGCAGCAATCCCATCCCTCACAAAAGAGCAAGTGATGCCTCCAACTATTGTGGCTGTGAGTTAATGATCACTCAGTAATTTTCCTCATTAAAAACTTATGTACACATGAAAGTATTAAAGTGTAAGTCCAACATGACTACTGTTTTGGCTAGTATAAATTATAGAGTAGCCTGCACCTTTAATTTTAGATATTTTAATATGTGTCAAATATTTAATTCTGTTTTTACTTTGTCCAGGGTTTGAAGAACTTGACTGTCACCGAGGGAGAGTCTGTTACTCTGGAGTGCCAGATTTCAGGCCACCCTACCCCAGCCATTATGTGGTTCAGAGAGGATTACAGAATCGAGAACTCAATTGACTTCCAGATCACTTATGAAAACCGCTATGCCCGCTTAGTGATCCGTGAGGCCTTTGCTGAAGATAGTGGCCGCTTCACTTGCACTGCTACCAGTGAGGCTGGAACTATCAGCACCTCTTGCTACCTGCTTGTCAAAGGTAACAGATCATGACATTTGACTTGTCTTAAAATGATATAACCTGTGTAATTGCAAACTGATTCTTACTGTTCAATTTTCATCTTCAGTTTCAGAAGACATTGAAAGTCGGGAGGAATTTTCTACTGTCTCTGAACACATTGAAATGTCTGCTCGGGAAAAACTGTAAGTTAATGGAAATCTTTCTGGGGTTGTACTATATAAAACAGTATAATATTTGCAGTCTGAATCCTTGGTGTTTAAAAACAGGTTTACAGCTGAAGCCAGAGAGGAGACCATGTCTGAAATAAGTGCTGTCTCCGAGTCTGTGGAGGCTGGAGCAGGTGTTGCCCCATTCTTTGTGAAGAAACCCACAGTACAAAAGCTTGTGGAGGGAGACAGCATAGTCTTTGAGTGCCAAGTCGGCGGAAGCCCCAAACCTCATATTTACTGGAAGAAGAGTGGAATTCCACTTACTACTGGATACAGGTATGTTTTACATTGTAAATATATACACTTTGTAATGTTAATTTTTTGTAACTCATTTTTACCATACTTTTTCATTGCTGTGATTAAAAAGTACTCAGACTTGTTTATAATAAATAAGTGGATAAACTATGAGAAATTATATTATGTGCTAGTTTTATGTCTATTGTGACTAGGTTTTTATGTATTTTCTTCTGCTTTAATTCAGTTTCTATTATGCAAATATGTTAATATGAAATAAACTCATGCATCCTCTAGGTACAGAGTAGCATACAATAAAGACACAGGATCATGCAAGCTTGAGATCTCCATGACATTTGCTGATGATGCAGGAGAGTACACCATCTTTGCTAGAAACCCACTTGGAGAGATTTCTGCTTCAGCCATGCTGCTTGATGAAGGTTAGTTTTCTGGGTGGCTTTATTATAAATGGCAATAGTATGTTAGTTCAAATGTTAATAGTGTTTTTCTGCATTTTACAGAGGCATATGAGCTGTATATGAAGAAACAGGAAGAGACATTCAAGACCGAAGTAACTACTATAATAGAAGGGCCAAAAGTGGCTGACATACCTGCTGTTGTTGAGACTGTAACTGAGAAAGAGCAGATCCTCATGCAGAGAAGGATGGCTCAACAAACCCAGATGATGCAGTCCTTCATTTCAGAGCAGGTATGAAAGATTTTAAGCTATTTTAAAATCCTACATCTTGAAAACCAACTTCTGAATTCACAAAGTGTGAGAATGAATCTTACAATTACATTTTTTACAGGAGTTACAAATATCTAACTTGGAGCAGAGATTCATCCAAGAAATTGAGTTCCGCCTGCTGAAGATTACTTACCAGGAGATGGTCACTCAGGATGGGGAGCAGTTGGATATGAGTGTTTCTGAACATGATGCTATTTATCCAGTCTTTAATACTCCAGTTAAAAGCTACAGACTCAGGGAGGGAATGAGTGCAACTTTTCATTGCAGGATGACAGGAACCCCTCTCCCTAAGGTAAGATTAAATTGTTATCTTTAAACGTATTCAATATTCATTCAATTGAGTTAGTATAACGTTTAAGCAATATCACAAGCAAAACTGCTATTGTACTGAATATCATCAATACCTGGCCTGTTGAAATAGAGGACTGGAATGAACTTTTGTTATTTGAACTGTAGATCGTCTGGTACAAAGATGGCAGGCGTATCACACATGGAGGCCGTTATCAGATGGAGGTTCTGCAGGATGGTAGAGCCAGTCTGCGCCTTCCTACGGTGCTGTCAGAAGATGAGGGCATCTATACTGCTTTGATCAGTAACATAAAGGGTAATGCTGTCAGCTCTGGAAAGCTGTATGTGGAGCCAACTGGTATAGCACAAACACAGCTTCCTCAGCCAGGGGCAGTTCAAAGAATCAGGTTGGTTTTGACTTCTCAATCTGAGAAAATCATAGTTTGTAATATTACTATAGAAAATTACATGATATTACAATAAGAGTACTTATCAGATCAAGATATTAAAAATACGTAATTTTTCAGGTCCACATCACCACGCTCCACAAGTCGTTCTCCTGGTCGATCACCAGCTCGTAGACTTGACGAGACAGATGAGGCCCAGCTAGAAAGACTCTACAAGCCTGTGTTTGTGCAGAAGCCATCATCCTTCAAGTGCTCTGAAGGACAGACTGCAAGATTTGATCTGAAAGTAGTTGGGAGACCCATGCCTGAAACTTACTGGTTCCACAATGGTTAGTGATAACTGCATATCCCAGTTGTGTAGGAGGTTTTAAAACAATGGACATTCTCTTATTGCCATGGCATGACAACTGTACTTTTTCATCACAGGACAACAAGTGGTTAATGACTACACCCACAAGATTGTGGTAAAGGAGGATGGAACTCAGTCAATGATTGTGGTTCCTGCCATGCCTCAGGACTCCGGAGAGTGGACAGTTGTTGCTCAGAACAGAGCTGGAAAGACAACCGTATCTATGACTCTCACTGTTGAAGGTACGATGCTACATACACTAGAGTTTCATTTAAAGAATGACTTTCTGTAAAACAGTCACTTCACTCCAACTGCATTCTAAAGCATTCTAATGGCATTTCTTCAATTTAATTTTTTTTTCATGTTTAGCCAAGGAAAACTTGGTGAGACCACAATTTGTGGAAAAGCTAAGAAACATCAGTGTTAAAGAGGGTACTTTGGTTGAGCTAGCTGTTAAAGCTATTGGCAACCCCCTTCCTGACATTGTTTGGCTGAAGAACAGTGACATAATTTCCCCACATAAACACCCACATATTAGGTAAGTTTTCAATACTAAAAATACACAGGTGTAAGTAAATAATCAAAATGTTACTCTCCGTGATGATGTGTATGCTGTAAAAAATACATTTCTGTATTACAGTTAACTGAATTTACTTGTTTATTAGGATTGAGGGTGGTAAAGGCGATGCTCATTTCAAGATTCCATCATGTACAGGATCTGATAGCGCATGGTACACTGCTACTGCTATCAACAAAGCTGGCAGAGATACCACACGCTGCAAAGTTAACATTGAGGTGGATGCAGTAATGCCTCAGCCTGAGAAAAGGCTTGTCATTCCCAAGGGAACTTACAAGGCCAAAGAAATTGCTGCACCAGAGTTAGAGCCACTGCATCTTCGATATGGTCAGGAACAGTGGGAAGATGGTGACCTCTATGATAAGGAGAAGCAACAGAAGCCTCACTTCAAAAAGAAGCTTACCTCAGTCAGGCTTAAGCGATTTGGACCTGCGCACTTTGAGTGTAGACTGACCCCTATTGGTGACCCGACCATGATTGTTGAGTGGCTGCATGATGGCAAGCCACTGGAAGCTGCTAACAGACTACGCATGGTCAATGAGTTTGGCTATTGCAGTCTTGACTACGAAGCTGCTTATTCCAGAGATAGCGGTGTCATTACTTGCAGAGCCACCAACAAGTTTGGAGTTGACCAAACCTCTGCTACACTAATTGTTAAAGATGAGAAAAGCCTTGTTGAGGAAACTCAGTTGCCAGAGGGAAGGCGAGGACTAAGAATAGATGAAATAGAGCGTATTGCACATGAGGGTGGCCCTTCTGGAGTTACTGGAGATGATAATCTTGAAAAAACTAAGCCAGAGATTGTGTTACTTCCAGAGCCAGTAAGAGTTATGGAGGGAGAAACCGCTAAATTCCGTTGTAGGGTGACCGGCTACCCTACCCCAAAAGTTAACTGGTACCTCAATGGACTGCTCATCCGCAAGAGTAAAAGATTCAGGCTTCTCTTTGATGGTATTCACTACTTGGAAATTGTGGATACCAAGCCCTATGATTCAGGAGATGTTAAAGTTTTGGCTGAAAACCCTGAAGGCGTTACTGAGCATCTTGTAAAATTTGAGATTCAGCAGAAGGAGGACTTCAGGTCAATCTTGCGTCGTGCACCCGAGGTTAAGGCTCCTGCTCCTGTACCAACACAAGAGCATGGTAGAGTCTCGTTTGAGGTTGTCAAAGCTGAGAAACCATCTGAGATCACTAAAGAACCCAAGGAGGTGGTTAAGCTGAGGAAAACTGAGAGAGTAATCCATGAGAAATTAACAGAAGAAACAGAGGAGCTCAGAAGCAAATTTAAGCGTAGGACCCAGGAGGGCTACTATGAAGCAATAACCGCTGTAGAACTGAAGTCCCGCAAGAAGAATGAGTCCTATGAGGATATGCTGAAGAAGAGGAAAGAAGAACTTCTTCATCACGCAAAAGAACTAGGGCCTGATGCTGAGAAGAAGAAAGAAGAGGAAAGTAAACTCACCATTCCCAAAGTCAAACCAGAGAAAATTGTGCTCTCTCCAAGCATGGAGGCTCCAAAGATCATAGAACGGATCCAGAGCCAGACAGTTTGCCTGGGAGATGAAGTACACTTCCGCTGTAGAGTCACCGGTAAACCAGATCCAGAATGTCAGTGGTTCAAGAATGGTGTCTTATTGGAGAAGTCAGACCGGGTTTACTGGTATTGGCCAGAGGACCATGTCTGTGAATTAGTGATCAGAAATGTCTTGGCTGAGGACTCAGCAAGTATAATGATCAAAGCCATGAACATTGCTGGAGAGACCTCAAGCCATGCTTTCCTACTAGTTCAAGGTAAAACATTTACCAACTTGTTGCTGTTTGCATGTTATCAATCCCATAAATGGTAAAAGTAATCTTCAGTCATTGTTCTTTGGCTTTGTTTTTAGGCAAACAAGTTGTTTCATTTACACAACTTCTGGAAGATCAGAATGCTAAAGAGAAGGACACCTTGGTGACCTTTGAATGCGAGACGAACGAACCATTTGTGAAGGTCAAATGGATGAAGGACAATGCAGAAATCTTCTCAGGTGACAAATACAGAATGCACTCTGACAGAAAGGTGCACTTCCTGTCAGTGCTGATGATTTCTATGAATGACGAAGCAGAGTACAGTTGTGTGGTTATTGACGATGACCACATAAGAACCAGTGCCTCACTTTATGTTGAAGGTCAGTACAACACAGTTTCATCTTCTTATACATCAGTGTTTAACATTTTTGTGCAGTTAATTATTTGGTCAAATGAAAAATGTTATGTCTTACACAGGTGCACCACTTGAAATTGTAAAGAATCTTGAGAATACAGAAGTACCAGAGACATACTCTGGAGAGTTTGAGTGTGTTTTGTCCCGTGAGGATGCTGAAGGCACCTGGTATTTTGAGAACAAAGAAATCACTCCTAGCCTCAAATATGTCGTGTCTGCTCGTCGTGGTCGTCATAGTCTTTCTGTGAAAGATGTTAAGAAGGAGGACCAGGGAAAATACACTTTCAAAGTGGGAGATCTTAAGACAAGTGCCTCCCTTAAGATGAAATGTGAGTATGAGGCAACCAAGATTAAAGTATTTAAAAGCATTTTTAGGCTACCACATTTTCTAGAAAAACTTACTTCGGTTGCCATATAAATCTTACTTGAATATTTTTTGGTTCACTCTAGTGCGCCCTGTGACTCTGATGCAAGGTCTTTCTGACCTGACAATCTGTGAGGGTGATATTGCCCAACTTGAGGTGCGATTCTCTCAGGAAAATGTTGAGGGCTCATGGATGAAGAATGGCCAAGCCATTTCTGCTTCCGATAAGATTCACATGGTCATTGACAAAGTCACCCATAAGCTTCTCATTGAGGATGCCAGTAAGGATGATGCAGGAATGTACTCATTTGTTGTTCCTGCTCAGGACATTTCTACAAATGGAAAGCTAACAGTTCAAAGTAAGACACCTTTTAACTCTAAATTAATGTTCAATGGCTTCTCAAAAATTGATTTCTACTTTCCTGAGGATAATGAGTGTTTTATTAATCATTTTGTTTCGCACACAGCTATTGGCTTCTTGGCGCCACTAAAGGATGTCTCCACAGTGGAAGGCACTAAAGCTGTTCTTGAGGCTAAAATCTCTGCTACTGATATAACTTCAGTGAAATGGTTCCACAACAACAAGCTGATGACAGCAAGTGATAGAGTCCAGATGGTTGTCAAAGGATCTAAACAGAGACTGGCTATTAACAGGACCTATGCATCAGATGAAGGACAGTATAAACTTATTGCTGGCAAAGTAGACTCAACCTGTAAACTTTCTGTCCAGCGTGAGTGTCACTCAAAATTTGTTTTATTATATGTTCCTTTTCTTGATTTAATTTTATATATATTTATTTTAAATAATTGGTAATGATGTCATTGTTCATTGTGTTTTATAGCTGTATCTATTGTTAAGCACATGGAAGAGTGCGTTTGCACTGAGACCCAGAATGTCACCTTTGAAGTGGAGGTATCTCATCCTGGCATTGATGCTCTGTGGACTTTCAAGGGTCAACCTTTAAAGGCAGGTCCAAAGTACAAGATTGAGAGCAAAGGTACACACTATAGCCTCACTGTTTTGAATGCCATGAAGGATGAGGAAGGAGAGTACATATTTATGGCTGGTGAGAAGGAATCTAGAGCAAGACTTATTGTATCAGGTATGTAGACATCCAAATAACTTTTTTAAAAGTACGTACTTTTTTTGCCACTACAATATAGGACTCATGTCACATGTCTTGTTGTGATGTTTTATTTTTATCTCTCCACTAGGCGGTGCTATAAATAGGCCACTCCATGATGTGACTGTAGCAGAATCCCAGACTGCTGTGCTGGAGTGTGAAGTTGCTAATCCTACCACAGAAGGCAAATGGCTTAAAGATGGTCACCCTATTGACTTCAGTGATAATATCATAAGTGAAAATAATGGTGCCGTCAGGCGGCTTGTCATCGTCATCACCAGGCCACAGGATGTTGGAGAGTACACCTATCAGGTGGCAAACTCCAAGACATCTGGCAACTTGAAGGTTGAAGGTAAACTGTGTGTCACAGAATAGTTTATTGCACATTATGTGTTCTCATCTGTTAGAAGTTATTTATATGCAATTTCTTTCTTTTTTTTTTAATTCAAGCTGTTAAAATCAGGAAGACAATGAAGAACCAAACTGTTACTGAAACCCAGGAGGCAGTATTCAGTATTGAACTCACCCATTTAGATGTGAAAGGATCCCAGTGGATCAAGAATGGTCTTGAGATTCATCCAAGTGATAAATTTGAGATAACTGTCCAAGGCATGGTTCACACCCTGAAGATCAAGAACTGTAACACCCAAGATGAATCAGTCTATGGGTTCAAACTTGGAAAACTCTCTGCTAATGCCAGACTTAATGTTGAAAGTATGTTTTTTTTAATTATTATTTTTTTTATATATCTTTCAAGTACTAATTAATTAAACCTGTCTGCTGTTGTTAGATGTATTTCAATACCCTTTAACCTCTTTTTAGCTATCAAAATTGTGAAAAAACCAAAGGATGTGATGTCACTGCTGGGTGCCACTGCTTCATTTGAGCTGAGTTTGTCCCATGATGACATTCCAGTTCAGTGGATGTTCAATAATCAGGAGCTTGCGCCAAGTTCAAATATTAAAATACTGTCTGAGAGGAAAGCCCACAAACTTATCATTCAGAGCGTTGAAGGTCACATGGCAGGTGAATACATTGCTGTGGTCGGGCATCTGCTGTGCAGTGCACATCTTCAAATTGAATGTAAGTGTTTTGAGATTTAAAAAAAAAAAAAGTTCACCTTAAATGTGAAATTTGGCATTCTAAATATGTTTTGTCTTTCTTGTATATATTCAGATTTGAGAGTCACCAAACCTTTGAAGAACATTGATGTTCCAGAGACCCATGTGGCAACGTTTGAATGTGAGGTTTCTCATTTCAATGTTCCATCGATCTGGCTGAAAAATGGAGTTGAGATTGAGATGAGCGAGAAGTTTGGCATTGTGGTGCAAGGCAAACTTCATCAGCTGAAAGTCATGAATGCCAGTCAGGAGGATGCTTCAGAATACACATTTTTGTGTGGAAATGACAAAGTGTCTGGTAACCTGATTGTAAAACGTGAGTAATACATTGTCTGTAAACTTGAAATAAATATAAAATTACTATATACAGCACTTTCACAAATGCATTTTAAAATCTTTCAGCAATTCTGATCACATCCATGCTTCAAGACCTCAATGCTAAGGAAAAAGACACTGTTACATTTGAGGTGACCGTCAACTATGAAGGCATCACCTACAAATGGCTGAAGAATGGAGTAGAAATCCGATCCAGTGATAGATGCCAAACTCGCTGCAAACAGTTCACTCACTCCCTCACTATTCGAAATGTTCACTTTGGGGATGGTGGAGACTACAAGTTTTTGGCTGGATCTGCTGAAACATCTGCAAAACTCTTTGTTGATGGTTAGTTTTGTTGTTATATTTACAGCTGCCTTTATGTAACTTTAACAGATTAGCTAACAAAAATATGTTTTCCAGCTCGCGTGATTGAATTCACCAAGCACATTAAAGATATCAAGGTAACTGAGAAGAAGAAGGCTATATTTGAATGTGAGATCTCTGAACCCAACGTCCCTGTGATGTGGATGAAGGATGGGCAGGAACTTGAGATGTCTGAGAGGTATATCTTCACTTTTAATGTCATATACACAGAAGATAAATTATAAAACAAAAAAAAAACATCTCTTAATCAGTATCAGTATTTACATTATATTGGCATAAAATATTAGACTTGCTTAACAATAGTTTTTTTCCTTGTTTAAAGAATAAATCTCACTAAATTTTGATTGATTAATGCTCAAAATAAGAGATGTATAAATTTTAGGCCAAGATTTACTAACCACTTGCGCCAGGTTATCTGCATCAGATTATCATCTGCTCTGCTTTATCCTGCGCTAATGTGCGCTGCTCTTGGTAGATTGTGTTGGTCATTCTGAAAATGATCCGTCTGCAGAACTTGCCACTCCACTTGCAACTCTTCTACGCTGTTATGAATTTGCGGTCTCATGCCAATTTGCCCTTTATTGTAAATCTGGCCTTTAGTATATTAAGCACTTTTGGTTCTTAAATATAATTAATCTTGTTTTAAGGATATATCTATAGTTTTACTACAAACAAAAAAAATTAAGTGATTTTTCTTTTTGCAGTCTTAAGATGTCAATTCTGTCCATAACTTCCCTATTATTGTAGATTCAAAGCCACCACTGACAAATTCCTGCAGCGTTTGATGATCCAGACAGTGCGCATGTCTGATGCTGGAGAATACTCTGTGGTTGCTGGTGCAAGCGTTTCCAAGGCAAACCTCATAGTGGAGGGCAAGGATGTCCGCATCTCTGAGCCTGCTGAGAGGGACATCACTGTAACTATCCTTTGTCTTATTACAGTCAGTTGTTAAATATTATCTATGTTCCAAGGCGAGACCACTTTTTTTCTCTTTTTTTCATGCTTTCCAGGTGGTTGAGAAACAGAGAGCTACTTTTGAATTTGAAGTGAATGAGGATGACATTGAAGGCCGCTGGCTGAAAAATGGTGTTGAAATTCCATCTTTTGATGAGCGCTTCAACTATGTGACAGTTAGAAAGACACATCGCTTGACAATCACTGAAACTTACAGAAGTGATGCTGGAGAATACACTTTCGTTGCAGGAAAGAACAGGAGCACAGTCAATCTGCATGTCCAGAGTGAGTGTACAGTTTGGATATCTATAAATATATATAAATAAATGTTCAGTTTATTTATTATATACTCTGCTGTTCAAAAGTTTGTGGTTGGTAACATTCTTCAAATCTTTTTTTTTTTTTTTTTTTTGCATTTATTTAATCAGAAATACAGTGAACATCAATATTATGGAGTATTAAGTTTAAACTGTTTTCTATTTTAACATGTTTTAAAATGTATTTTATTCATTTTATTCTGTTACTCCAGTCTTCAGTGTCGCATGTTCCTTCAGAAATTATTCTAATATGCTGATTTAGTGCTCAAGTAACATGAACAGTTGTACTGCTTAATACTTTTGTGGAAACCATCATACACATTTTCAAGATGCTTTGATAAATAGGAAGTTGTAAAGAGCAGCATCTTTCTATTAAAAAACAAACAAACAAAAAAAAAAAACATTGTAATGATGGAAAAGGCTTTTATGTCACTTTTGATCAATTGAATGCACCCTGACCTCAAAACAAATGAATGGTAGTGTGTACATACAATACTTAATCTGAATATATATCTTTAACTCCTTCTGTCAATGGCATACCAGTATATTCCAATTGCAATGCATCACTGTATAAAATTGGAGCTTTATTTATAGCCCATATAATTTCAGCTGTGAAGTTAATTGACTTGGTCTAATATGTGTCTTAATTTAATTTAGTCCCTGAGCCTCCTCAGATCATCAGGGACATGGAGCCCCTGTCTGTCGAGGCTGGCAAACCTGCACGTTTCTCTGTGGAAGTGACAGGAATTCCTCAGCCTCAGGTATCCTGGTATAAGAACTCTCAGGCCCTATCTTCTGGGTTCAAGTGTAAGTTCCTGAGGGAGGGAAATGAGCACATATTGTTGCTCATTGAGGTCTTCCCAGAGGATGCAGCTCAGTACAACTGTGAAGCTAAGAATGACTATGGAGTAGCCACAAGCTCTGCTTCACTTAATGTGGAAGGTGAGATCATTATCAAACTGTTGTTTAAAACCAGTATTAGGTACTAGTTTTACATTCTTTCATATTACCAACAGTTTAACACAAACATGATTTTTGCGAACAGTTTCAGAGGTGGTTTCTCCAGACACGGTGGCTCCAGTTTCTCCACCAGTAATTATTACCTCATTGCAAGATACCTCTGCTGAAGAGGGAGAATCAGCCAGATTCCAGTGCCGTGTCTCTGGAGATGGTAAGGCTCAACCCTGTGAATTAAACAAATGTGGAAAATAGAATATATTTTAAATTTTTAATAAGCATGTATATATTTTTTTGTGAAGTTAACAAGCTTTTGTTTGATTTATGCAGATCTGAAGATTACCTGGTACTTCAGAGATAAGGAAATTGTACAGTCTGACAACTTCAGAATCTCTCAGTTTGATGATAGCTGCCAGCTTGAGATCTCTAGAACATATGTTGCAGATGCAGGAGAATACACATGTGTTGCACGCAATTCTGGGGGAATGGTCTCTTGCTCTGCTGTTTTGAACGTCAATGGTATGTGCAAACTTTTAGGTTCCTTCTCTCCAGACAATGCCATCTTTTTCTTGTTGAACAACCAGATATCTTTCTTTCTTTTTTTTTTTTTTTTTAGCATGTTCCATTGCTTAATGCGGGTTTTAGATGTCGTGCATGATCTGGTCATTAACTTGAAATACACTTTGGACAAACTGTTTCTCATAGGGATTTCATTATCATTATGGATTTCACGAGACAGGTGTTTTGTTCCACTACCATCTATGATCTTACCAAGACCCAGGACCCCATGATTCACTGTGCATGTCAAAGCCATTGTTTTCCATCAATATTCATCAATCATTCAATGTAGCTGTGTTAAAAGATGTTAAAGGTGTTAAAAGATACAAACTGCCTCACCTTTCTTTCATTATAGAGAGAACTAACCACAGACCATTAATAAAAAAGCTTTATTTTTCAACAAATAGGGTTTTTCCTCACAAAACATCGATATAAATGACATTTTAAATGGAAGCCGCATTTTGCTTGTCATCATCCTAATGAATTTTGAAAACTCATCTATGAAATTCTGCCACCTCTCACTACCTTTCCCCTACATTGATAATCTATTATTTCTAAACTTAAATGGCAATTTGACATTTACAAATGTCTAATGCAATTTTTTTTATCGCTCAGATCTCAGTGTGAGAACAGTAGATAGGCACAGTGTTTCGAGCACTGGAATGACTCATTCGGAGATGGTCACCTCCCAGACCACGAGTGAAACTTATTCTTCCATGCAAACTTTTGAAAGTGTCTCTACGATGATGATGTCCACAACATCTGTTAAAAGCATTGAGGTCCAACAAGTTACCTCTGTGGAAGAATATTCTACAAGCCCCACTCTGACCCTGAAAATGAGTGATGTCATTGTCAGCCTGGGTGATGTGGCTCATTTCAACTGTTCCTTCAGTGGACAACCATTTACTGAAATTATATGGGATCATAATGGAAGGACAATAACAAATACAGAAAGGGTGCAGTATGTACATCAAGGCGGACTCATTTCTCTCATCATACTCAATGTCCATCTTGGGGACCAGGGAAGTTACTGCTGTACTGTTAAAAATAGAAATGGTGAAAATCGAACGTCTGCACAGCTCACAGTGGAAGGTGGTTATAGATTTTGTTTTGTCCTTGATGCTCATTTCATCCCATCTGCTTCCTGCTGGTGTTTTGTTATTCTAAAATACGTTTCATGTGATTATAACCAACTTAAATGTTTGATTAAATTTACAATGTAATATCCCATGTAATCAATTTTAATACTTTAAATAGTTTAATCCTTCACACGCTTGGCTTAACATCATCCTCCAGCTTATTAACCTTTTTGTTCTTATCAATGCTAAAATATCTTGCTGAATTACTGAATAATCCCTAATAAATTTCCCTAACTTTATTCTCACTCAGCTAAAGAAGCGAACCCCAAAGAGTCCCTCGTACCCTCTGATTCTATCAGTAAATCTTCTAAAACTGAAAATGAGTCAAGTAAAAAGGCCACTGACCAAGAAAAGCAGGAGTCCTTACAGAATGTTGGAGCCCTGACAACAAAGTGGCAGATAAGCCGACATTACAATCCTGATGTTATTCCTTTGTTGGAGCGTGACATTTATGATGCAATTCAGCCAGAGTTCCTTGTGAAACTGTCCCCAGAATTCCTTGCCAAACAAAGAGAGAGTGTTTCTCTTTATTATGTAATCAAAGGAAGCCCCTCTCCGTTCGTTGTATGGCTACACAACCAGTTGAATGTTGAAGAGCCAAGGTCATACTCCTTGAAACATGATGGGCCCTTGTGCTGCTTAAATGTAAAGAATAATGGTTCTGAGCAAGGGGGCACACATTCTTGCAAAGTTATCAATGCTGCAGGAGACAAAACATGCAGCACTCATCTCAGAGTGAAGACAGGTTTGCATTTGCATGCTTTGGTCTTTACCACCTTTTATGTTAGCCCTGGGCGCACATTATTTTTTTTTTACTCATATATCCACTCTTTTAAGTAGATAGAGGAAAAAAAAAAAAAGAATGTGACATCTCTCAAAAAAGGAAAAAAAATCACATCATGCAAATGTTGTCTCTGTAGGAGACTGACAGTGACTGCAGTGGACCCCTGTCATGGGTGTTCTACAAGGGAGATGTGGTCCATTTTCATTATGTTTGAAGGAGAAAATGGGTTTATAATAATAAGAATGCACATATACTAAAATACTGCCCAGAAACCTTGCTGTAATATGTAATACACACATGTAATATTTGTTTTTGTTTTTCCAGTGTCTGTGGCTGAGGAGGCCAGCTATGAAGAGGAAGCCAAAGGTAAATGAATAAATACAAATTATGATGATCTTTTGTTTAGTTCTTTTCATTTTATTGTGAGGCTTTTTTCTGTATATATTTCTGTAAAAAAAATTTTTTTTTCCATTATTATGAATTACAGGTTTTTCAGTCACTAACAGAGCATCTTGATGTATATATTATGAAAAATATTATGCATCGTGTATCAGTTGTTATGATATTATGTTATGTATTAATTGTATTGAACCATTGCATCATATTTTTTATTTAGTGTTTTCTACCTCGACTATATCAACTGAGGAGGATTCTTGCGCAACAAGTCTTCATCTAAAAGAAAAAAGCAAAACATTTGAACTCCAGCCAGAGTGTAAATTATTTTCAGAAACATTAGAGAAAAAGCCAGAAAAGCCAGTTTTTGTAACTAAATTCTCATCAGCAATTGCAACTGTTGGAAACACAGCTAAGTTTACTGTGATAGTTTCTGGATTTCCTAGGCCAGTTATTGAGTGGTATCACAATGGTCAATTGATACAGTCCTCATCTTTTTATACATTTGTCCAAGAGAAGGAAGAACATAGCCTTGTCATAACTAACATTACCAAAGAGTTGGAAGGAGAGTATTCTTGCACTGCGAGCAACCAATTTGGCAAGTCAACATGTACATCATATCTTAATATAAAGATGAAGGACATAAAGGAGCAAGAAAAGACTTTTGGGCAGCCTCCATATTTCATAAAAGAAATTGAGCATGTGAAGTGTGCAGCCGGTAGCCATGCTTTCTTTGAATACACTGTAGCAGGGGTTCCACTTCCTGATGTTCAGTGGTACAGGGGTAGCAATCATATGCAGCCTAGTAAGTACTTCATCATTGTGAACAACACGGATGGGTCTGGCTATTTAAAGATATTAGGCATTCAGCAAAGCGACAGTGGTTTTTACTCTTGTAGAGCTTCTAATCCTCTTGGAGAAACCTCTTGCAGTGCAGAACTCATTGTATCCTTGGAGACTTCTTCTGAAGCCACTGAATCACGTTTGTATAGTGTCAGTCTTCCAGAACAAGTCAGGACTAGCCTTCAGCAGGGACACCAGATGGTTTACACCACTAGCACTGAAGATAGGCAAACTGTTACAAGTGAGCAGACCCAAACCTTGCGTGCTTTAGAGACATCTGCAGCCACTGTGCACATGGAGCAGGTAACTCGCCAAGCTACTGTGATTCAATCTCATGATGTGCAGGAGAGAGTAAAAGTTGCCCCTGCCCAGCCAAAGCCAGTGGTTTTAACTCCCCTGAAACAGCTGCATATGGCTGCAATAACCTCTGATGTTCAAGAAAAACGAGGCTTTACTGAGCAGCACTGTGATCAAATTGTTAGTCCAGAAGTACGAGAGCTTGAATTGAGTGTTGAGGAGCCCTCAACATTTATGTCTGCCATTTCAGAGAGTTCTACACCTCTTAGCATAGTGAAAGCTGAGGATTTGATAAAAAGTGAAACAGAAAAGATACAAACAACTTCAGAGCCAAAGGTTATTGTTAGTGGTCCTCAAGTTGAAATTAAGTTACCAATTCTACAAGAGGAATGCACAAAAATTAAAAGTCCTGAAGAGGAGAAAAGCTACAGAGTTGCAGAAGGGGTTAAGTTATTGTATACTGCAATATCGACAGAGAATGTAGCACTTACAGAAGGTCATATTTCAGAGCTAGCAACTGTTGAGTCCATTGAATGTTTAGCAGAAAAAGAACAAGTCAAACCAGTGCTTACATCAGTCAGCGAGACTAAGCACACACTCTTAAAAGAAAACAACTTTGAAATGCATAGACCAGTCAAGGAAACTGCTCAGCTCTCTAAAGAACCAATGTTAAAATCAGCCCTGATAACTGAAGAAAAGAACAAGCTTCAAGCTGACAAAACCACTGGAATACCTATCCTGGACCATCCTTTTTCACTCCTTTCCCAAAAAGAAGAGGATCAGGTGCTTCATTTACAGCTTATCAGTGATCAAGATACTCTTCTGTCTGAGGGCAGATTTACTACTGAGAAGCCAGGTTTCGAGCAGGCGGATGTCAAACAAATGCCAATTCTTTTGCACACAGTTTCTTCTGATGACCAGAAAACATTTTTTTATGAACAGGCAACACCGTTAGCATCCAAGGATACCACAATTGTTGTAAAGTCTATAGAAGAGGTTCCTGCCCGATTACATCTTCACTCAGTGCAGTTGAATACCACTTTATGTAAAGAAGGGTTACTTTCAGTCGAAAAGCCAGATGAACAGAAAGCCATCCAGAGACAAGAAAAAAAACATAAATTGGTAGCCACTACAGAAGAACGTGTAGAACTAACTTCGGATTATGCCAAAGGTCTTGATGTGATGGTAGAAGGTCTTAAGATTGAGCACAAAACAGAACCCAGACCCTTGAGTGTTCTTCAGGTAGTCTCACAGACTGTTCCGCTTTCGAAGGAAAGTCCTCTGGTCAGTGAAGTCAAGCCTCATAGTGCAATTGTGCAGAAAGAGGATTGGTGGAATAACATGCATGCAGCATCTGTGTCAGAATCTCATTCAATAGAAGAGGGTCTCACAGAGAGTTTCAAAGCAGTTGAGGAATTCACTTGTAAGACAGATGTAGAAACTAAAGTACCGGTTCAGTCTCTTCATGTAGAAGAAAAAGCCATATCAATAGAAACTTGTGTTTCTCTTGAGGCTGCAGAGCAAGACTTTGCAGTTCAGATTCAAGAAGGTCAGTCTGTAAGGCAGTCAGTACTCATGGAGGAAAAACATACTCTGACAGGTGAAATGTCTCAGGGATTTACTAGATCAGAGGCAACTAAAATAAACATTACAACTCAGCCACTCGAACCTCTTTTAGTAAGTGAATCGCAGGAAAGCAAAACTCTTCCAAAGGAACTTACCTTTGTAATTCCTGTACCAAAATCACACAGCTTGGACATCAAACAACAGTTGGAAATGGCACTTCGATGTGCTGTGGCTTGTGAGCAGTCTTTGCTTTTGGCAGATGTAGTGAAAAAGTTAGAAGTCGTAGAAGTAAAGGAGGTCAAGGTGCGCATGGAACCGAAATACATGATGTTCACTTACCTTATAACAACAGCTGGTCCACCCATAGAAATTACAATTGCCTTCGAAGGTGAATATCCCCAGACAGCAACTCTTAAAAATGAGCTTCATGCAGCTTTCTACTCTATGCTTACTCAGGAGAAACCCGTCTTGACCTTTGAACAGTCAAACATCTTAAAACTTGATAGACCTGAGAGATTGCAGGCTAGCAAAGCTTCTCCATATCCATTGTCCTCAGCAGTTTTAACAGAAAATGTTGGAGTGTTTGCAACACCCAAAATACAGTCTGCTGCTCTGCAAACAGAAGCTGAAGTCTCTTTCCAGTCTGCAATGTCTCAAAAGAAAACTGCTATCCAGGAGTCAAGGCACCATGTGACTCAGAAGACTGTTGAATCCAAAATGGACATTTATAGTTTTGCTGAGACTGAACGCAGGGAAATTAAAACGGTTTCAGCTGAACATTATGAGAGAGAGGTGTGTGTTTCAAATATTACAGTTGATGCCCCTCACAGGCAAGTCACTGTGGAAGAGCCTATGGATGTTCTTATTCAAGAAGACAAACGAGAGGAGGTTTTAACAGAGGACATTTTGGCTAAGAATTTGACCGAAAAGCTCTTTTTTGAAATACCATTAAAAGACATTACTGCAGAGGAGAATTCCAAGGTTACATTGTCTGTGAGAGTAAAAGGTGTAAAATGTGTAAACTGGCTTTTCAATGGAGTATTGATCAAATCTGGCAAAGAGTTCAAATGTTTAAAGGATCATGACTCTTACACGCTAGTAATCAACAAAGTTATCAAGATGAAACATGAAGGTGAATATACCTGTGAGGCTGTGAGTGAAGCTGGCAAGATATCATCATCATCATCATCAAGGCTCACTGTTGTCTCAAGAGGTTGGACTGTGTGGATTTTGTCATCTTACAAGAGATAATTCTTAACAATTCAAATCAGACCATCACTAATTAACTAGTAGGCAGCTGCTACATCATCTTCCCATTAGTTCACCATTTCTTTAAGAATTCTTTTCAAGAATACATTGTGTGCTAAACATCTTTCCACCCTCTTTCAAAATAATGGCACATTTTTCATCTTCTGAGTTCTTCAAGCATGACCATGTCATGTGTGACTCTTCATCACCCTTTTGCTAACGCTCATATCACTTTTTTCATGTCATCCCAGGATTACTGTCATCCCTTCTTTTCCATCTGATATATCATTCAAATCAAATCAAAAATCAAATAATGTTGCCAATGTAATAATGTTTTGTATTTTTTTTCTCCTTGCATGTTTCAGTGCCTCCAGTTTTCAAGAAGAAGATTTGTGACATGCAGAGCAACATTGGCAGCCCAGTGAAGTTTGAATGTGAAATTGAAGAGACACCCAATGTGACCTTCAAGTGGTTCAAGTCTGGCTCAGAGATTAGACAGAGTGACAAATTCAGGATCATCAGCAGGCAAAGTACATCATCTCTAGAGATCCTCAACCCAACAAAGGATGATGTTGATGAATACAGCTGTCGCGCTTCAAACAAGCACGGTAGTGACACCTGTTCTGCTAACCTGAACATCACCGGTGAGTAGCTGGTTTTGAATTTATATGCTTTGCTTTAGCTGCTGGCAACTCTCTCTTCAACAAAGGTTACTGATTTTAAAGGTTTCAGAGTTTTTTTTTTCCTTTCTCCATCCTTTACATCCAATCTGCACTCTTCTGTATGACAGAGTTGTGTACGTTTTGTAATGTTATATAAATATATGTTGCATCTTATATTGTGTGTAGTGTGTAGTGATTATGAAATTACTGAAGACAGAAATGTCACATCTTTTAAGCTCTTCCTCTTAATGTTATTCTTTATATTCTCTCTTTTTTACTTAATACAATTAATCCTCCTGTGATCAGTGCTACCTGTCTCTATAACCATGTCTGAACTAGTTTTTTTTTTTTCGTACTCATTTTAGTAAAATTAATACAAATGCTATTTTTTTTTAGTCTCTTCTGATTCAATTCAGATATTATATACAGGTTACAAAATGTTTTTTGGTTTTTGGTGGCCTTATGTGGTAGAGATAGCTGATATAGACAAACTCAGATTGATTCCATTTTAAAAATGGATATTCAATTGTCTATTGAGTGCATATTGGATTGTAGTTTTGGGAGTTCATCTGTTTCAGTCATGTAACTTTTTCCAGCTCATCCACCATGTTTATGACCATTGGTGGGGGGGGGGGAAGAAACAATTGATCACTTAATTTGATCTATAACAATCCCAGAAGCACAGACCATATCCAATTCAACTCTGTATAGCTGTGCTCTCTGTATGCTGAAGTTATATATTGAGATGGATTGTGGATGAATATAAATAAATGTCCTGTCAATGTTTGTTAGATTTATTTGGGTCTGTGCTAACTTGAGATCTGTAAAAAAATTGTTCTGGGATCTGCGTATGGATCAAATCCAGTAATTGATGTTTCCTTCTTGGTATCACTGTTCATGTATTTTTGTATTGACTTCCATAACTTCTCTCTGCGGGTGGTCATAAATAAGAAGGATGAGCAAAAAAAGTCACATGTCTGAAACAGATGAATAGGGTCACTATGATTAAGGACGGAAGGAAGATTCATAACATAGTTGGCTTTCAAAAATGGCAAGACTAATCTAGAAGATAGTGAAAGATATTGCTTTGCTTGTATGGTAGGGAGAAAACCAATTTTCTTTGGTGACAGAATATGGTAAGTCCTTTTTAGAAAACATGTTCTAAGTGATAAATGTTCTGTGTTACCTGATTTATGATGTGCTTTAGTGTATGTGTGCGTATGTGTATAGAAAGGTATGGATGATAAAAATGCTGGTTATTCAGCACTTAGCACCTACTCACAAAAGTATTTCCACACACCTTGCATTTCTTAGAATTGTGATGGTTTGTTTATGAATTGTCAAGGTCTTTGGTTAAATGGTTAAAGCAGGCATATCTGTACAAGCACGCTGCTATAATGTGCACTTATCTGTACAACTGCACTATACATAAAGGAGGCATAGTGAGGGATGGCCCCCCCCAAAAAAAACATATTTTTCTATCAGACAGTGGAAATGAAGCTGGTCTAATGTACCATTACTAGGTTGGCTATGAAAGGTTGTTATAGTTATTGTTACCAAAACGATCAATACTATTGAGTTCATGACTATGGTTATGCTGAAATCCATTTAATTTTTATTCTCAGAAACCCCACCCATCACAAAAGAATTACCAATGCTGGATGTAGTGAAGGTGACCGGTGCTTTATTTGGGAGTGAGCTCATTGGTACTGTCCCGTTTGAAATGAACTTGTTGAAGAATAAGAGACATGCCAATTCTGACAAAAATATTTTTGAAGATTTAATTGAATATTTGGATACACATGCATTTGAAAGTTCAGATGTTGGGGAGTACCAATGTTGCCTATCAAACGAAGTTGGAAAAATCACTTCAAAATCAATTGCTATGATAAGAGGTTAGTATGCTTGAGAAAGACAAGAAAAGAATAATACCTGCAGGTTCCCAGCACTAACAGGTGTGTTACTAACAGGCAGCGCGGGCTACAATGGCTAGCTAAAACTGTTAACAACGCTTTCAAAATTAAGCAGTTGCTGTTGCCATGACTTATATGATTCAGTTCTAATCTTTCATGGTTGACCTGCAATATCAACATTTTTAAAAGACTTTGATCAAAAAGAAAAACACCAGTGCAATAAAATTAAAGGTAAAAGTACAGTACAACTTCTACAATTTCTGACTTTTTACATAGCTTTACATCGTGTCAGGAAATGCTGATCACTCATACAACCTTCAAGTTTATTCTTGAGAACACAAACACACCAAATAATATAATGAACTCTCAGTGGTTTTATTAAACTTTTTTTTTTTATGTTCGTAAAATTGATGATCAAGAACTGACTGCATTTAAGTTTTTTTTTGGTTTTTTTGGGGGGTTTTTTCACTGGATTATACAGGATTATTCTCTTCACTTCTTGATTGTTCTTCTGGCTTTGAATTTCCAAAAAGGCCGGTGGGATTCCATACACCGATTCTTTGTCCTAGAATCCACTCTTTACAAATACCTTACAATGAGACCGTGTGTTGGTATTGAATTGCTGGAATAATTGGTTGTTCCGCTTCTCTTGTTGTTAAAATTTGTCAAAAGGATGCAGGATCTTGAGATAGTTGAACATGTTTTTTGCTCTCTTTTAGATTGGACTGTGTTTTGCATACTTTTTCTATATTGGACAAAAATTAATTCTCTGTATATTTTGAAGATCAAATCTTATATTTTTTGATTCATGTTTGCTGTTGTCGAGTGATATAGTGCCTTCACGTATCCTGTGTTTATGTAATTGTAACTAAGGTTGTTTGGTTTCAGTTAGTTTTCTCTTCATCCGGATGTATTTGCCCCGCTTCATCTTCTTGTTGTGGATGTCAGAAACTAAGGATTTTTTTTTACTGGTTAAAGAATAATGAATCTCTTGACAATGGTTGCTGGCAAAATTGAATGCAAAAACATCACTTTTGGAAAATGGTAAAGAAACAATGAACAAACTCTGCATCTTCTTAAAATGTTCTTATTCGAATCAGAACCACATGCCTTTCTTAAGAATATACCCAATTTCTTTGAAAAGGTGGAAAAATGGAAGAGCTTCAAGAGAAATCTTGTGTTTGGAAGAAATTGAAAAGGGAGAGCAACTGCAACATTCTTCAAAAAGGACCCATTCCATTCCATGTTGAGTCAATATTTAAAGGATGAACGAGTGAAGGATGGCATACAATTTGTGGCATTTTTACTGGAATACTGAAATCTCTTGTCTCTTGGATTCTTGGATTTTGCAATGAAATAACCAGTCTAATAACTCTTGTTGGTCCTCAGTGTTTTACCTCTTACATGGAATGCAGAATTATGCAACAATTAAATGGTTGAGGAATGGAAAACAATTTTTCCTATTTTTAGGAAAACTATTTTTGCAGAAAATTCCACTGTCTTGCAATACCTACAGGAACAGTACAGATATGGATGTCTGTGTTCTTGCAAAAATGTGTAATTCTTTAAATCAGATGCTGTTTACTGTGCTCTACATGGATTTCAGTTATTACTGCTATATTTAAATAACTTGGACTCTTAGAACTTAGAAAGAACTGGAAATGACACTTCTCTAATATATAGGCCTATATATATTTTCTTGGACTAAAGCTTTTCAATCCTCTTCACCTCAGAACCTGCCCGCTTTGTGAAGAAGTTGACAGAACTATCTATTCCAATGAGCAAAAAACTAAGACTTGAATGCACAATCACTGGAACTCCAAAAATGTTTGTCACTTGGTACAAGGATGGCAAACAGCTCTATGCTTCATATCGATACAACACCAAAGTTACATCAGATTCCTGTATCCTGGACTGCCTACATGAATGCAACAATGAGACTACTGGAAAATACTCATGTGAAGTTGCAAACGTTTATGGGACGGATATATGTCATGCACAAGTAGTGGCAGTTACAGGTTTGTAATTTTTACTCGGCTCTTGCCCTGCCCATTTTTCAAAGTTCCATACCCATGGATTTTGCCCATGGATATAAAAGGAATAGTTTGGTTGGTTTTGCAGATTTGGTCCGCATGTCACCTGGAATGGTGTAATTTTTGTTCATTATGACTTTTTTTGTACCATTATTAAATTATTCTATTTGGGATTCTTAGTTTAAATGAAAGATTCCAGTAACTGTACATGCAGAACTGGAATAGGTACTTCTGTAATATAAAGGCCTATATATTTTTTCCTGGACTAAAGCTTTTCAGTCCTCTTCACCTCAGAGCCTTCCCGCTTTGTGAAGATGTTGACAGATCTCTTTATACCAATAATCAAAAAACTAAAACTTGAATGCACATTACTGGAGCTTCAAAAATGTTTGTCACTTGGTACAAGGATGGCAAACAGCTTTATGCTTCATATCGATGCAACACCAAAGTTACATCAAATTTCTTTATTCTGGAGTTTAGTGCAGCATGAGTGCAGCAATGAGACTACAGGAAAATACTCATGTGAAGTTTCAAACATTTATGGAATGGATATATGTCATGCACAAGTAGTGGCAGTTACAGGTTTGTAATTTGTACTGGACTCTTGCCTGCCTGTCTCCCAAAGTTCCATACCCATGGATATAAACGAAATAGTTTGATATTGCAGCGTTGGACCGCATTTCACCTGGAACGGTGAAATCATGGTTTTTTGGTCATCATGGTTGTTTTTTTTTTTTTTTGGTTGGCAACAATATGGTGTGCTGCTGTGACATTTTGCACGTTCATTGAAGTGGCTCAAGCATCTTAAAAGAAGTCTATTTGGTTCTATATCAAGGATGCGATGGGAGCTGGCATGTTTTTTAGTGCTTGTTGTTGTGGGATATTGATCATCTAGAGTTTGCATCTGCAAGTTTCCTGAGGCACGCTTGGAAGATACTGCATACTTCAACAGATTTGAAGAGTTGTTTCTAAAGAACAATCCGCATGTTTTAAAAGTTGATATGTTGCCAGTTTGTATAGTTTTTTGTCGTTGTTAAGAAAATCATTTAAATGGATCTGGTGATGTTCTTCTTAGAGCCTGCCCGCTTTGTGAAGAGGTTGACAGACATGGCTATCCCACTCAGTCAGAAACTTAGACTTCAGTGTACATTCACTGGAGCACCGAAGATGTTTTTTACATGGTACAAAGATGGAAAGCAACTGTACGCCTCATACAGATACAACACAAGGATCATTGACAACACTTGCGTCTTGGAATGCCTCCATGAATCTAACAATGAAACACCCGGAAAATACTCTTGTGAAGTATCAAATTCCTTTGGCACTGATATCTGTCATGCCAATATAACTACAGTTACAGGTTCGTATGCCATCCTAGTTGACTTATTTACAGATATTTTTAATGTTTAGGCAGACATAGCTTAAAAATTATTTCACTAATTTCTTGTTCTCAGAACCTGCCCGTTTTGAACAGAAGCTTAAGGACAAAAAAGTTGCCATGAGCAAAAAACTGAAGCTTGAGTGCACATTTACTGGAGCTCCCAAAATCTTTGTCACCTGGTACAAGGACGGAAAACAAATATATGCCTCTTACAGATACAATACTCAAATTGTTGGAAACACCTGCATTCTAGAATGTCTACATGAATGCACAAAAGACACTCCTGGTATATACTCCTGTGAGGTGTCCAATTCCTATGGAATTGATATCTGTCAAGCTGAAGTGACCACCGTTTCTGGTTAGTATGCCTTTAAAGGCTCTTTATCCTAAACTTAGTGTTGGATGGAATTCTAGTTGATTCTCTAGCCAAAGCCAGTGGTTTGCAAGCATATTGATGATGCTCATCCAATATTGTTCCTCTTAGGACCTGCTCGTTTTGTGAAGAAGCTCACAAACCAGTCTGTTCTGTGGGGACAAAAGTTGAGACTTGAATGCTCCTTCACAGGAATTGAAAAACTGTTTGTCACATGGTACAAGGATGACAAACAGGTCTATGCTTCATATAGATGCAACACAAAAGTTATTGGAAACACTTGCATTTTGGAATATCTCCGTGAGTGTGATGAGGATACTCCTGGAAAATATTCTTGTGAGGTTACAAATGAAGATGGATCAGATATTTGTCATGCGCTGGTCACCCTTGCGACAGGTTGGTTAACTAATTTAGTTAGTTAACTAATGTAGTCAGCTAATTTGAGTGAATTTGCAGATTTCCATTCTTTCCATACGTTCCAATGCACTTCTTTTCTTTAATCTTAAAGAGATCATCTTTCTCTAGATAAACTGCTAGAATTCAACATGAAACACTGCTGGCATTTAAAAAGGAAATATCATTCCAAATTAACAAAAAAAAAAAAAAATATATATTATTTAATTAGAGTATTAAAAAAAATTAAAAAACCCTCAAAAATAAGCTCCATATAGAGTACACAGCGACTTTTCAACAATAGCACTGGTGCAAAATAGCCAAATGCAAACTATTGTTATTTTTTTAATAGTGTTATTATTTATATATGATTATAATGTTTAGCAATGTTCATAATTAGCTTTTATTTTTATACTTTTTAATATTCATTTTAATTTTAGTTTTAGTAATTGTGTTTTGTGCTTGTTAGTTTTTGTTTATTTAAGTTATTTTAGATTTAGTTTTAGGTTACCGCTTATGTTCATAATTCAAATTTCATCTAATATTTTTATTTTATTTTATTTTAGCTTGATTTCAATTAACAACTATTTTAATCATTGTAGTTTTGGTTAACAGTAACAACACTAATGCAAGAAACATTGTAGCAAAAATGCATTAAATACAGTTGTGGCTGCTTCGTGTAGTACACAGCTTACACTTCAGGCTTAAATTTCATGTTAACTCTATAATAATCACATTTAACAGACCTTGAGTAGTTTAATAAGACACTTTAGTCTCCTTTTCTACAATAGAATTAATCTGCTTCTCTACTATACATTTAAATGGTATTTAGTATTGGTTTAAAAGCTTTTTATTTCTAGAAGTTAGATTGGAAGGTTAGATTGGAAGTGCCATGGCAGGGGCATTGCAGAAATGAATCGTTTGGTCAAAGGATTGAGAAGACTAATACGAGAGACTGCAAAATTGAAAGTGTGGATAAAACTGCACGCCTAGCTATTCTGAAAGCCGAAAAGACAGATGCTTGTCTTGCCATGCAAACAAAGAACTTGATTTAAAAAAAAAAAGAAAACAACACACGAGTTTCATTAAACCATTTATGATATGTATTTTGATTAAATATGTGACCTTGTGTGTGTGTAATGTGTTTTGTTTTCAGATCGCAAAATTCCACCAACTTTCACTAAGAAATCCTCAGAGCACATTGAGGATGCAGAGGGAAAATTGGTGAAGCTTGAGGGTCGAGTATCTGGGTCACAGCCTCTATCTGTAAGCTGGTATAAAGATAACAGAGAAATTGACACTTCTGACATCTATGACATTTCCTTCAAGAGCAACATGGCTGTGATGTGTCTCAAGAAAGCCACAGTCACAGACAGTGGCGTGTATACATGCAGCGCTTCTAATGAAGCTGGCACTGCCTCCTTCCAGGTGGTGGTTAACATCACAGGTAGTCAATATTATCTTATTGCATGATTTCTTATTTCTCACTTTTTGTCTTCTTTGCATGTTAGTTTCTGGCAATTCTGTTTCTGTGATTTGTTTTACATTCCACTTTCTGTTGTACTGCATAAACATGACCTCCCCTATTTTTCACTGAAAAGCACAGGTAAAAATACTGTAATTTTTCACTTTTTTTTTTTTTTAATATCTAGAGCAAAAAAGGCCACCGACTTTTGACATTCCCCTTAAACCAGTGACAGTGAATGAGGGAGAAAGGCTAAACCTTACCTGCCATGTCTCTGGGTCTTCACCAATGACGATTCAATGGATGAAGGACAGAAGGGAGGTCACTTCCTCTGCTAACACCAAGATGATATTTGTGGATGGCACAGCCACCCTGGAGATAAACCAGACATCCAAAACTGATGCAGGAGATTATCTGTGCAAGGCAACCAACAGTGCTGGTAGTGAATTCTCCAAGACCAAAGTCACAATCAAAGGTAATTGGAAGACTATTGTAAATCTAACTTTTCTGTAATAATCATAACCAGTGTATATTTCAATGCAGCAAAATTAAAAATGTAGCATGTGAAAACTAAACTTATTCTTGGTTTCAACTCACATTTAATTAGTTTTTCTTTGATTAATGTTCTACTTTTGGGTGTAATATTTTCAGCTTTTCTAACAGTACCAAGTAGAGTTTAAGCTAATGTCTGAATTTCTTATTTCATTGTCATGTGTTTCAAAATCTTTACCCTCTTAATGATTTCCATATCTTGTTTTGTTTGCTCCTTAAGTGCTCTGGATCCATCTGATCTTGCTGTTTCTTACAAAGTTTTACATTTTTCATAGTGCACCACTAAGCTGCAATGTTTTGCTGTGATCTTGATAGTATTTTAAAAACATTTGTTTTCACATGCATACGTATTCTTGATTCACCAAGGATCTTTTTAGACATGCATTTTATCTGAATAGCAAAGCTTAAGGCACCAATGCTTAGACTTGCATAAATTGCTAACTAAGGTGCCCGAGTTTGACCTATGAGCTTTATTATTTTTTGTTAGTGGATAGTTTTTGATAGCCTAAAGCATATGCATTAAATTTGTTAAAACGCTGAGATGTGCCTAGAATTCTTATCTAGATTTCAGTCCATTTTTATAAGTTACTTAATATGTTGTTACATTGTCGGCATTACTCAGATAAAGCAGGTGCAGCACCAACAACAGCACCAGCAGCCCCCACAGCAGCTCAAACAGTTAAACAACTGGATAACTTGTTCTTCATTGAGGAGCCCAAGAGCATTCATGTTGTTGAGAGTAAGTTGACGCTTTCTGCTGAAAGGTGTAGATATGTCTTTTTATGATTAGTGTTAAAATTTTGAATTACATGATGGAATCACATCATATTCTGGATTACAGAGGGTACAGCTACCTTCATTGCTAAAGTTGGCGGTGATCCCATTCCCAATGTGAAATGGATGAAGGGCAAATGGAGGCAGATGACTCATGGTGGTCGCATCAACATTCAACAAAAAGGCCAAGAGGCCAAGTTGGAGATCAAAGAGGTGACCAAATCTGACTCTGGTCAGTACAGATGTGTTGCTTCAAATAAACATGGAGAAATTGAGAGCAGCACAGACTTGAATGTTGATGAGAAGAAAGAGTCCGGACCAGAGGTGGTCAAACTGAAGAAGTGAGTCAGAAATTGTGGTTTTCTTTGGCAGAAAAGCTCAAAATCACAATTCTCTTAAAGATTATAACCTTGCACTCTTTTTTTTGTTACGTTCAGGACTCCATCAAAGCAGAAAAGTCCAAAGGAAGACAAAGACATTGACATTGTTGAGTTGCTAAGAAATGTAGATCCAAAAGAGTATGAGAAATATGCTCGCATGTATGGAATCACAGACTTCCGGGGTCTCCTTCAAGCTATTGAGTTTCTGAAGAAGGAGAAGGGTGAAGAAAGTGGAAGACCGGTAGATAAATCTATATTGTTTTGTCTTAATAGCTGAACAAAAATCTTATGTTTTCCTACACCTTATTGAGATAGAAATCTACAACAAATAGCCTTAATCAGTGCCCTTGTTTTCTGAATCAGGAAAGTGAACATGGAAGAGAATATGATGAGGATTTGGCTAAGTTTGTGTCTGATTTGCAGAGGCAAATGGAACACAGTGAAGTATGTTCCTTCTTTGGGAAGTTGAAGAACCACTGCTTCAATTTTCAGACATATATTCATTTTGATGCATATGCTAATCATATGCATGTTGATGACCTAAATGTATGAATATTTTGTTTTTGCAGCCTGTTACCCTGCTTAAAGACATCACAGATCAGACAACGCAAGTTAACAAAGAGGCAGTGTTTGAGTGTGAGATTAAAATCAACTATCCAGAAATTACACTGTCTTGGTATAAAGATACACAGAAGCTAGAAACTAGTGATAAATACGACATTAAACTCGTGGGCGACCGTCAGATATTGAAGATCAAGAACTGTCAGACCAGTGACCAGGGAAATTACCGTGTCGTTTGTGGGCCACATATATCCAGTGCCAGACTGACAGTGTTGGGTAAGTCGATTTTGAAGACCTTGTATTCTGCATTCAAATACCATTTTTGTGCCTATAATATTCTGAGGCACATTACCTCAATATTCTACAGAGAGTCAAGATCAGGTGCAGAAACCATCACCTGGTAAGAGGGTAGAATTGCATTGTAGTGGAGTGCTTACTGACACATATTATAGATTTATGCCTTATACCATATTCACTTCAGAATGAGAAGGAGGGCCACATAAATTGCCCAATCATGTGAGGAAATTACTAACCTCTTCTTGTTTCTCTACTTTTTTATTTTTCCTCTTAGTGCTTTAAAATTGCTTGGCTATAGTGGTGTTGATTGTGTACCAACAAAGTGTTGGATTAAACAAAAAGTGTGTGCGTTTGAAAGCACATTTACATTTCTTCTTATTTCTTTCCTCTTTTCATTTTTTTTTATTATTATTTTGATTTTATTTGAAAACAGTGACATTTTGAGATAATTAACCATTCCAAAACTTTTGTTATTTCTAGCTGATCAAATTCAATTCACCAAGCGCATTCAAAATATTGTGGTGAATGAGCGTCAGTCTGCCACTTTTGAGTGTGAGTTGTCTTTTGACAATGCGGTCGTCACCTGGTATAAAGATGCATGGGAGCTTAAAGAAAGCCTGAAATATACCTTCAGGTGTGAGGGACGAAGGCACTTTATGATCATCCGTAACGTAACATCTGATGATGAAGGTGTGTACATTAATCCTAACGTACTACTTAGTGGCTCAATATAAATATAGAATTAAGCAGATTTAAACTAAATTAACTTTACTGGAAATCTTTTAGGCGTGTACTCTGTGATTGCGCGCCTGGAGCCTGTTGGTGAAACTAAAAGTACAGCTGAGCTTTATCTGTCAGGAAAAGGTAAAATCAACAGCAGCATCACTTTGTGGCTTGTTTACTAGAGTTTAGTTAACAGCAATTATATTTTACCTTTTTTTTGCAGAATTTGAAATAAGAACACGTTCTTTTGGTAAGTGGTTTGTTATGCACTAAATCATTTCTGAGAATTGACCATCTCTAATTTACTCCTCAGTCCCCTACCCCAACTAATTTCTTTACAAATTCTGCAAAATGTAAAAGCAAACTTTATTCAATGAAACCATTAAATAATAATAATAATAAATACAATAATAAATTAAATTAATCTCAACCTGTCCAGATGTTCCAGATACATCGATACATGTGCCATATGTGTCATCTGTGATTAGTTTTAAAGGTAAGACTAAAACAAATAAAGAAATGTATAAATAGAATACCATAATGTCCCATAGTTTCATTTTAACTTACCTGTTACCTTTTGATTAAAAGAAGAATCCTCAGAATTTCATTATGAAGAGAAGTTTGAAATAACAGGTACTATTTCAAATTAAAATTAATGTGTAATGTTTCTTAACCTTTAATATGTAAACTTGGTCAGTACATTAAATACACTAAAAGACTAAACACTAAATGTTTCCGTCACGTCAACCCCTGAATGCATCGGTTAACTAATATTACCATATCATTAGCACATTACCCCATTTAATCTCACCCTGGTATCATCTAAAATGGATGTTCAATTCAAATACAACTAATGTAATATGATCATGTTCTAAAGTTGGTTTTTGGTTATCTCTTTTTCTTTTGGTTATCTTTGCATTTGCACTAACATCTGACCTGAACGAGATTTTGTCCAACACTGTTGTTACAGAATTGTGTTTTTTTTTTTTTTTTTTTATTTAAATTAAAACATAAAACAATTTTTATTATTGTATGGTAGAGTCTCAGAACTGGACAGTTCAAGAGGGGAGTGTTACTTATGAATTCTCTTCACTGTACACTGTAGTTAACAGTCTTAGAGTCTTTAACTAGGAGCATAACATTTTGCTCGTCTTATTTGTACAGTATGTGTGACTTTCTTCACTCATCTTCATGATAATTCTTTTTTTACATATCATATTTTTTTTGTCAAATCTTTTATGTGTATTCCTTGTCTTTTTTATATAACTGGCTATTAAACATCATCACTGCCTATCCCTTTCAATAACCATCTCCTCCATCATTTTCAATTCAGCATCATTAACATTTTTAATCCACAGGTATTGTGCTGCAAACCTTGTGTGTGTGTGTGTGTATGTTTGAAACTGAATTTGTGTGTCAATGTTCATGCCTAAGAATGTTCTTGTTTTTCATCAGAATCGAAGAAACCCATTGAGGAGACTGTAACAAAACATGTAGTGGAAAGGACAGAGGAGGTCCCTATGAAAGGTATTGGATGAAGGAAAAATGCTTTGCTTATGGCTGTCCCTGATGATTTATGCCTTTTTAAATTAATTTAATTTATTTTTTTTTACTTTAAAACTTAGAACATGTTGTATATACTGAATCAAAAACATTTAACATTTTTGGTTCTTTCCTTGTCTGGGTGTTGTGCTTGTGTATTATTATTATTATTACTGTCACTGTGCAGTTGTTCATTGTATAATTGTTTTTTATGACTGGTCTTGGTTGTATGTCCATGAATATGTTCTTCTAATGCTTGTGCAGTCATGCTAAAAGCATGGACGCTTTGGCTACTTAAACTCTGCTTAAGCTTTGCAGTTGTATTTTTATCAAAGCTCATGTCTTTTATGTACCTGAAGTTATGAAGCTACCAGAAGAGAAAACCGAAACATCCTTTGTACAGCCTCCAGTTCCTGAGAAAGGTATTATGTCTTTGCTTGAGTGTTATATTGTTCCACTGTTTCTTCCCTCTGTGTTCATTTTTTTTGTACCAAAAAATGTAAACCAATTTCCTATTTGTGAGATGTCTGTTTCTTACCATATAAACTATGTTTGTGTACTTGCTGTATATGTAGCTCTTTGATGTAAAGATTCATAATTTGCAACTTAATTTTATTTCTATGATGCCATGATATTTTTAAGAACCTGAAGTCAAGAAGCCTGTTGAGGAAAAAGTCACATCTGTCAAGGTGACAGAGCAAAAAGAACAACCTACACGCAAAGGTATTACCAGCAGTATGTGTTTTCAGTGTGTATACTATTTTATATATGTTCTATGTATGTTGATTGTATGTATAAATATGTTTATTTTTTTCAATTCAAATTTATGTATGTTATGTGTATATGTTTATATCTGTGTAACTGTAATTTGCGGTTTCTTCTTGTCATTTTCTTGTTATTATGTAAAGTATTCTTAATGTCTTTGGGATTCAAAATATCTTGCACACAGAAATTAAATATCTAAAGCTGCTGTCGTATAATTTCTGTTTGTGTTGTTAGTCTCCTTTGAGAATTTATAGCAATATCAGTGTTACTTAAAGATGTTCTCAAACCTACACCCTCAGAGCCTAAACCTGAGGTGCCAGCAGAACCAAAGGCTACAGTGGCTGAACCAAAACCTGAACCTAAGCCTGAGCCAAAAGCTCTACCCAAACCTGAGCCCAAGCCTGAGCCAAAAGCTCTACCCAAACCTGAGCCAAAAGCTCTACCAAAACCTGAGCCCAAACCTGAGCCCAAGCCTGAGTCAAAAGCTACACCAAAGCCTGAGGCTGAACCTAAGCCTGCAGTTGCAAAGAAAGTTGAGGCACCTTCTGTCAAAGGTATTGTGTGTAATTGAATCATCTGTGCAATTGTGTGTGTGTGCGCGCATGTGTGCGCGTGTGTGTGTGTGTGTGTGTGTGTTTTATGTGAGTCAGCACGTCCGTCTGTGTCAAGTACTGTATGTACAAGTGCCTTACTAAATTTGTTGTATGTTCAGTCCTTAGACTCTTAGAATCAACCTCTTGTTCAACTTAAGAATATAAAGTTCCCTCTGCTTTATATTTTTGGGTTTACGGTATGCTTCTTTGTTTTTGGTGTTCTTTTAAAGCACCTGAAGCTCCAAAAAAGCCAGAAGCTGCACCTCGACCATCCTTAGATATTAAAAAAGATGACGCTTTAACTCCAAAGCCAGACACTACTCAAATAAAAGGTAACTTTAAAACTCAATAGCTAGGAAAATTACTGAGCATAAGTCTTGCAAGGGATCTTAAAACAATTTCATTTTTGTTGGTTGTCTGTACAAAACTTTGCCACCAAAAATGGTGCTCTTGGAATGCATGTGAAACTCTTATCTTGAACTTTTAACTGATTCTTTTCATTGTATGGGCTTCTGCATTCTAGTGTGAATGCCTGTCTTTTTGTTTTATGACACTGTTTAATACGTGTGTTCTTTTGAAGCTTTTGTGGAGATCAAGGAAATAGAAGCACCAAAAGTAAAGATAGATCGAAAACCAGAGTCTGCACGTGCTGCCGCTGAGCCACGAAAGAAAGACGTCTCTACACTACTACCAGATGAATCTATCAAAGATCATTTGCCTGTCCACTCTGAGCCATCAAGTGTAGAGCCAGCTAGTCAGCTTAAAACTACACAAAGCCAGCCTCCTGAACCAGTTAGAAAACAAGTAGTCACAGCTTCACCAGAAGTTATAGTTGAACAAACAAGAAAACAACCTCCCCAAGAAGTTTTCAAAGCAGAGCCGGAGTCTTCAGCCAAAACTTCAGAGCCACCTCAAACAGATCAAGCTAAAAAGCAAGTGCCATCAAAGAGTGAGCCAACCCCTAAAATCAGTGAGCCAGCACTTGCTCACAAAAAGGAGGGTCGTCCACAGAAAGGTATTCTTAAGTCTTCATATTAAGCTCCTTATAATGCCTTGCATTAATGGGGTAGCAATCATTGCAAACTCTTTGAAGGTGTCTTGTAATCTCATGCACTCTTCTTAATGTTCTGTTCTTTGTCTGGTATTATTTTTATATTTACAAAGTGGTTGAAGTAAAGGCTGCAGAACTGCCATCTGAGAAAAAGCCTGTGACTAAAGCTAAAATGGAGACTGAGATTCCCTCAGCCAAAGGTATGCTCGGCTGGTCATAGGAGATACAAATCAAATTTGTATCTCTGCATTAATAGATCTGTTTGTGATACAAAAACAGATCTCCCACTATTTGTAGCATAACCATTATTAACATTTTAATCATAGATAGCTGAAGAATTTTTTGTAATATTATTATAATATTAACCTACTCAGTAACCCAAGCCAGAGAAAATATTGCATTCTGGCAATGCTGGCGAATTAAAGATTATCCCTACAGTCATGAACATCACTACATAAGATTTTATTTTGCATTAACAAATGATCCTTTCTAGGTTACTGTAGGAAAACTTAGAGATTTAAATGTGTAATATACTTTTTGATGTTGGTATGCATGTTTACTTGAAAATTCTTCTGCCACCATTGCATGGTGCAATCTTGAAAATCTTTCATCTTTAAAGTCTTTGCAGCTTCTGAGAAGAAAACTGACCAATTTCCTCATACAGTGGAAGTAACTCAGAAGATTTCCATGGAGGAAATGTTTTTGAAGGAGGAAATTGTGGAAGAGAGTGAAAGCGTGCCTCATCAACCTGAGGAAATTTTGTCTTATCAAGAGCATATTATAAGGATGGATATGAGTCATCACAGTAGAGAATCAGCTGCTGAAGATGTGAAGATAATTAAAACAGAGGTTTCCCAGAGGCCAGAACCCTCTTTTGAGCTGAAAAAAACAAAGGAGATATCTGAGATGAAATGGTCAAAACAAGAAATGCACACTGAGAAAAAGGAAAGGAAATTAGATGTGTCCAATGTTGAAACATTTCCAGAAGCTGTGGTGGTACTTGGCATTGAGACACCTCAGAAAAGACAAGACATTATGCCAGATAAAAAGAAAACATCTGAAGATATGCCTCTACAAAAGAGAGATGACACCCATAGAAAAGAGATGGTCATTCAGACAGAAATAGATGTTCACAAGAAAGAGTCTATTCACTTACAGCTGTCTGTTCATGAAAACAAGAGATCACACGAGGAAACCCCTCAGAAATTACCAGAGGCAACACCAATAGTACAACCAGAAGAAAAGGGAACTATGTTAAAGGAAGTGCGTAAAGCACTTGAAAGAGGTAAACCTTACAATCTTCAGCAAATGCCTTGATTGGTATATTGCAATCTTTACTTGAATTTTTTGTGCTTCAGGTATTTGCCGAAAAGGCAACTGTGATTTACTTTTCTTTCTTTTCTTCTACTTCTTAAATATAATGTGCCTGCATGTTCCTCTTTAGTTTCTTGTATCTTGAATATGTTATAATTCTTAATTAGACAAGAAGACCCAGGCTGTTACAACTCCTCTGTCAAAAGTTGTTTCTCCTGCAAAAGGTACTCAAAGGAAGGCTGGGAGATTTGGTGCTATTACTCTTCAGTTCTTAGTGTAGTATGTGCTAATATGTCCATATGCTCATCTGTATATGTTCATGGTCTATTTCTTTATTGTGATCATGGCTTACTTTTATTTAAAGAACCAGAATTAGTGAAGAAACCTGAACCAGAAGTCCCAAAGCCAACTGTGGCTCCAGCTGGACAGAAAATATCGCCTCCATCAAAAGGTATACAGCAAATCTGGAAGAACCATTTTCTGGTATAAAAGTCTGTCTTTGATATCATGTTTGTTTGTTTTGTATCTTCTTTTGTCATCATGTTTAGTCCAATTTCACCTTATTCCACATGTGGCTTTATTATTTTTAAATGTGATTATGGTATTGTTTTAAATAAAGAGCCAACTGTTGAAAGGAAAGCATCACCTGAGGCACCTAAGCCAATTGTGGCCCCAGTTGAACAGAAAATATTGCCTCCTTCAAAAGGTATTCAAAATCACATTGTGGTAGAACTCTTTTCTGGTCTGTTTGTTAGTCTTTGGTATGTGTTTGCTTGTTTTGTTAGTCTAATCTTTTTCTGTGCTCATCTTGACATGTTCTTTGTCCAGGCAAATAACGTCTTAGTCCCTTTTTTTTCTTTTCTTTTTGTTGTTGTTGTTATTCTTGCTTGTGATTTATGGCATTGTTTTATTTAAAGAACCAACTGTTGAAAAGAAACCAGTTCCTGAAGTACCAAAGCCAACTGTGGCTCCTGTACAACAGAAAATAGTATCTCCTACAAAAGGTATATAAAGCAAACATTTTTTTGCTGGTCTATAGTCTTTGGAATGATGTGTGATTGTTTGTTCTTATTTGTGTTCTTCTTTAAATGTTTCTTGTCCAGTCAAATTACATCTTTTTCCACATTTGTCTTCTTTATTTTTGGTTGTGATTATGGCATTGTCTTATTTAAAGAGCCAACTGTTGAAAAGAAACCAGTTCCTGAAGTACCAAAGCCAACTGTGGCTCCAGTAGAACAGAAAATAGTATCTCCTCCAAAAGGTATATAAAGCAAACATTTTTTGCTGGTCTATAGTCTTTGGAATGACGTGTGATTGTTTGTTCTTATTTGTGTTCTTCTTTAAATGTTTCTTGTCCAGTCAAATTACATCTTTTTCCACATTTGTCTTCATTATTTTTGGTTGTGATTATGGCATTGTTTTATTTAAAGAGCCAACTGTTGAAAAGAAACCAGTTCCTGAAGTACCAAAGCCAACTGCGGCTCCAGTAGAACAGAAAATAGTATCTCCTCCAAAAGGTATATAAAGCAAACATTTTTTGCTGGTCTATAGTCTTTGGAATGATGTGTGATTGTCTGTTCTTATTTGTGTTCTTCTTTAAATGTTTCTTGTCCAGTCAAATTACATCTTTTTCCACATTTGTCTTCATTATTTTTGGTTGTGATCAGAGGCGTCATGCCCATTCAAAGTGAGGGGGCACGCGCCCCATCAGATTTGAGCCAAGTGGATTTTGAATGCAGCTTCCAAAAGACAAAAAAATAGCCGATTAACATTTTCTATATTTAATACAGTCAGACCGGCGTGATTAAATTGTTCAGAGCGTCATATCATCAGCTGCTAAATTCAAATCTGCATTAGCTGGCTGGTGCTGAGCCAGAGACAGATGTGTTTTTACAGCACTGCACATTATAACCAATCACACACGATGCTGTTGAGCTTATGAATGCAATGACCAATCAGAGGTGTTCAGATGAGTCATCGCTAAAATGCCGGTGTTTTCTTCACTGGCTCGCTGACTGAATACCTCTTTCTGGTGAATTCTCTCGTTAGGAACAATAAAGTGCAGATGTGTATACGAATCTATTAGTAAGATATTAATTTCACAGTGTAAACAGCTTCAGGGATTTTAATGGGAGTTTTTGAGAGTACTTGAAGTAGACTGTCAGTGGAAATGTTTTTTGATCATGTAAATGCTCTTTGCTCTCTTTCTGTAGCTACAATGAAAGTAGGCTATTAGTAGCCTAACTGGCAATGTTTTTATTCACATTAACTTTCAATGTTAAATTCACATTAAATATGAAGTAAGTAGTATTAAAAATATGTTATGGCATGACACCCATAAACAGACAGGTTTTTATGCATAGTTAATAGATTACATTATTAATTATTTTGACCATCGCCCACTATAAACATAATCAATAAAGGTGAGAATCAAGATATTTCATGGTATAGTTAATGTGTTTGGGAATGTTTCGAATAAAAAGGAAAAAATAAATAAAACATAGGCTAAGTGCTGTTGTGGCTGTTGTGTGTCACATGACGACCCCCCCAAACTCGTGCCCCCTCAAAAATAATGAGTGCATGACACCCCTGGTTGTGATTATGGTATTGTTTTATTTAAAGAGCCAACTCTTGAAAAGAAACCAGTTCCTGAAGTACCAAAGCCAACTGTGGCTCCAGTAGAACAGAAAATAGTATCTCCTCCAAAAGGTATATAAAGCAAACATTTTTTGCTGGTCTATAGTCTTTGGAATGATGTGTGATTGTTTGTTCTTATTTGTGTTCATCTTTAAATATTTCTTGTCCAGTCAAATTACATCTTTTTCCACATTTGTCTTCATTATTTTTGGTTGTGATTATGGCATTGTTTTATTTAAAGAGCCAACTGTTGAAAAGAAACCAGTTCCTGAAGTACCAAAGCCAACTGCGGCTCCAGTAGAACAGAAAATAGTATCTCCTCCAAAAGGTATATAAAGCAAACATTTTTTGCTGGTCTATAGTCTTTGGAATGATGTGTGATTGTTTGTTCTTATTTGTGTTCATCTTTAAATATTTCTTGTCCAGTCAAATTACATCTTTTTCCACATTTGTCTTCATTATTTTTGGTTGTGATTATGGCATTGTTTTATTTAAAGAGCCAACTGTTGAAAAGAAACCAGTTCCTGAAGTACCAAAGCCAACTGGCTCCAGTAGAACAGAAAATAGTATCTCCAAAAGGTATATAAAGCAAACATTTTTTGCTGGTCTGTAGTCTTTGGAATGATGTGTGATTGTTTGTTCTTATTTGTGTTCTTCTTTAAATGTTTCTTGTCCAGTCAAATTACATCTTTTTCCACATTTGTCTTCATTATTTTTGGTTGTGATTATGGTATTGTTTTATTTAAAGAGCCAACTGTTAAAAAGACACCATCTCCTGTGGCACCAGAGCCAACAGCAACTCCAATTGAACAGAAAGTCTCTCCTCCCACAGGTAGAGTCTCTGTTTTCATGTCTTCTGTGTCAGTGTTATTGTCAGTTGTTTTGAATATGTCTGAGGTCTTGTGAATTCTACTTTTTAAAGTATCTTTGAATCTTGTCATGTGATTACATGTTTGTCTTAAAATACTTTAAAATACACTTTGACATTGTTTTTATGTTTCTTAACCAAAATTATGGATGAGAAGTGTCTACTTTTGTATTAAACTTTGTTTAAACATTTACCTTAGGTTAGTATGCACATTCATAATGAGAAAATTATTTAAGCAAACATTCACACATTTTCTTAGCTTAAAGTACGTTTCTTTCTTCAATGGACCCCAAAGGAAATGTTTCATAGAATGTCTGAGCAACTTCTTTTATACAATGAAAGTGGACGCGGACCAAGGACTGTCAAGTTTCAAAAAATAAAGGCGAAAAATGTAGTCTATAGTCTATATTCAGAGTTTTCTGAAGACATGTGATCTCAGGAACAGATTGAAATTTAAGTTAATTACTGCAGATTCAACAGCCATGGTCACCATTCACTTTCATTGAATAAACAATTAACAGCTTGGACATAATGCTATAAATATTTCCTTTTATATTTGATATTTGAGCATTTTGAAAGATAAAAGGGGAGTAAATGATGACAAAATTAAATTTTTTTAATGTGAATTCCAGCTAACTTGTGTGTATTGGTACCTGTTTAATCTGAAATGATCTCTGAAACAGATGCAGAAAAGGGCCCTGTTAAAGCTCCTGGACCTGCTGGCAAAGGTATGTTGATGTGCGAGTTACATGCCACAAATGAACCTTCAAATGTTTGATTATTAAACATATTCAAATCAGTTATTCAGGCAAAACATTTCACATGTCTGCTTGTTGTTCTGTTTGTTTTGTCTAATTTTTGTTTGCTTATTGTTTTGTTTTATTGTTCTTTTTTCTTTATTTATTATTGTTACAGTTCTGTTCACTACTATCAGGGCTGAGGTTTATTTCATTTTAATTCCAACACAGATGACTTAGCTTCAACCCTGCTGTGTGATGTGTACAGGTGTCTTATGTCATGCTGATTGTACTGTCCATGTTATGTGATATTGTGACCTTTATCGCCTCAGAAACAACTAGCACCACACAAGCACTTCTTAAACAAAAGGGTAAAATTCACGTCAAGGAAGAGGAAAAACTGGACATGCCAACTGTAAAGAAAGTAACCAGAAGATCAAAAGAACATCAGGAAGATGATGAAGTTATATCACTTAAGAAAGTTGGCAAGATTCTGTGTGAAGAACCATCAACAGAAGAGGGACCACTTGTCCGGAAATTTGAGAAAACTGAAATAGGTGGAGAGGAGATGGTGTATTCAAAGTCTGTTACTGAAATCAAACTCACCAGCAGCTATGAAGTCACAGAAGATACTTGGTCATATGAAACTGCTACAAAAACGGAGAAAATATCTAAAGGGGAGGAAAAGAAGACTGAACAATACAAGGATGTGAGGGAGAAGAAAGGGATTGCTCCTGAAATTGGTGGAAGAGAAGTAGAAAATAAGGGTAAACAAGGAAGTAAAATTCTAATGGAAGATGAACCTAAGATACCTCTGAAAAAAGCAACTAAGTCAATATCAACTGAGAAAAAACAGGAAACTGTGAAATTAAAACCTGTCGAGAAATTAGACAAGGTTGTTGTTGATCCCCAGAAAGACAGCAACATAGACAGGAGCAAAGATAGTATTGGTGTGGATGAGCCTGTTTCAAAGAAGGAAATAGATGTGACACCTACAGATAAAAAAACTAAAGAACCCATAATTCCAAAACCTGTTGTGGCTAAAGATGAACCTGAGAACTTTTCAAAGAAAGCAAAGAGAATTCTACCACATGATGAGAAGCCAGAAACTGTTACTCTGAAATCATTTTCCAAAGAATCTCATGCTGATGTAGCCGCTGACATGGTTCCTCAAGAGCAAACTGAGAAAAAGGCTGTAGACATTAAGCATCCAGAGAGACCGGAAACAACACATATCCTGAAGGAGCCTCACATCCAGGTAAAAGAACCAGGAAAAAGTGAAAAAACATATGAAGAGGTTGAAAAGATCAAAAAGCTAGAATCACCCCTTGAGTATCAGCCCATGAAGAGTACTACTTCTCCAGAGAAGACACGGGAAGGTTCCAAAGAAGAGGGGAAGGGATTAACTAAAAAACACGGAATTATTCCAACAGATAAAATGAGAAAAGAAGAGGTATTGTTGAAACCTGTTGAGGGAAAAATAATTGCGGAAAAAACTCCTTCACCAAAGGTAGATAAACCTAGCCCTCAAGTCACTCCAGTGACTAAAAAGAGTGCAAAAGAGGAAGATAAACCAGCAATGGCAAAAAAATGTGGTCTTTCACCAAAGGGAATGGAGAGAGAAGAGGAAATATCATTGAAGCCCATAGAACCTGCAGAGCTAAAAAAGACTCCTTCACCAAAAGTGGACGTACAAAAACTTAAACCCACTGAATCCATTCCAATGGAAAGAAAGTCTAGTGCAAAATCACCCAAGAAGATTTCACCAAAAGATTCACTTGAGTCTGTAGTTCTGAAGAAGGTCTCAAAGACAGTCTCCCCCAAAGAAGAAAAGACTACTCAGGAGCCTCGCTTAAAAATGACTGAAGACAAACTGCCAATGGTAAAGGAGTTGTCTCCTAGTATTTTGCATCTACAAAAGATTCCTACACAGCAAGAGGAGGTAGTATATGAACAAGAGCAGCAGGAGGTGGTGGATGGTGAAGAAGAAGAAACTTGGGGATGGGAACTTACTCCTAGGGAAAGTTATGGATCCGAAACCTTTGATGATACCTTGGAGGATGGAGCTGTTGAAACCCCAGGAATGGGTGACAAGAAAGGTGAGATGGTGGCACCTAAAGCTCAACGCTGGTATCTTGTGGCTCCCTACAATCGTTCTAAATATCAACTCAACTCATCATCCGTTATTACCCCTTAACAAGTGTCTTCATTTTTAAGTGTTTAGTTGTCTTTGATGTTGTGTGTGCTTCCTTTGATTTATTCATTTTCATTCTTGGTTCATCAAACCCTCTTGATAAAATGTTGTGTGTCAGTGAAGTCCTGTTCTGTCATGTAACTGTTTGTCAATCTCATTTTCATTCCTTTGTCTTTATTCGTCATTTTTGTTGTGGGTGTCATTTGTCCTGGGCTGTTTTTCAAACTTGTTTTATTGTCTTTGTCATTAAAATGCTCACATATATTATATCCTGTGTATATAATTTATTAACCAGTCATTTCAGATCCTTTGCAGATTTGCCATTTCAAGCCTTGCTTAATAGTATAACAATATTTCAAACAGATGGAAAACCAAAGGAGGAGACCGCTCCAGGCAGAGGCAGAGGACTAAGACGTGCGTTCGTAATATACAGTACATGTGTAATATGTAAGGAATAATTGACGACGGGCCGTTGAATTATTAGAAAAATAATGCACACCCGAGGTGGTGATGCGGTCACGACACAAAGCGGAGTGGCCATTACACCTCGGGTGTGCATTATTTTTCTAATAATTCAACGGACCGAAGTCAATTATTCCGCTTATACTACGGTTGCCACACCTCAAGACATCGATCAGATGATATATTTCAAGGCATTCGTCCAGTATTTCTACTTAAATCACTATTTTGAGTAGGATTATTTCTTACGCATTTCATCCAACGCCTCCGTTGCTAATTCCAAAACGTCATTTTAAACCTAGTAACGGAGGCTTGAGCCGTTAATAACAGATTAATGCAGTTAATACAGTTAATAACTAAGTTATGAGAGAGAGAGAGAGAGAGAGAGAGAGAGAATTACCTCTGTGCGTCTCTCAATAGTGTTCGGCAGCAATGTCTCTAGTTATAGTGAAACTAAGTTCCTTATGTTCACGAACAGCGCCGTTATTGTTACCTCGCTTGTGAGAAATCATGTTGTTTACTGATAAAATCGTCAGAGTAGCGCTAACAATATTAGCGCGATGTATGTTAGTGTGTGTGCAAACTGTGTGCAGTCTGTGAGAGAGAGAGTATGTGCTTTCATTACCTAATAAAGTATAATTTTGTGGCAAAAACATGGACATGATCTATCGTTTTTATCATATTGTTTACTATATTTATTTATTTGGCCAGTTTCGTTGTGGGTCTTCGTTATTTTGCTGTTGTAAGACCTTTGAAATAACAGAAATCATTTGGCGAAGTGATATGGTCATGTAATGCGGTCAAGAGCTGCCTGGAACTATGTTCGCCGTGCGTTTCCCTGAAAATAATTGCACACCTTAGAACGTTTGGCAGCCAATCAGATTCAAGCATTCCATGGCCCCGTAGTATAAGCATTTATAATCATGATACAGTGCATATGTTAATTTTAAAGTTACAAGCACATCATTTAAAATGGTGAAACTTTTGTGTGATCAGAAATGTAACATTTTTTTTATTGTAGCAAGACAAACTCCATCTCCTGGTGACGCTGGAAGGGGTAGAGGGCTGAAACCTGGTGGTGGAGGTGACAAGCCTCCAGGAGATTCACCATTTGGTTTCCAGCTCAAAGCTGTCCCCTTGAAGTTTGTGAAGGAGCTCCAAGACATTGTGCTACAGGAGGCTGAGTCCATTGGCTCCTCTGCTGTATTTGAGTGCCAGATCTCTCCATCTACTGCCATCACCACCTGGATGAAAGATGGAAGCAATCTAAGGGAGAGTCCAAAGCACAAATTCACATCTGATGGCAAAGACCGCAAACTGCAAATCATTGATGTACAGCTTTCAGACACTGGGGAGTACACATGTGTTGCAAAGCTTGGCAACAAGGAGAAGACCTCAACAGCAAAACTTGTTGTAGAAGGTATTCATGACTGCTGTTCTCAAAGCTTCCTTTCTATTCATATAAAAAAAAAAATTGTATGGCGTCGCCTCTAAAGACCATTAATATTAATGTTGGTGCTAATAATGTATGATTGTTACAAGTGGTATTTCTTCTATCGTTTCATATAGAATTACCTGTGAAATTCACAAAGAATCTGGAAGAAGATACCTCCGTGCTTAAGGGCCAGCCAATGTATTTGACCTGTGAGTTGAGCAAGGACAAAGATGTGGTCTGGAAGAAGAACGGACAAGAGATAAAGGAAATTCCTGGCAAAATTCAAATCAATGTTATTGGGCTACAGCGTGCCATCACAATCCAGGATGCGAACGATGATGATGCTGGTGTTTACACATGCGAGTGTGAAAACATCAAAACTCAAACTAATGTCAAGGTTATTGGTATGTGTTTGATCTTTTTAACCTTCACAGCTTCCTAAATAGTTTGATAGATGCTTCTATGTTTTCTTTGGTGAATTTAGAGCCGGTGTGTGAATTTACCCATGTACGTATTCAACAGAAATTGTTAGAGACTGGTTAGTGAAACCTTTGCGGGACCAGCATGTGAAACCCAAGGCCACTGCTACATTCAAAGGCGAGCTCTTCAAGGACACCCCTAACTGGAAGTGGTACAAGGGTAACGATGAAATCCCTAATGAGCCTACAGATAAGACTGAGGTGAAGAAGGAGGGTAAAGATATCAGTCTTACAATTAAAAATGCCCAGCCTGATGACGTCGCTGAGTACGCTGTGGAAGTTGAAGGCCGCAGATATGCAGCAAATCTAACACTTGGAGGTTTGTTTAAAAACAGCATCGCCACCTGAGGACTGTTGATTTCTGCTTATATGACCATCTGAAAATGTTGTGCATAAACCTTTTAATCTCTATTCAGAGCGTGAAGCTGAGATCTTGAAGCCTCTTGCCAGTATGGAGGTGGTTGAGAAAACAGAGGCCAACTTTGATACAGAAATTTCAGAGGATGATGTGCCTGGAGAATGGAAACTTCAAGGACAGGTTCTGACAAGATCACCGGTAAGACCCTTTTCAAACCCCTCAAGTATCCTAAAACATGAATCATTCCCAGTGTTGGGGAAGCTACTTTGAAACTGTGGCTTCCCAAGCTACAAACTAGTCATAATTTAAGTAGTTAAATAACCACTCTACCCATTTGGAGATGTAATTAAAAATGACATGCAACTCCACTATTTATCCGCTATTTAAGAGGGTGATTATCTTTTTAGATGATTTAAGTCAGTTTTATAATACATTCTTTATCACCACACACACACACAAAACACAATGTGGATCACAATTAGGATGACATAAGTATTTACACCAAAACCATCTAGAAGTACAATTTTCTACAGAACAGTATTAATATCGCTATGTAATTTATTTATAGCACATCATTCAAAAAAATTTGCTGATTCACAATTTTCTTCTATTTTAGACATGTGACATCAGATCCGAGGGAACAAAACGATTTCTTACTATCAAAAATGTTCAGCTTGATCAAGCTGGTGAAGTTACATACCAAGCTCTGAATGCTGTGACAAGTGCTATGCTCACAGTAAAAGGTAAGAGAAGAATGAATGTCTTTTTAAAAGCATAAGAAAATGTAAATTCAAATCAACAAATGCAGATGAGTGACGATATGGACAATGTTCATTCATGCCTACCAGAGCTGGAAATGGAGTTCACAGTCAGTTTGAAGGACACTACTGTGCATGAAAAGAAACAGGCAAAGTTTGAGTGCTCCATCAATAAGGATGTGCCTAAAGTGATTTGGTTTAAGGGTTCTGATATTGTTACACAAGGAAATAAGTATGAAATCATTGATGACGGAAAGAAACACATACTCATTATAAATAACTGTGGCTTTGAGGATGAGGGTGAATACAGTATTGAGGTCTTGGGCAAATCATCAAAAGCAAAACTGATGGTAGAGGGTAAGTTGGTTATCATCTTGGTTAGTGAAGTGTTGGTCAAAATACTTTCTGACAAAATTTAACAAGGGTGTTTATTAATGAGTAGTCTAACAAATAGCAAATAGAAAACAACACAGTTTCTAATAAATTCACTAACAAATTCACTGGTTTTCAAGTTTGTAGTAGTATATTCATTTATTGCGCCCATAGTCATTTGTTATCCACTGAACAAATGTCATAGGTATGAGGCTGAACTTCACCTCAACATTAAGGGACCTAACTGTGAAGGAAGGTAAAACAGCTTTATTTGAGTTTGAACTCTCTCATGAGAATGTCGCCGTGACATGGTACAAAAATGAAATAAAAGTGCACCCAAGCAGAACAGTGTTCACCAGTGTGGTGGGAAGGAAACACACACTAGAAATTAAGGAAGTATCACTAGATGATACGTGCCTAATAAAAGCAGAGGCTAAAGGAATATCCACAATGGCTAAGCTGCTCGTAATAGGTAATTTTACCTTTATTTCACTGTTACATTTATTTGATCAGCTGCACCAATTCTTGTTTCCCCCCCTCATTGTCTCATTTTTGCATTACAACAAAACCTTTTATGCAGATTACCACTTTCTGAGTATTATTAACACAGCAACCTGTTTTTACAGAGGGTGATGCATATTTCGCCACCAAGTTACAAGATTTCACCGCAGTTGAAAAAGATGAAGTCACATTTGACTGCGAGCTCAGTAGAGATGTTCCTGTGAAATGGTTCAAGAATGAAATTGAAATTAAAGCCTCCAAGATGGTGACCATGAAAGTTGAAGGCAAACGAAGAATCCTCAATCTTAAGAAAGTTGAGAACAAAGACAAAGGATTATATGTTTGCGACTGTGGAACAGACAAAACTTCGGCCAACTTGAACATTGAAGGTCAGTAATAAAGGTTACATTCCTAAAATGTAATAACATTGCAATCTTTCAGGGGTGCAAGTGGGTTTTACTTGTTAATTTTTTCTTAAAAAAATATTTTTAATTCCAGCTCGTGACATCAAAGTGGTGCGACCCATATATGGCGTTGAGCTCTTTGATGGAGAGACGGCTCGTTTTGAGGTGGAAATCTCTGAAGATGATGTCCATGGCCAATGGAAACTGAAGGGCGAAGTCTTATCCTCTTCACCTGTGAGCACAGCTGCATCAGCAAATTCAGTAAACATCTTGCATAAACATGTAGCAACATAATTAATATTTTTTTCTCATGTGTTTTTTGCTTACAGGATGTTGAGATTATTGAGGATGGTGCAAAACACACATTAACACTCTACAACTGCAAAGTTTCCCAATCTGGAGAGGTGGTCTTCCACGGAGCGAATGCTAAGTGTTCTGCAAATCTTAAAGTGAAAGGTAGTAAAAAAAAAAAAAAAAAAATGCGTATATGTATATATACATATATACATACATGTACTTTTTAAAAAACTATTAATGAAAAGTCATCAAGGTAATTATTCCTGTCTAATCGATTCTTTCTGTTCACCTTTGTCATAGATTTGCCCATTTCTTTTGTCATGCCTTTGAACGATGTACAAGTCTATGAGAAAGATGATGCAAGATTTGAAATTGAACTGTCAAGAGAGGCTAAGGTCATTCGTTGGCTAAAGGGATCTCAGGAGTTGAAGGCTGACGAAAAGTTTGAAATCCTCACAGAAGGGAAAAGACACATTTTAGTGGTCAAATCTGCTGCCTACGAGGATGAAGCCAAGTACATTTTTGAGGCCGAGGACAAGAGGACATCTGCAAAACTTGTTATTCAGGGTAATGAAAAAATTTGTGATTGCACAGTAATCCGATTTCCTTCAGATTTTTTTTTTTCTGATCAATTTTTCCTGATCTGCATTTATCGTTCTACTCAGGTATCCGTCTTGAGTTTGTCAGACCCATTAAAGATGTCACTGTTAAAGAGCGGGAGACTGCAGAATTCAGGATTGAACTCTCTCATGAGAAGATTCAAGTCACCTGGTACAAGAATGATGTGCGTTTGCATCCAAGCAAAGTGGTGCACATGTCCGAGGATGGCAAGATCCATACTCTGTCCTTCAAAGAGGTGTCTATTGATGACACTTCTCTAATTAAAGTTGAGGCTCTTGGTAAAAGCTTGGAAGCAATGCTCACTGTGCTTGGTAAGTGTTTAAAATGTTTTCTGATACATTTTATAATGAATTTCGCAATGTGGTTTTTTGGCCTATGCAAAGTATGTGTTAAAGAGACCTAAGGCCTTTTTATTTTAGGGATTCTATGTGTTGTCATTAGAAAATCAATGAAAAAAAAAAAAACTCAGAAAATGAAAAATATTTACAGATGACTTAACTATATACCAAATATAAATCTGAAAATAACGCTCTATGGACCATTTATGTTAAATATTGTATGAAAATCTACTGAGAGGTTTGGAAATTTGAACAAGACATATAAGGTGGATGACAGAGCTATTAGAATAGAGGAAGCTAAATATGTTGGCCAACTAGTCCATAGAGAAACTTTGTGTCAAGGTCTTTATCACCCTATGTGGGTTAAATTTTTTGTGTATTACATACAGGGCCTTTTTGTGGTAAATCATGTTAAAAAACTTCATGTCCTCCTCTATATCAACAGAGGGAGAAGCTTACTTCACCACCAAGTTACAGGACTACACTGCAGTTGAGAAGGATGAGGTTGCGCTAATATGTGAATTGAGTAAATCATCTGCTCAGGTGAAATGGTTGAAAGACGGCAAGGAAATCACTCCCTCTAAGAACATCCTTTTCAAGGCTGATGGAAAGAAACGTATCCTGACAGTGAAGAAGGCAGAGAAAGCCAACATTGGTGAATATGTGTGCGACTGCGGCTCTGACAAAACCGCTGCTAAGCTCAACATTGAAGGTATGTATTTTTACATATATAGATATATAGATTAATAGATTCAAATTGATAAAATTATTATGAACTCCTATAACTTTGCCTCTCCTCTCCTGTTCTTTGCAGAACGTGATATTAAGATTGTCCGTCCACTGTACAGTGTGGAGGTCACAGAAACAGAGACTGCTCGCTTTGAGACAGAAATCTCTGAGGAGGATGTTCATGGTAACTGGAAACTCAAAGGAGATGCCCTGCACCAGTCTGCCGTAAGGGTTTCCTGAAATTCATGTTTTCACACACACACACACACATATATACATATATATATGCCATATACAGTATATAGGGGGCGGGGGTAAAATACATTACCAAGAGTCAAGTCAGACAGTCATACTGACGCTAACACACAGGGAAAATGTGTAACGGATGACTCGCAGATACAAAAATAATGTTTTATGTTTTGATTAAAAGATAGTTAATATTAAACGTCAGCGAAACCCTAAGAATTCACTACATTTTTTACAATAGTGCTCTCATTTTAACGTTATGTATATAACAGTAGTTATTAATGTTCTTCATTTCTGTTTTGAGCTGCGTGCGCTGAAGATGACCAGTTGAATGAAGCATTTGATATATGGTTTTTAATCAATGTGATTTAACTCATCAGTTATCTCATATAGAATACGCTTTGTTATTTATACAACATAATGTTAATATTACGACTTATAGGCTATCTGCACAAAATGCCCCAAATGCATGAACGTGTGCATGAACTGCGCGGCTCTGAATAAACTCCTTTTTGCGTTCTTCACGCAACATCGTGCAGAAACACGGCAACTAAACTCTAAAAATTCACAGCGTGTTCTCATAATAATGTTATGTATATGACAGTCCCAGTCATAGTTATTAATATTCTGCATTATTGTTTGTCCTGCTTGCACTGCACGCTGAAGAGATAATCACCGTAGTAGCCTACTTCAATGAAGTGCTTTACTGCAGCTCAACTCAACCATATATATATATATATATATATATATATATATATATATATTTATACTACTGGGCCGTTGAATGCTTGAATCTGATTGGCTGCCGAATGTTCTAAGGTGTGAAATAATCCTACTCACAATAATGATTTAAGTAGAAATACGGACGATTGCCTTGAAATATATCATCTGATCGATGTCTTGAGGTGTGGCAACCGTAGTATAAGCAGAATAATTGACTTGGTCCGTTGAATTATTAGAAAAATAATGCACACCGTGGTGTAACGGCCACTCGCCGCGTCGTGACCGCATCACCACCTCGGTGTGCATTATTTCTAATAATCAACGCCCGTCAATTATTCCTTACATATATATATTATTTATTATTTTTTTTATTTTAGTTTATTTTTTATATTGTTTTCATATCATGGTAATATTTATAAATAAATAAATAAATAAATATAGTAATATTTATATTTACCCCAAATAAATGTGTTTGTGTGTTTTTCACTCAGGACTGCGAAATTAAGGAAGAAGGCACCAAGCACATGCTTATCCTTTACAATGTTCACATGGATATGGCTGGTGGTGTGGACTTCAGTGCTGCTAACGCTAAATCAAGTGCTCAGCTCAGAGTTAAAGGTGAGAATCCTCATAAGTGAATAAAAAAATAAGCATTAAGAGCCATTATTATTGTATGTAATCAGTCTTTCACATAGTTCATAACTTAGGCTTGTGATAGAGCATTTTTTCAGAACAAAAATAACCTACTGAAAAAAATGTTGGGTGACAGTAACAGATAACTTGGGATTAGTCAACAGCCAATCAGGGCTCAAGACTATTTTTGAAGCCCCATACCTTATCAGGAGAGGGTGGGGGTTACTGGCAGAGCTGAAACATGCCTCCTAGTTTGACCACAGGCAATGCATGGAATCTCAATATGCTAATGATACAGGATCCTGCCTGCCTTCAGACTGCAAATTGTGACCTAGTGATAGAGAACAATGACAAATTGCAGTAGTAGAACAGTCTCTTGTTATTATTAAGGATGTCCATTTCCTCTTCTAAAGCACGCACAATTGGCCTCCTGCGACCTCTGCGGGATGTCACTGTCACTGCTGGAGAGACTGCTACCTTTGACTGTGAGCTCTCATATGAAGATATTCTGGTTGAATGGTTCGTTGGCTCAACAAAGATGGAGCCAAGTGACAGGGTGAGATTCTTTGCTTTATCTTTTGTTTTAATTTTGTTTTAGATTTAATTGTTAATTTAAGCATCATAAATTTAGTTTTGTTCCTGTCTGGATTTTCACTGATTTCATTGTGATTCACTAAGATGCTATACTTTTACAACAGACTATAAATTAACTATACAGTACACACACATAGTATGTATATTTTGTTGTCTTAGGGTGACAATTGCAAGTGAAAAGTCTTTATATATAAATATTTTCTGCATATAAGGACTTCCAGCAGTACTTGCTCAAAAAGTTTTGAGATAACGCTGGGCCATTATGCCCTGCAGGCGCCCTTCTGGTTATTTTTAACTGCTTCAAGAGTGTTGTTGAAGTGGTGTTATAGTGAACTTCGTAATCATTTAGACATTTCATAAAATATATATCTCTTTAATTGTAATGTTTGATTCAAAGAAAATATGCTTCTTATGTAATTATTTATCACATATACACTATATTGCCAAAAGTATTGGGACACCCCCTTCTGATGAATAGGTTTGACTACTTTAAGATTTGTACTCATGGAAATTACTAATGTTTAAGCATATAATGATATTCTAGGGAATTGTGTGCTTCTAATTTTATAGCAACAGATTGGACAGGACCCTTTTCTATTATAACATGACAATGCGTCTGTGTATAAGGCAAGGTTCAAAAATAAATGATTGCTTTAGTCAGTCTGGAAGAACTTGACTGATCTGCAGAAAGCCAAGTCCTAATCCCAGCTGAACACCTCTGGTGTGACTTTAAATGCAGGCCTTGAGCCAAAAACTCATCACCAAACACCAGTGACTTGTACATACACTATGTGGACAAAAGTATTGGCACACCCCCTTCTTTAGAACAGAAAAAGGCACTTCCAAAACTGTGGCAACAAAGATGGAAACATACATTTATTTAAAAAATTGTATTTCCATCTCTGTTGCAACAGTTTTGGAAGTGTCTTAAATGACTGTACCCATATGTACAAGTCATTGGTGTTTGGTGATGAGTTTTTGGCTCAAGGTCTGCATTTAAAGTCACACCAGAGGTGTTCAGCTGGGATTAGGACTTGGCTTTCTGCAGACCAGTAAAGTTCTTCCACACTTCCACACCTTGCCTTATACACAGAGGCATTGTCATGTTAGAATAGAAAAGGGTCCTGTCCAAACTGTTGCTATAAAATTAGAAGCACACAATTCCCTAGAATATCATTATATGCTTAAACATTAAGATTTGTACTCATGGAAATTACTAAAGTAGTCAAACCTGTTTATCAGAAGGGGGTGTCCCAATACTTTTGGCAATATAGTGTATATACTAACAATGCATTTGTTGTTTTTACATAGCCCTAATTAAACAGATTACTAAGAAAGAGGTAATTTTGTTTTATTATTTAAAGGCGCCTACTCATTTTTGTTGATTTTTCCATTTACTTAATTTTTCCTTTGCTTTCAGAGTTTATATAGTAAAAATGTGAAAATAAAGCATTTGATAAAACCACTCAGCCTACAAAATTATCCCACACTGTTTTAAACAGGTGGTCACCAGAGTAGAAGGAAGACTGCATTCTCTGACTCTGAGAGATGTCAAGATGACAGAGGCTGGGGAAGTGAAACTTACTGCAAAGGACTTTGTGACCCAGGCCAAACTTACTGTGAACGGTATGTTTTTAGAAAATAAAAAAAATAAAAAAATAAATAAACACCCCATTGTTATTGTAGTATCATTGACATAATATTATATTTTTTAGTTTTAGTAATTTTGTTGTGTATTCCCAGTTTGTTTTTAATTTGTCTATATAGTTTTTATTAATTATTATTGTAGTTTTAGTTATTTTATTTCATTTTTTTATATTAAATCTTTTTATATTATTTAACATTCATTTTATTTCAAGTGACAAAATGTGTTTTTATGATTGTAGTTTAAGTGTACTGTAATAACCCTAGAACAGAGGTCCCCAACCACCGGGCCGCGACCCACTACCGGGCCGTGGAAGAATTCCTACCGGGTCGCGAGAAAGTTCTGGGGAAAATGTGTATAGATATGACGCTCTGTTATTTATTGTGCGTAAATGATTTTTCTAATTACTCTTTATTTTCGTTGTATGCGATTGATATCGAGTAGCAATTTGACGATGGTTAAATTAGTAAGTAAAAGATTGCTCTGATCTGTCATAGGGCTTAAACGGATCGCAGTTGATCCGTGATATACGGACCAGGTCCAGACCCCACCGTTCGGCATGTGATTCGCAGATTAATTTGCCAATTTACACTTTCAATCTATTTAAAACCACAAGAAGAAACGAAACAGAACTCAATTCGTTACTTGCGCGCTGTACTCGCACACACCCGAAGCGCGCACAAGCGTACGTGTTTCAGACATTGCGGCATACCGAATTGATTCCTCTTTAATGTATTCATGTAGTTTATACAGTAGAAGGCGAGCCAATGAATATCAGACAAGCAACGTGCAAACTTTGCGCAATAGTTATGCCAGTGAACGTCTTAACTTCAGTCATACAGAAAGTGAAAGTAAAAAAACTGACTGAGTTTTCTAATGCTGCATTAACAGCGCACATTCTCTCAGAGACAAGAGACGAATCTACTTCAACATGTGCTGATAACAGTATAAACGAATAGAGCTGTTTTAAAGACCCTATCCACAACAACCCCCCCGTCCGCAAGATTTTTTTCAAACCGTAACCGGTCCGCGGTGTAAAAAAGTTTGGGGACCCCTGCCCTAGAACACCTGTATTCCTATCAAATAGAATATATAGGCATATATAGGGATTGATTAGGGTTTCACATTACCACATTACATATCACAGAGCCACCAGTTGAGTTCACCAAGCCCTTGGAGGACCAGACTGTTGAGGAGGAAGCCACAGCCATTCTGGAGTGTGAGCTGTCCAGGGAGAAGGCTGACGTGAAGTGGTTCAGAGATGGACAGGAAATCCGTAAAACCAAGAAGTATGAGATGGTGGCTGAGGGACGCATAAGGAGACTGATCATCAAGGACTGTAGCCTTGATGATTCCAAGACATATACCTGTGATGCAAAGGAGTTCAAGACATCTGCTTTCTTAAATGTTGAACGTAAGTTAAAAAACTTGAATAAGGCCAACTAAAGACATAAAATAACACAAGTCATTTGTATAAAGCAGATATATATATATATATATATATATATATTTTTTTTCAGCTCCATTTGTTGAATTCACAAAGCCTCTTCATGATGTTGAGGTTAAGGAGAAGGAATCTGCTAAGTTTGAATGCGAAGTGTCCCGTGAAAGTGCCAAGGTATTTATTTTTACAGTAACAGAGTCAAGAGTTTTACAGACTACTAGCAAAGCTCTGAATGATTTACATTTTAAATTCAATGCAATTGTTTTAATTACAAATTATATTATTAGCATAGCAATGTTAGTGATAACTGAACTAAAATATTTGCATGATTTTCAGAATTTCGTAGTATTTAAAATGTCTTTCTTTTACTTTAAAAACAGTATGCACACAAAATCTGACGAAAAAAGAGTGGATTGATTCATAACTGTTTGTTGCACAGGTTCGCTGGTTCAAAGATGGAGCTGAGATCAGAAAAGGCAAAAAGTACGAGATTATTGCCAAGGGATTACAGCGTATTCTCATCATCAGCAAGGCAGTATTTGATGATGAAGCAGAATATGAATGTGATGCAAGGACATCCAAATCCTCTGGAATGTTGACAGTTGTCGGTACGTTTTGTTTCAGCCATTGTTCTAAAATCAAACTAAAAATAAAGACATTTATGATAATTCTTTTTGCCTTGCAGAGGAGGAAGATAGATTCACAAAGAACCTGTCCAATGTTGAGGGCACAGAAACCGACAGCATTAAGATGATTTGTGAGGTCTCCAAACCCAGTGCGGAGGTTACATGGTACAAGGGTGACCAGGAGATCCCCGAGGGTGGTAGATATGAATATGTTGCAGATGGGAGAAAGAGAATTCTCATCATACAGGACCTCCGTATGGATGATGCTGGCGAGTACCAGTGCAAACTGCCTGCTTCGGAAACAAAAGGAACTCTAAAGATCAGTGGTAAGTTTTAAGCTTAGATTATTTCAAACTCGCTGTTCAATTAAAGTCCTACTAGCTCGGGTTCCCATGGTCATGTGAAACCTAAAAAAATGTATTTTTCTTGCCATTAAATATTTAGTTTGTTTTTTTTGAGTTCAATTTCTTTACAATTGTTTTCAAAAGTCCATATCCAGTAATCTCAAATGACTTGAAAAATCAAAGTTTATTTGTCAAAAGGCATTAATGTTCCTAAAATGGACTTTATTTATTGCTTTAGAATTGGCAGCTGAGTTCATTGCCAGGCCCCAAAACCAAGAGGCTGTTGAGGGTGAAAAGGCTGAGTTTGTTTGCTCAGTGTCTAAGGAAAATTATGAAGTCAAATGGTTCAAAGGAGACAAAGAAATTACAACTGATGATAGGTATGAAATTGTTGTTGACGGCAAGAGGAGGGCACTCATTGTCAAAAACTGCGAGCTAAAAGATGAGGGTGCATTCACTGCACACATTGGCTCTGTAAAGGCATCAGCAGACTTGTTGGTGATTGGTAAGTTTTTCTTTTTTAGTACATTTTTCTTTAATATGTTTCTGTAAAGGTCTGCAAATGTTTCATTTTGAATTGTCATATTAAATTGGAGTAAAAACGGGTACCATTATTTGTCTCATTAGAAAAACTGAGGATAATCACTCCCATCAAGGATACCCAAGTAAAGGAAGGACAAGAGATTGTTCTTAACTGCGAGGTGAACTCAGAGGGAGCTAAAGCCAAATGGCTGAAGAACAATGAGACAATGTTTGAGAGCAGCAAGTTTGTCATGGTTCAGAGAGACTCTGTGTTCTCTCTGAGAATAAAAGCTGCAGAAAAGTCAGATGAAGCCAGCTATACCATTACACTGACTAACCAACGCGGAGAGCAGGCCAAGTGCTCTGCTAACGTCAATGTACTAGGTACGTTGTTATTATATGTCTGTCTTTTATACCATATGTATTTTGTTAGCAGTATATGTACAATGCTGATAGATATTTTTTGCATCTCAGAGGAAGCCATCAAGATCATTGAGCCACTAGAGGACTGTGAAATAGAGGAAAAGAAGACCATGACTTTCTCTTGCAAAGTGAACAGACCTAATGTGACAGTCCAGTGGATGAAGGCCGGTCAGGAGATCACTTTCAGCAAACGCATTCTGTATCGTGTGGACAAGAACAAGCACACTCTGACCATTAAAGACTGCAGCCTTGCAGACGAGGGTGAATACAGTGTAGTTGCTGGTGCAGATAAGTCCACAGCAGAACTGATCATCAGTGAGGCACCCACTGACTTCACTGCTCAGCTTAGAGACCAAACCATTACTGAATTTGAGGATGCAGAGTTCACTTGCAAATTATCTAAGGAAAAATCCCATGTTAAATGGTACAGGAACGGACGTGAAATCAGAGAAGGACCAAGGTGAGTTTTGAACCATGAAACAGTACTCTGTAATAATGTAAAAAATGTTTGCTAATGATCATGATCTCTTTTTTTTTTTTTTTCAGATATCATATGGAAAAAGATGGAAAAGAATGCAAGCTTGTAATCAAAGAGTGCAGGCCAGATGATGAATGTGAATATGCCTGTGGAGTGGAAGACAAAAGGACAAGGGCACGTCTCTTTGTTGAAGGTATTTTTTTCCCAGCCTGTTCCTGTTATTTTTATAGCCTGATAATTTGATTTGCTAATGTCGTCTGTCTTCTCTTCTTTCAACAGAGATTCCAGTGGAAATTGTCAGGCCACCCACAGATGTATTTGAGCCTCCAGGATCAGATATTGTGTTTGAGGTTGAACTAAATAAGGACAGAGTTGAGGTCAAATGGATGAGGAACAACATGATCATTGTCCAGGGTGACAAATACCAGATGATTAGTGACGGCAAAGTTCATAGATTGCAGGTCTGTGAGATCAGGCCCCGTGATCAGGGAGAATACAGAATTGTTGCCAAGGAGAAGGATGCCAGAGCCAAGCTTGAGCTTGCAGGTATGATACAGTGTTTTCATACTATTACTGCAGCTTTGGTTTTCATATAAAGGGTTACTTTTGTTAATGTCTTTCTTTACAGCTATTCCAAAGATCAAGACTACAGATCAGAACCTTGTAACAGATGCTGGAAAGCCTTTTGTCATGACGGTACCCTATGATGCTTATCCTCGTGCTGAGGCAGAATGGTTTTACAATGACATTAGCCTACCTGGGCAAAACATTGACACATCCAATGAAAGGACAGAGTACAGGCTGAAGGACCCTAAGAAATCAGACCGGGGTCGTTACAAGATTGTCATCAAGAACAAACATGGAACAGGACAGGCTTTCATTAATCTTGATGTCATTGGTAAGTAGGAAATCAAACTAGATGATTTACAGACAATTTAACTGTTCTAGATGTCTAATAAAATTGTTGTTGTAGATGTTCCGGGACCTGTGAAGAACCTGCATGTTGTTGACACTGCTGATGGTGAGGTCAGCCTTGCTTGGGAAGAACCTGAAAGTGATGGTGGAAGCAAGATCTTGGCTTATGTGGTTGAGAGACGAGATGTTAAACGCAAGACCTGGACAATGGCCACAGACCGTGCTGACATTCCAGAGTACTGTGTTGGTGGATTGCAGAGAGACAACATGTATTTCTTCCGTGTATGTGCTCGCAATAGAGTTGGAAATGGAGAAATCGTTACTACTGATGAGGCTGTTCGAGCCAAAAACAAATTTGGTGAGCTATGCTTCAGTTTATTGCTTTATTTTCTGGTAAGAGTTGAGAATGTAGCAACTAATTTTATATTGTCGTAAAAATATTTTAAAATTATTCTTCTGCTTCTAACAGATGTGCCCGATGCACCTCAGAAGGTTATGGTTGGAGTTGTCAATAGGTTTGGTGCCACAGTTTCCTGGGAACCACCACTTTTTGATGGAGGATCTGAGATCACATCTTATATCATTGAACTACGCGACAGAACCTCTGTGAAATGGGAGCCTGCTATGGTGGTCAAAGCTGAGGATCGCACAGCTACACTCAATGATGTTGTTGAAAACAAGGAGTACATCTTTAGGGTCAGAGCTGAGAACAAAGCTGGAATTGGCCAGCCAAGCGCTGCCACAGATCCAGTGAAGATCATGGATCCCATTGGTTAGTAGGGTTTATATTTTGCTCGCTGTATCTTGAATTGTTGCAAAAGTCAGTGTCAAACATTCAATTTTGTCTCCTATTTCAGAGAGGCCAAGTCCACCTCTGAACTTCAACTACACAAATCAGACCAAAGACTCAGTTCAGCTGTCATGGGAAACGCCCATCAGCAATGGAGGCAGTATGATTACGGGCTACATCATTGAGAAGTGTGAGGACGGTTCAGATAAGTGGCTGAGATGTAACGCTAGGCTTTGCCCTGACCTTTACTACAGGGTATGTCATATTGTTTAATTCTGTGTTTTGGATTTAACAAAATGTATCATCATATAAAAAGATTATTTTGTTTTATAATGTGTTTATGTATCCTACATTAAGGTTTCTGGATTGAAGTTTGGTCAGAAGTATCACTACAGAGTATGTGCAGAAAATGCTGCTGGCATTTCTGATCCAGCTGATGCAATTGGGCCACTTTTGGCTGACGATCCTCATGGTAAGCCATTTTAAATTTCCCTTACAGGTAAAAATATACACGTACATAATTTTAAATGTGTAAATTTACTTTTCCACCTTTAGTGGGTCCCACCATAGACCTCAGTGGGTTCAAGAATGGTCTGGAGGTCATTGTTCCCAATGCTCTTGTCATCCGAGTTCCCATTACGGGATATCCTGTGCCCAAACCAAAGTGGACATTTGGTGACAAAGAGCTCACTGCAGGTGACCGTGTTTCCATGGTTACAAAGCCTACATACACCGAACTGGTTGTTGCTCCAAGTGTGCGTCCAGACAAAGGAACATACACATTACAATTAGAGAATGATGTGACATCTGTCTCTGGAGAGATCGAAGTCAATGTTATTGGTAGGCAAATTTTCTGTCTACTATATTCTCCTACTATGTTGTTGTTTTTGCTCTGCAATTAAATACAATCCCATTTTTGCATCTTTCAGCATGTCCAAGTGCACCCAAAGACTTCAAAGTTGCAGAGGTGACCAGACATCATGTGCATCTAATGTGGGAAGCACCAGATCATGATGGAGGCAGCCCTGTAAGTGGGTACAATATTGAGAAAAGAGAGGTTTCCCGCAAGACCTGGGTCAAGGTGAGCTGTTTTTAACAGTTACTTGTTTACAGTAAATGTACATTGTACATATTGAAACATTTAGGTTCCAACACATCTACTCAGGTGATGTCAGGCGTACAGGACCTCGAGTTCACTGTCACAGATGTCATTGAGGGCAAGGAGTACCTGTTCAGTGTTATTGCTTGCAACAAATGTGGACCAGGAGAGCCAGCATACATTGATGAACCCGTGAATGTGTCCTCCCCAGCCAGTAAGTCTTAAAAAGTGTTAAATTCTTTTAGTTTGAGGGGTATGAATTAAAGAACAGTTTGACAGTAAATTAAACTTCTTTGAAATACAGCTGTGCCTGACCCTCCTGAGAACCTGAAATGGAGAGACAAATCAGCAAAGAGCATCTTCCTGCTCTGGGAACCTCCCAGATATGATGGTGGTGCTGCTGTCAAGGGCTACATTGTTGATAAATGCCAGCGTGGCACTGACAAATGGGAAGCCTGTGGAGATCCCATACCTGAGCTTAAGTGAGTGGTGATTCTTCATGAGCATCCCTGTAATGGAACATAGTGTGTTGAATAGTTATTCAGATATATCTTTAATCATTATACATATCCCAGGTTCCAGGTGACTGGTCTTACTGAAGGTCAGTGGTATGCCTACCGTGTAAGGGCAGTGAACAGACTTGGAGCCAGCCGACCATGCAAGGCTACAGATGAGATCCTGGCTGTGGATCCTAAAGGTTAGTGATCTAGGTCCACCAATATAATAGTTAAATAATAGTTAGAATTCACTATATATATTAACATTTTATATTACAGAGCCACCAGAAATCCAGCTGGATGTAAAGCTTCTAGCAGGCTTAACGGCTAGGGCTGGCACTAAGATTGACCTGCCTGCTGATGTGCTTGGCAAGCCGGAGCCAAGAGTAAAATGGACAAAGGCTGACCTTGTCCTGAAACCAGATGATAGGATTACCATTGACACAAAACCTGGCCATTCAACACTTTCCATTGCAAACACAACCAGATCTGACACATCCACCTATATCATTGAGGCAGTCAACACTAGTGGCCGTGCCACTGCAACTGTTGATGTCAACATTCTTGGTATGGTGTTTTCTGTCATTTCAGCATAATCAAATTAAAGAAATCAGTGGTGATTATAAATATAATGTTAATGTCTTGTCATTATGTTGAAAAACAGACAAACCTGGTCCTCCGGCTGCTTTTGATATTTCTGAAATCACCAATGAATCCTGCTGTCTGGCCTGGAATGCCCCCAGAGATGATGGTGGCTCACCAGTAACCAATTACGTTGTGGAGATGAGACCTACAGATAAAGAAGAGTGGCAGAAACTGTCTGCTACAATCAAACAAACTGCTTTCAAAGCCTCCAAACTCATTTCTATGAAGGAGTATGTCTTTAAAGTATCTGCTGAGAACCAGTATGGCATTGGGACACCTGCAGAGCATGTACCTATTGTTGCAAAGTATTCATTTGGTAAGCATACAGCTCACTATATAATGCATGTATGTATGTATTTATTTATTTACAAAATTAATTATCTTTCTCTGTCACTCAGATACTCCTGGGGCACCAACCAGGGTTCAGCCTTCTGATATCACAAAGGATGCTGTAACTCTGACTTGGTATGAGCCTGATGAAGACGGTGGAAGCCCCATCACTGGTTACTGGGTTGAGAGGTTTGATCCGGAGACTGACAAATGGATTAGGTGTAACAAGCTGCCAGTTAAGGACACATCGTACAGGTAGGATAATCCTTTTCATTGTGTCTGAATTTAAACGGTGACGGAAGTTCAATACTCTAGAAAGTCTCAAATTAATGTCACCTTTTCAGGGTGAAAGGTTTGCCAACAAAGAAGAAGTACAAGTTCCGTGTTTTGGCTGAGAATCTTGCAGGACCAGGAAAGCCAAGTGCAGAGACTGACCCAGTTTTGATTAAAGACCCAATTGGTATGTTATGGTTTTATTTATCAATGTTAAGGCAATTAAGTAATTCAAATTTGAAGTCATGAATCTCAATTGTTGTTATTTTAGATCCTCCTTGGGCTCCTGGGAAACCATTCATCAAAGACATTGCCAAGACTTCAGCAGACCTGCTGTGGACCAGACCTGAGCATGATGGCGGCGCTAAGATTGAGTCCTACATAATTGAGCTTCAAAAGAGCGGAACTGAGGAATGGGTTCGTGTAGCTGAGGATGTGCCAACAACAGAGCATTTATTGAAGGGTCTGATGGAGAAGCAGGAGTATTCTTTCAGAGTCAAGGCTGTCAATGTTGCTGGAGAGAGTGAACCCAGTGACCCAAGTGACCCTGTTGTCTGCAAAGAGCGACTCTGTGAGTGTTTACAGAAGATTCGATAAGTGATTTGTTTAATAATTATGGCCATTACAGGAAACTATTTTATATATATATATATATATATATATATATATATATATATATATATATATCTCAAGATCATATCATCAACATTGTATCTAGATGTGAAAAAGCAAGACATTTAATTGTATTTATACGTGGAAGCATGCAATTTTTTTTATAACGGTTTAACCAGAATATTATCATAATATCAAACCCCAACTTTTAATACATTCTCTGATTTTTATAGTCAAGCTGCAATGATCTGTAAACAATAATATTATTTTTGTTATTCTCATTCAGATCCTCCAAATGCCCCACGCTGGCTTGAGGTGGTTAACATTACTAAAATCAACTGTGACCTGAAATGGACTGAACCAGATAGTGATGGTGGCTCTCCAATTACCAACTATGTTGTTGAGAAGAGAGACGTCAGACGCAGAGCCTGGCAGGCTGTGGATACTACAGTGAAGGATACCAAGTATACTGTCACTCCACTGAATGAAGGCTCTCTTTATGTGTTCCGTGTTGCTGCTGAGAATGCAGCTGGTATAAGCGAGTTCTGTGAACTAGAGGACTCTGTTTTGGCCAAGGATACTTTCAGTAAGTTGAACAACATCTGTATCTTTAGCTATTTTATATATATGTGTGTGTGCGTGTGTGTGCGCGTGTGAGAGAGAGCGCGAGAGAGAGAGAGAGAGTTTTCATTAAAATAAATTTTTGTCCTTTCTAGCAACCCCTGGACCACCCTACGCTTTGACTGTTGTTGAGGTGTCCAAGAGACATGTTGACCTGAAATGGGAGCCACCCAGCAGTGATGGTGGAAGACCCATAGCCAAGTATGAACATTTTTATGTATAAAACACATGTTGTGTAAACTTCAAATAAAATGATGTGTACGCTTGTAGTGTTCAAGGCAAAAAAATGCCTTATGAATAATTATTTTCATAGGTATGTTATCGAGAAAAAAGAGAAGGTAGGCACACGCTGGGTAAAGTCTGGAAAGACATCTGGCCCTGAATGCAAGTACAAGGTGACTGATGTTGATGAAGGCTCTGAGGTGCAGTTCCAGGTTCGTGCTGAGAATGAAGCTGGAGTTGGTGACCCAAGTGAACCTACTGTTATCATGACCATTGAGGATCCCATAAGTATGTTAACTTAATGCATAATTACATATCATGCAATTTACGACACTAACGCTGGTGATAGAAGATTATGTACACAGCATAATCTGGATTGATCCATGTGGATTTTTAGGTCCACCTTCTCCTCCGCTTGAAGTCAAGATTGTTGATGCCAGCAGAGAGCACATCAACATTACATGGAAAGCTCCAGAAAAGAATGGCGGAAATCCAGTAACAGGCTACCATGTTGAGCTGTCGGAAGCTGGAACTGAGAAGTGGATGAGGATTAATGCTCGTCCTGTCAAAGAGCTCAGGTTTAAGGCTGAGGAAGGCATCATTCCTGAGAAAAAATATGTCCTGAGAGTTCGTGCTATCAATGCTGTTGGAGTCAGTGATCCCTCTGAAATTTCAGATGGTGTCTTTGCCAAAGACCCTGACTGTAAGGACTATTCAGTTATTCATTGTGAATGAATGTATGTGTGTGTATGTGTATATATATATATATATATATATATATATATACACACAGTATGTGTATATATGTATGTGCATATATATATATATATATATATATATATATATATATATATATATATATATATATATTAGTTTTATTGTTCTAGTACTGGTATTTAATACATCTTTCAATATTTAAAGGTGCACCAACCATGGATCTTCAGACTCAAGACATTGTATTTGTTGAGGGTGAGAAGATAGACATAAAAATCCCATACAGAGCAATACCAAAACCATCAATGGTCTGGAAAAAGGGTGACACTGAATTAAAAACCGAAGACAGACTGACATTGACATGTGAACTCAATCGTGTTCACCTGGAGCTTCTCAAGTGTAAACACGAAGATGCTGGTGTGTACACGGTTACTCTTGAGAACAGTCTGGGTTCAATAACTGGCACAATCAACGTAAAAGTGATCGGTAAGAAACTGTATATTTATACTGATTCCATTTGTCACACTTATAAAGCCTACTGCTCAAAAATACCTCAATGCCTAATATTTTCCATTAAAAGGCCTGCCTGGACAATGTAAGGACATTTCTTCCAGTGAGGTCACCAAGAACTCTTGCAAGATCTCTTGGGAGCCTCCAGAAAGTGATGGTGGTAGCCCAATCTTGCACTATGTTCTAGAGCGCAGGGAAGCTCAGAAGAAGACATTTTTGCCTGTGATGTCTGGAGACAATGTTTTAAGTTTTGTTGTCAAAGATCTTATGCTTAATGGTGAATATTACTTTAGAGTGAAGGCTGTTAATAAGATTGGTAGTGGGGAGTTTCTTGAACTCCGTAATCCTGTCATAACAGAAGAACAAAAACGTAAGTGTAATTCATTTTTATTCATTATGTTTTATATATATTTTTATTTTCTATTATTATTATTATTTATTAATTAATTAATTAATTACAGAACACCCAGACCCACCAATTGAGGTTGAAGGACACAATCCCACCTCAAATTCGATCACTGTTACTTGGATGGCACCACCATATGATGGTGGATGCCCAATCACAGGGTACATTCTTGAGAAGATTGAGAAAGATGGTGACAGATTTGAAAGATGCAATCCAAATCTGGTACCTGGTTTCTCCTACACTGTTACTGGCTTGACGGAAGGAAAAGAATACCAGTTCCGTGTCCGTGCAGAGAACATTGCAGGAGCAAGTGACCCATCTCGCAGTACACCATTGATTAAGGCTGCTGATCCTGTTGGTATGTTAAAAAACAAAATCTATTACAATTTTATTTCAAATATTCAAACTTTTTGAACTCTTCTGTGTCAAGTAAAACATTACATATAACTGTTTTGTGGTTTTTGTTTGTTGTTGTTTTTTAATTCTACTTTTTTTCTACTTCAGAACCACCAAAAGTATCACTCCATGCCCGTATTGCATCTGGCCTCAGTATCAAAAAGGGCGAAGAGATTAGATTGGATGCTTGCATATCTGGATCTCCCTACCCAACTGTTACATGGCTCAGAAATGATGAGAATGTGAGGCAGCCACCAGCTAAGAAGAAACCAGAAATTGTGAAAAAGAAGAAAAAGAAGTCTGTTCAGCCTGAACCTGAAGAAGAATTCCATCCACCACTTTTAGATCGCTTGTCATTCGACCAGAGCAAAAGGGGTGAAACTGCTCTGATGGTGCGTGATGCCATCAGAACAGACCATGGAATGTTCACTATTAGAGTTGAGAATCCCCATGGTGTTGCAACAGCATCGTGTGAAGTCAATGTTCTTGGTGAGATACTTTTGGAACTACAATGAGTATCTTCCTAAACATTTATTTAATGAAAAAATGTATTAACATTTCTGCTTGTTGTAACTTATAGATAAGCCTGGCCCCCCTGTTAACTTTGGATTTGATGAGATCAGGAACACCTCTGTTGTTAGCATGTGGGATGCACCTCTTGATGATGGTGGCAGTGAGATTATCAACTACATACTGGAAAAGAAAGACAACACTACTGATGAGATTGGTTGGGTAACTGTGACCTCGACCCACAAGGGATACAATTACCCTGTAACCAAGCTTATTGAAGGAAAGGAGTACATCTTCAGAGTCACAGCTGAAAACAAGTTTGGCTGTGGACATCCATGCTACTCTGAACCACTTGTTGCAAAGAATCAATTTGGTAAAATTATATTTTATTTATACTTTGAACGGTAGTTGTCTTATATTATGGTTTATTTGAAAATATTAATTGTTATTTGAAAATATTGTTTTTCAGAACCACCCGATGCTCCCAACATGCCAAGAATTGGAGAGGTCACCTTCAGCACAGTTGCTCTCAGCTGGCATGAGCCAAAGGACAATGGTAGCCCTATCTTGGGCTATTGGGTTGAGAGACGTGAAGTCAACAGCAAATATTGGACCAGAGTGAACAACAATCTTCTTAATTCACTGTCGGTTAAGGCTGAGGGTCTTATGGAAGGCCTTGTTTACGTCTTCAGGGTTTGTGCCGAAAATCTTGCTGGCCCAGGAGAATTCAGTCCACCAACTGACCCTCAGACTGCAATGGATGCAATCTGTAAGTGTCAAAAATGAACACTAAACATTAAAAATATGGCTTTAAATTGGTTTAAATGTTTTTTTTTTTTTTTTTTAATCAGTATAAAACTTATGGTAACACTTTAGTTTATTGAGGCAAAGGTTGTAGTTAATAGTTAGTTAATAGTGAGAAATGGTCCCCAAACTAAAGTGTGACCAAACTAGATTTATACTAACTAGATCCAAACGATTTTTTAAAAATGTTTAATTTGATTAAATGTAACTATTTTTGCAGTGCCTCCTGGCCCTCCCGTACCAAAAATCGTTGATGTCACAAATACAACTATCGACATCAGTTGGGTACCTCCATTGTACAATGGTGGTGGAGAAATTCTTGGATATCATGTTGAGCGCTGTCTGGTTGGAGAGAAGGACTGGGTCCGCTGTACCGAGTTTAGATGCAAAGACCGCAAATACACAGTGACTGGACTGACTGAGGGAGCTGATTATTACCTTCGTGTATACGCTGTAAATGAAGCAGGTCATGGAGCACCAGGCATGACTGAACCTGTTCAGGCCAAAGAGCCAGAAGGTATGTTAAAAAACTTGTGGCAATTTCGCCTTTCTACAAACAGTGAGTGCAACAGAGGACCTAAAACTCTTTAAACAATGAATTTAGATGTGTCTCAGCATTACTTTGCACCTATTAGAGAAATTATGATGAAATTTTAAATCTGTACTTGAATTTACAGAGGCCCCAGGGGTTGAATTTGATGTCTCTGTAAGGAATGGAATCATTATTAGAGCTGGAGAAACATTGCGTCTCCCTGCTGTTGTTACTGGACGCCCTGTACCAGGAGTTAAGTGGACAAAAGATGATGCAGAGCCAGACAAGGAACACACAGTTATTGAGACAGAAGGAAAAAACAGCAGTTTAACCATCAAAAATGCTTTGAGAACTGACCATGGTGTATACCAGATCACAGGTACCAACCCCAGCGGAACCAAGTCTGCCTCCGTTAAGGTGGATGTGATGGGTAAGTCAAATAATTTTTTTTAAAGAATTTTTTTGCTATTAAAACCTGAAATGTAACTTCTGATTGGGATGTTTTCTTGTTCTTTTTTGTACAAAAGATGTTCCCGGACCAGTGGTTGATCTTAAGACAGTTCATGTGACCAAGAAAATGATTTCACTCACCTGGTCAGATCCTCTGGATAATGGTGGAAGTGACATCATGGGCTATGTTGTTGAAAGAAAAGATGCGAAAATGCACATTTACAGACAACCCTTAGAAGTTGCTGCTTGCAAATGTGACATTGTTGGTCTTCTTGATGGAGAAGAATATATGTTCCGTGTACTTGCAAGGAACAAGTATGGCCTTGGTGCTCCTGTTGAACTTGGACCTGTTTTAGCAGTGGATCCTAAAGGTAAATAAAACTGAATAATACATTCATGAGAACTATTAATTTTATCTCATATATGAAAATACTAGAGCTGGGCAAGTTAATGCATTATCGCGTTAACGCATTAATTGATTAACGCCGACAATTATTTTATCGTGCATTAACGCAGTTTTTTTATTATTACGAAAGTCCATTGCTCACTGGCTCTGAATACACATAAAAACAAAACATGGGTCACAGGAGGAGTGGGATGTTGATGTACTGGTTTGGGATTGGTGTCATCACCCATCTCAACCAATGAGAGCATTTGGGGTGGGCCTAAGACTGCAGCAGAGCTCACGACTTCATAAGTGGGAAAAAATAAGTTTCCGATAACATGTGAAGACAGCAGAGAAGCGCTCTCAATCAGCACAGTGGAGTGCATAATTTTGTTAAGTTTGTGGTTTATTATTTTGAGTCGTTTGGGACGCGGTAACTCACGGCCCTCTCACAGTATATTGGTTTACAGATCTATCACTTTTGCAGCTCAGAAATGTTAACGCAATCATGCTGCACATATCAGAAGTTCTGCACTCCGACACTACATGCGTACCGCGCCCAAGCCCAACTGAACTGTGCTCTGGCCCACCTCTTCCAACCAAGCCAGGGAAGGCTAAATGACAGCGATGTGCAGGTCTCTACTTGGAAGGTGCCTGTTATAATGTTATGATCGAGGCTCTGGACTTTTTCTATAACAAACTATAAAATAATTTCTATAAAAACGTTAATGCCCTGGCAGTGGCAAATAGCTTTGGTTTTATATTTAATCAAGAAGAAACAAAGCAACCTCAGCATCCGATCACAGGCCTTCCTGCTCCTTGAGTTCTCTCCAGCGCTGGAAAGCTGATCCGATATTTACACGGGTCCTACTTCTTGCCTTATTGTAACACCGTGTCGACACCGGACGCGAGTGGCGCGACAAAACACTATAGAACTCATTATAACCAGTGATGCTGTCTACACTGGATGCCGCATCACGACACGACAAATCCCCGACAGTAAACTGCTGCCGTGTTCTATTTATGACATTGACACAAATTTCAAATGATTTTCAACGGTCGCTTTGTCGCATCCAGTGTAGACAGACTTTAACTGTTGCGGTGTGGCGTCTGGTGTAGACACGGTGTAAGCCTTCTTTTGTTCTGCAGAGGTTTTCCTCTTTTGTTTTTTATCCGCCATCTCTACCTTTCTGTCATCGCTCAGCTAGGCAAATGTCCGTCGTGTGCATTGATGAGTGCTCTCTCCTCTGCACCATGAGTAGACACGCCCCTTACTGCTGATTGGCTACAAGTTTGTTTTATTACTGGGCCTGACTCAGTTTTCTAAAGCGTTTTTGAAAAAACGCATACCCCACCTTTAATCATGATTTTAAAATTTTAATCGTTGCCCGGCACTAGAAAATAAATTTGAATTATGTTCAGTTTATAATCTGCATTACTTGTTTTCATGCAAAAGCAATAAATGTTGACTTTATTGAAATTTTAGGAGTTCCATCTGCCCCAGAGAAATTACACTATAAGGAAAGGACCAAGAGCACTATTACTTTGACTTGGGAACCTCCTCGTAGCGATGGTGGTTCTCCAATCAGAGGCTACTATATTGAAAAGATGAGGCAAGACAGCAATGAATATGATGTTGCCAATCGCCAACTCTGCAAAGACCTCACCATCACTCTGGAAAATCTCTCTGAGAATATGATGTATGACTTCAGAGTCAAAGCTGTCAATGAGGTTGGCGATGGAGAACCATCCAAACCAATTAGTGTCAATATTCAGGATGATGAACGTATGTATCACTCCATATAACATAACATAAATCACAGTTTTAGTTTTTAATTAAATTGATGCCTTACTATTTCCATTTATATTTTTCCCCTATTTTAGTTATACCAACTGTTAAGTGGTTGAAATTCTTTAAGAGCGATGCTATTATTGTCAAGAAGGGAGCAGCTATTGAAATTCCTGCCGAAATTGTTGGCCTACCCTTGCCTACATTTGAGTGGACAAAGAATGGAGTAGTTATCGACCAACCTACTGAGACAATGACATTGGAATCAGAGGAGATTAACAGGCAAACTATCAATACCAAAATTGGTATTCCTGAAACTGTAAGAAAAGACACAGGCATTTACAAGTTAACTGCCACAAATACCCGTGGAGTAGGTCAACGCACAATCCGAGTGGATATCTTGGGTAAGACTTTAAATTGTATTCAGTATTTGATTTTACTTAAGCTTTTAGAATTTTCACCAAATGGGAAGTAGTATTGGGCGTTACAAGTTAAACAGTGCTTTTTCTTGTAATTAAATTATGTTGGATGCAACTCTTTATTTTCAGCAATACTGCTACAAGAATACGTTTATCATGCATTGAGGGGATGTCCTAACTTTGGTGTTGTTGTTTCCCTAGATCGCCCATTGCCACCAAGAAACATTGTGGTGTCTGACATCAAAGCTGAGTCCTGTTACCTTACCTGGGATGCTCCAGAGGACAATGGTGGAAGCGACCTCACTAACTACATCATTGAGAAGAGAGACGCCACCAAAAAGAAGTCTGACTGGGAACAGTTGACATGCTGCATCATAGACAGACGTTATGGGGTTAATATATATTATTAATACATATTAATATGAACAGTTCCTTTTAGAATGAGACTGTGATATGTGCTTTTAAATGCTCTAAATGTGTTTTAATCCCCTTCTGCAGGTGTACAAGTTGGAGGCCTATGGTACCTACCAGTTCCAGATCAAAGCTGAGAACAAGTACGGGGTCAGTGATGGTTGTGAATCAGAAAAGGTTGTACTCAAAGATCCATTTGGTCTTCCTGGGCCACCCCAGAGGCCAAGGATTATTAGCCACACTTGCTCATCCATGTTGGTCACTTGGGATCCTCCAAAAGACAATGGTGGCTCAACCATTCAAGGCTACTGGCTTGAAAAGAGAGAGAGAGGAGCTGTATACTGGAGTCGTGTTAACAGAGCTCCAGTAACAAAACCAGCAGTCAGGGGCCTGGAATACAATGTGCTTCACCTTATTGAGGGTTCCGAGTACCAGTTCCGTGTGATGGCTCAGAATGCAGCTGGCGTTGGACCTCCAAGTGAAGCAACAGAGTGTGTGTTTGCGATTGATCCAAGAAGTAAGTAATATTTCTTATGTTGATAGGTTCATGAATTCCAGTTTCTAATGAATAAAACTTTGCATTCTTAAATGTTAATTGTAGAACCACCAAGTCAACCACCAGCACCTGAAGTAACAGACAAAACCACAAGCAGCGTGAGTCTTTCCTGGACCCAACCAGAAAAAGATGGAGGAAGTCCAATAAAGGGTTACATTGTTGAAGTTCAGGATGAAGGTTCACTTGAGTGGAGAAGGATCAATACACCGGATAAGCTGATCCTAACCAATTCATACACTGTGTCAGGGCTTAAAGAGAATAAGAAATGCAGGTTCAGGATTGTTGCTGTCAATGCTGCTGGTGAATCTGAGCCAAGTCCCAGAACTGCCGATACCATTGTGCAAGATATTCTGGGTAAACCTTAATTTTGTGTAGATGTGTTGCAGTAATATAGAGTAATAGTTGACACATACATGTAGAAAATTGTCTATGATTAAATATATATGTCTTACTTGACATGTTCACAGAGGAACCTGTCATTACCATGGAGGTCACAGCTCATGAGCTTCTCAATTGTCGCGCTGGAACAACCATCAAGATTCCAGCCACCATCTCTGGCAAACCTATTCCGAATGTTACATGGGACTTTGATGGAACTGCCCCAACAGAGAAAAAGAATGAGCGTCATACTTTGCCAGAGGATTCAGAAGTAGGATTATTTTTTTCCCCCCAAAACACTCGGTTTGTTAAGTCCAAACAAACATGCATTATTCAAATAATACACTTTACATTTAAACTTTGCAGATATCATCCAGTGAAACAAAATCAGTAGTGACAATCCCTGAATGTAAATTAAACCACTCTGGGCGATACATCATCACTGCCAGCAACCAGGCTGGCACTAAAATCGTTAAAGTGCGCGTGAATGTACTTGGTAAGCAACACTATATTTAAAATACAAAACATCACAACCTGAAGCAGTAGTAGCTTCATTAAAATATAAGTTTAGAAGTATGCATTATATCACATAATATCATATCTCATTATATCATGTCTCTTTTGTCTAGATTTGCCTGGAGCTCCTAAAGATCTCAAAATAAGTGACATCACACGTGGAACATGTAGACTAAGCTGGAAGCCACCAGAGTGTGATGGAGGTGACAGAATCAAGAGCTACTTTGTGGAGAAAAAGACTGTTGAAGGAAAGGCTTGGACAAAGGTCAACCCAGCTTGCGCAACACAGTCCTTAGTTGTGCCAGACCTCATTGAAGGACAAGAATACTTGTTCCGTGTAAGAGCTGAGAATCGCTTTGGTTTGGGACCTCATATCACAACCATTCAGCGGACTAAAGCCAGAGATCCTATTCGTAAGTGTATTTTGTAAATAAGTCTGACATTAAAAATGTTTAAATTAGTGCTGTCAAACGATTAATCGTGATTAATTGCATCCAAAATAAAAGTTTTTGTTTACATAATATATCTGTGTGTACCGTGTATATTTATTAGGTATATATAAATACAAACACGTGCATGTGTATATATTTAAGAAAGATATGCTATGTTTATATATTAAATATATTTATATATGATATAAATTATATGAATATAAATATATACATGTAAATATTTTCAAAATATATGCTGTATGTGTGTGTATTTATGTATACATAATAAATATACAAAACACACACATATATTTCATGTAAACAAAAACTTTTATTTTGGATGCAGCACTTGGTTTGACAGCACTAGTTTAAAAACAGTTTATCCTGAATATTCAAAACACTAATTTTTTACAGATCCTCCTGATCCTCCCACAAGAGTCAAAATCGTTGATGTGTCCAAGGGCATTGTGACTCTGACATGGAAGCCACCAAAGAATGATGGTGGTGCACCTGTAACTCACTACAATGTTGAGCGTCTATGGTGGGATAGCAGTGGAAACCAGCAAGAGTCCTGGAGACAGTGTAACCGCCGTGATATTGATACCACCACATTCAAAGTGGAGGATCTCCACCAGGGTGCTGAATATGAGTTCCGTGTTAAGGCTGTGAATGAGGTTGGTGCCAGTAGACCATCTTCTACAGCAGGACCCATCATTATTAAGGACCAGAACAGTGCGTACCAAGCAACACACAATAAAGGAATTCAATGAATTAGGGTTGCATGGTGTACAAATTCATCTTTCTTCCTTTCACTTTTAGGGACACCTTTCATTGAGCTTCCAGAATTCATGGAGGTTGAACAGGGTGCAGATATTCATATTGTTGCTTTGATTAAGGGCTGTCCATTTCCAACACTCACATGGCAGAAGGCTCCTCCTCACAAAAGTGAAAACAAGGTTGATGTTGAGTATGATGAGCACATCAACAAACTTGTTTCTGATGATAGCTGCACACTGCTTATCCAGCAGGGCAAACGCTCAGATACTGGCCTCTACACTCTTACTGCCAGCAACAGCCTTGGCACCGTTTCCAAGGAAATGAGGCTTAATGTTCTAGGTAAATTTCAACAACATTGTTTTTTTTTTTCATATGAAGAGATGTAGGTGTTGTTGTTAGAAGTAACATAATTCTTCTTTTAAACAGGGCGTCCTGGGGCTCCGTCTGCACCCATCAAATTTGAGGAAATTCGTGCTGAACAGATTACGCTGTCATGGCTGCCTCCTAAGGATGATGGTGGCTCCAAAATTACAAACTACACTATTGAGAGACGTGTTGCCAACAGGAAGTCTTGGATACCTGTCACTAGTGAACCCAAAGAGAGAATATTCACGGTCGACAAACTAATGCCAGGCCATGAGTACATTTTCAGGATTAGGGCTCAAAACAAATATGGCGTTGGTGATCCTCTTGATAGTGAACCTGAAGTAGCCAGAGATGTGTTCAGTAAGTATTCATTTGCATATTTAAAGTTTATATAATTAGAGACATGTTGTATGTTTAGATTACATTTATTTCACTTTATAACACTGATGTATTTTATGTCTATTTTTTAGTGCCACCTGGCCAATGTGACAAGCCAACACTTTCTAGCATCACAATAGACTCCATGACTGTGAATTGGGAAGAGCCAGACTCAGATGGAGGCACTCCAATTACAGGCTACTGGCTTGAGCGTAAAGAAACCACATCTAAACGCTGGAACAGAGTAACCCGTGATCCAGTCAGGCCCATGCCACTTGGTATATCACACAGAGTCACAGGGCTCATTGAGGGATTTCAGTATTTGTTCCGCGTAATAGCAATAAATGCAGCAGGATGTGGACCTCCAAGTGAGCCATCTGATCCAACATTTGCTAGAGATCCAATAGGTAGGAAAACAATACAGTGTGAGATTCAGTTTCATATCATTTTTTTATTAATAGAGACTCAATCTACGACAAATCTGTTTTCTTGTAGCTGCTCCTTCGCCACCAACCCCGAAAGTCACGGACTGGACTAAGACTACAGCAGACTTGGAATGGATTCCACCATTGAAGGATGGAGGTTCAAAGATAATAGGCTACCATGTTGAATACAAAGAGGAGGGCACAGAAGCATGGGTCAAGGTTTGTTTAAGATTTATGTATACCCAAATTTGTGTATACCTAAATATTTTAATTTCAGCAAAACATGTTCATAAATTCTTTATACATTACAAAAAAATCTTCCTTCTGTTCCAGGCCAAAGACAGGGAAGTTAGAGGAACTAAATTTGTGGTCACTGGACTGAAAGAGAATGCATTTTATAAGTTTAGAGTTTTAGCATTCAATGCTGCAGGTCTGAGTGAACCAGGTGAAGTTGCTGATGCTCTTGAAATGAAGGACCGGATAAGTAAGTCTCAGTGATTCAAGAGGGAGAGGGAGGGGGGATTTATATGCAATATGAATTTAATGAAAAATTGTTTTGCCATTTCAGTTTTGCCCGTCCTTGAGCTGGACATTTCAGTAAAGGAGAAGATGGTTATTCATGCAGGAGGTGTTATTCGTATCATCGCGTATGTGTCAGGCCAACCTCCACCTGTGATAACATGGAGCAGAGATGGGTTTCCAGTCCCATCAGAAGCTGTTATTGAAACCACATCAATCAGCTGTTCCATGGTAATTAAAGATTGCACTAGGGCACAACGAGGTGTTTATACAATAACAGCCAAGAATGATGGAGGAGAAGTGAAGAAGTCTGTTATTGTTGATGTTCTTGGTAAGTGAGAATTGTCAGGCACAAATAATATACACATTACTATGAAATGGCTACATTAGGGAAAGTACAGTTTCTTATCTTATTTTGTTACTTCAGATATCCCTGGTCCAGTGGGGGCACCATTTACAGCAGAAAACCTTACAAGTGATTCATGCAAACTGAACTGGTTTTTCCCTGATGATGATGGTGGATCTGCCATCTCCAACTACATAATTGAGAAACGTGAAGCTGATCGCAAGGCTTGGACATCTTGCTCCTATACAGCTGGCAGACAAAATGCTACAGTAAATAATCTGGTGCTTAGAAAGGAATATTTTTTCAGAGTTGCAGCTGAAAATGCAATTGGAGTAGGTCCTTTCTGCCAAACAGCATGTGAAATTGTGATTAAAGATCGTATTAGTAAGTATTTTTCTTTTTTTCCTGCTTTAAAAATAGCTTGAAACTATGTTAAATGCAACTGTAAAATAAAATTCTGTATTGATGGTAGCTAATCATCATTTTGACCTCTTTTTTACTAGATGTTCCAGACCGTCCAGAAGATCTTGAGGTGACTGCCATCACCAAAGACTATATCAGTGTGTCTTGGAAGCCACCTAAGTATGATGGAGGGTCTGAAGTGATATTCTACATTCTTGAGGCTCGCATGATCGGCAAAGACAAGTTTGTCAGACTGACCAAAGAAACACTGATGGATAGGAAATACACTTACGATGGTCTTCGTGAAGGCGACACATATGAATTCCGTGTCAGTGCAGTGAATGAAGTTGGTCCAGGCAAACCATCCTTCTCCACTAAGCCAATTACATGTAAAGATGAACTTGGTGAGTGTTTGTTTTTTAGCTCTTCAACTGTTCTTCATTTGGTACACCACATTATACTATTATCTAAGTGTTCATGATGTGTTTCCCCCCCCCCCATTTTAGAGCCCCCTACAATTGAGCTGGACTTCCGTGATAAGGTTGTTGTTCGTGTTGGTGACAGCTTTGCACTCCAGGGACGGTATACTGGAAAACCAGCACCATCTGTCACCTGGTCAAGAGATGACAAGGAACTAAAAGCAGATGACCACATCAAGTTCAAAAACACTACTACCACAATGTGCCTGGGTATCATTAAAGCTCAGCGTGGACACAGTGGCAAATACTGTGTGACAGTTGAAAACTGTACTGGTGCTCGTAAAGGCATTTGTAATGTCATAGTTGCAGGTAAGTCTCAGGAAACAAGACAAAAGTTTACCAAATATAAATTGATATATGAATATAAATACATATTTTGGACCCATCTTATATATGTATATTTTGTGCACTTTTAGATCGACCATTGCCCCCAGAGGGCCCAGTTGTTTTTGAGGAAGTTCACAGAGATCATATGGTTATTTCCTGGAAGCCCCCTCTTGATAATGGTGGATGGGAAATTTCTAACTACATCATTGAGAAGAGAGATGTAAACAGGGACATGTGGACAACTGTAACATCTGCCACTACAAAAACCCTCTGCAAAGTACCTAAACTTGTAGAGGGTCGTGAATACATCATGAGAATTAGTGCTGAGAACATGTATGGCATAAGTGACCCACTGGAATCAGAGGAGATGAAAGCTAAAGATCTATTCAGTATGTAAAAACACACAAAAAAAATACTGTCCATTAAAGCTGTAAAAATTGTATATTTTGTTCCTGATATCCTTCACCTTATTACAGGGGTACCTGAGGCACCTGAGCCACCCATTGTAAAAGACGTCTTCCATGATTCAGCACTGGTAATTTGGAACCGTCCTCGTGATGGTGGGAAGCCCATCACAAACTACATATTGGAGAGGAAGGAGCCCTCAGCTAAGAGATGGTCTCGTGCAACCAGAGATCCAATCTACCCTGCTACACAGTATAGGGTACAAGACCTTGTTGAAGGCTGTGAATATGAATTCCGTGTAATGGCAGAGAATGAAATTGGCACTGGAGATCCTAGCCTTCCCAGTAAACCTATTCTTGCTAAGGATCCCATTGGTATGCCTTAATGATTTGATGGTTTCTTTTTCTTAATGCATATCAAGAAATAGTACATTTGATAAGTCTTTATTCACTTATTCTTCAATAGTTCAGCCAAGCCCGCCTGTTTTGCCTGAAGCTGTTGACAAGACTAAAGATTCTGTAAGTCTGTCATGGCGTGTTCCTCGCCATGATGGTAAAGGAAAAATATTTGGTTACTTGATTGAGTATCAGAAGCCCGGTGCAATCGAATGGATCCAGGCAAATGAAACTCCTGAATCATGCCCAGACACCAAGTTTGTTGTGACAAATCTACCAGATGGTGGAGAGTTTCTATTCAGAATTATGGCTGTGAATGCAGCTGGAAAATCTGAGCCTGCTTATGTCAAGGAACCAGTGAAGGTTCATGACAGACTTGGTAATTTCTTCATTTTTCTTTACATATTCAGAAAACAGTAGTGTTGAATGGTTGCTGTTGTTTTATCATTAAACTTATTTAACTGAAGGTATGTTATTCACATATTGGAAGGTAAAATAATATTAGTAATTCCTATCCTTCTAATCTCAATTCTCATGCAGAGGAGCCAGAGTTGCTGTTAGATGCCAATATGGCACGTGACCACCTTGCCATGGTTGGGACAGACATCACACTTAGTGCCAAATTTAAGGGCATGCCAATTCCCACTGTCTCTTGGAAAAAGAATGATGGTGAAGTTCCTGCTCATTGTCTTATTGAGGTCACAGCAAGTGGAAGCAAACTTCACATTAAGAAGTGTACCCGTGCTGACTGTGGCAATTATACCATCACTGTTCAAAATGCAGCTGGAACGAAATCTGCTACATGCACTGTTCTTACTCTTGGTATGAATGTTTTAAGAACAACAGTAAACACATTGTATATAATCAACTAGTTATCTAGATAAATAAATATATATATATTTACTTTTTATTCAGATAAACCTGGACCACCAAGGAATTTTAAAATCTCTGAAGTCACAAGTGAGTCAGCTTACCTGACATGGCAAAAGCCAGAAGATGATGGTGGTGCCGTGATCTCCCACTATGTTGTGCAAAAGAAAGACGTAGCAGCTGAGAACTGGGTTCCAGTTTGTGCTGCATCTAAAAAGCTTAGCCTTATGGCTCAATATCTGATGGAGGGAATTCAGTATCTCTTCAGAGTTGCAGCTGAGAATCAGTTTGGCAGGAGTGCATTTGTTGAAACCACCAAGCCCATCAAGGCAGTTGATCCACTTTGTAAGTATTAAATACTGTATAATGTTACTTTTAAAAGCTTGACTATTTTATGCCAGTTTGTTAAATTAATTTGTATATTTTATCTAAAGATCCTCCTGGTCCACCCAAGAATCTGCATCATGTGGATGCAGACAAAACTGAAGTATGGCTTCAATGGGAGTGGCCTGATCGCACAGGTGGAAGTGAGATCACCGGATTCATTGTTGAGCATCAAGAAGAAGGTTCCACCGACTGGGTGACCTTCAAGACTGTCAGCAATCCTCAGTGCCATGTTACTGGACTTGTGGAGGGCAAAACATACAGATTCCGTGTAAAATCACAAAATGCAATTGGCATTAGCCGACCAGACACCAGTGTGCCAATTACTTGCCAGGAAAAAACCTGTAAGGCTTACACAATATATTATATTATATTATATTATATTATATTATATTATATTATATTATATTATATTATATTATATTATATTATATTATATTATATTATATTATATTATATTATATTATATTATGTAAAAAAATACTGACAACATATTACATTTTATTATGCTCAGTGTTAATTCAAATATTCTTTTTCAGTGGCTCCAACTATTGAAGTTGATGTGAAGCTTATTGAAGGTCTTGTTGTGAAAGCTGGCAGTACAATCGTCCTCCCAGCGGTCATGCAAGGAATTCCAACTCCAACAGCCAAGTGGCAAAGTGAAGGAAATGAGCTTAAAACTGAGGGCAAATTTAAGATCGTTACTGAAGGAAATTCAACTGTCTTGACTATTAGTGAATGTGTCAGATCTGACAGCGGAGAGTATGCTCTTACTGTGGCAAACCCTGCTGGAAGCAAGTCTGTTGCTCTACATGTTACAATCCTTGATGTTCCATCTGCTCCAGTTGGTCCCATAAATATCCTTGAGGTTACCCCTGATCATATGATAATCCAGTGGCGTGCACCAAAAGATGATGGTGGCACACCTTTGATGAACTATATTGTAGAGAAGAAGGATGTCAAGAAGCCTTGGGAGCCGTGGTCAGTTGTGAGTTCAGGAAGCACAAGCACGAAGGCCAAAATCCCACGTTTGGAGAAGGGACGTGAATATATTGTACGTGTACGTGCTGAGAATAAAATTGGCTTTGGTGCTGGCCTTGAAAGTCCTCCCACTATTGCCAAGCATATGTTTGATCCACCAGGTCCTCCTGGCCAACCAACATGTTCTGACATAACAGAAAATGCTGTAACAGTGTCATGGACTGAACCAGAAACTGATGGTGGAAGCCCTGTGAGTGGCTACATTGTTGAGCGCAGGGAGATGACTGGTAAATGGATTCGTGTCAATAAAACACCTGTCTTGGATGTAAGATACAGGGCCTGTGGTTTGTTTGAGGGCAATAGCTATGAATTCAGAATCTTTGCTGAAAATGTTGCTGGTGTAAGTGAGCCTTCATATCCATCAGACCCAGTGAAAGCTAAACGTCCAATTACTCCTCCGGGGCCTCCAAGTAACATTAAGCTGAAGGACTGGAGCAAGTCATATGCAGATTTGGTATGGACCAAACCTTCCAGAGATGGTGGCAGCCCCATCCTAGGCTATGTTGTTGAATGCCAGAAATCAGGTTCTGCACAATGGGATAGAATAAACAAGGATCTAATCAAGTTTTGTGTATTTAGAGTGCCTGGACTTAGTGAAGGCATAGAGTACAGATTTCGTATTAGAGCCTCAAACAAGGTTGGAGATGGTGAGCCAAGAGAACTCACAGAAACTGTGCTTGCCAAAGACATTCTTGTTCCCCCTGATGTAACTGTTGATGTTGCTTGCCGTGACCTCCTAACAGTTAGAGCAGGGCAAATCATCAACCTTGTAACCCGTGTTAAGGGCAGACCGGACCCTGAAATCACTTGGACTAAAGATGCAAGAGTTTTAGGGAGAGATAAACGCACTGAGATGAACAATAACTTCCCTCTTGTTGAGCTGGTAATTCAGGAAGCTGTTAGAGCTGATTATGGAAAATATGCAATTCAAGCAAAGAATAGCAGTGGTCAAGCACAAGCTACAATTATTGTCAATGTACTTGATATTCCAGGAGCCTGTCAGAATTTGAAGGTTGCTTATGTGACTAAAGACTCGTGTATGTTTTCTTGGGAAAATCCAGAGGATAACGGTGGGACTGAAATTACTAATTATATAATTGAGTGCAGACAACCAAGTCAAAGAGGATGGACAGTTGTTTCTTCTGACTGCACCAAACGACTTTTCAAAGCTCCACTTGTTGAGAATTGTGAATATTTCTTCCGTGTGAGTGCAGAGAATAAAATTGGTGCTGGTCCATCAACAGAAACAAAAGCACCAGTCCTTGCAGTTGATCCAGTTGAGAAACCTGGTGAGCCAGAGAACTTCCAAATCGCTGAAATCGGCAAGACATTTGTCTTTCTCAAGTGGAAGAAACCAGAATACGATGGTGGTAGTCGTAACCTTGCTTACCATATTGAAAAGAAGCCTAAAGAAGCAGATGAATGGGAACGATTACACAAAGGTGCTATAAAGGAAACCTATTTCATGGCTGACAGATGCATTGAGAACCAAATTTATCAATTTAGAGTTCAAACAAAGAATGAGGGAGGAGAGAGTAACTGGGTGACAACAGCTGAAGTTCTTGTAAAGGAGGAACTTGTACAGCCAGAGCTCAAAGTCAAACTGGTGGGTGTTCTTGTTGTTAAAGCTGGAGATGCCATTCCAATTGAGGCAGACCTTATAGGTAAACCTCAGCCTGATGTAAAATGGTCTAAAGAAGGTGAAACTGCAGATATCACCAAAAACCCAAGGGTACAAGTTGAAACTGGCACTAACTTCACAAAATTCCTGCTCACAAATTCAAGGCGTGGAGATACAGGAAAATACATCATTACTGCAACAAATACTGCTGGAACCTGCTCTGCTGAGGCCAAGGTGAATGTTCTTGACAGACCAGGTCCTATTAGAGACCTGAAAGTGTCAGACATTTCTGTGGACAGATGTAAGCTTACATGGGAGATACCAGAAGATGATGGTGGTTGTGAGATCTATAACTACATCATAGAAAAATGTGAGACAAAGAGAGGGGTATGGTCAATTCATTCAGCAGCTATTATTACCAATTCAGCTAAAGTTACTCGCCTTATCGAAGGAAATGAATACATCTTCCGAGTGAGAGCTGAGAACAAGATGGGTACTGGCCCTGCTGTTGAAACTGAGTCCATTGTTGCAAGAACCCAATTCAGCAGACCAGGTGCACCTGATGCTCCAGAAGTTACCAAAATTGCAAAAGATGAAATGGTTGTTATGTGGTGCTCTCCTGAAAATGATGGTGGAAAACCTATAACCGGTTATATTCTTGAGAAAAAAGAAGAGCATGCCATTCGGTGGGCCCCTGTTGTTAAGTCCCCAATTGCAGGGACACAGATGACTGTTACAGGTTTACTGCCTAATCATGAATACCAGTTCCGTGTCAGGGCTGAAAATGAAATTGGAGTTGGAAATGCAAGCAAGGCATCCAGATCATTCACTGCAAGAGATCCAGTTGGTATGTCCAATTACAGTAAAATAATTGGTAAAATGTTTGTTTGTTGGTGTATTTACAGCAAAATTTGTTTTTCAATTTGCAGAGCCTCCTGGTCCTGTTAGTAACTTAAAGGTGGCTGACAGCTCAAAGACATCAATTACTCTTGCATGGACAAAGCCTACATATGATGGAGGTGCTCCTCTTATTGGATATGTCGTTGAGCTAAGAGTCAAGGGAACAGGCAAGAAGGGAGATGAAGGCTGGAAAAGGTGCAATGTTGCTGCCCAGTTGATCGGAACAGAATTCACAGTCTCAAGCCTGGATGAGAAGCTTGAATATGAATTCCGTGTTTCTGCCCAAAATCAGGTTGGCTTGAGTCAGCCAACTAATCTTGGGGAAGCTGTGACACCAAGAGAAGTCTTGGGTGAGTTTCCATAGACTACTATTAAACTTTATCAGCAACATTCCTTGCTAATTCCTTGTGTTTTTATAAATTTTTTTTCACAATCTTCAGAGGCCCCTGAGATTGATTTGGATGCAGAACTGAAGAAAGGTGTGACTGTTAGAGCTGGCTGCCCAATTAGATTAGTTGCCACAATCAGAGGCAGACCCGCTCCCAAGGTCTTATGGAGAAGAATGGGAAAAGATAATGTTGTTCAGAAGGGCCATGTTGATCTCATTGACACTATGACATTCCTTGTTATCTCTGAAACCACTCGTGATGATTCAGGCAAATATTCATTGACTGTATCCAGTCCAGCTGGAGAGAAGGCAGTGTTTGTGAATGTCAAAGTACTTGGTATGTAAAAAAAACAAGCTCCCATTTCTTCCATTTGTTTCAATCCCATGATTTTTACTGCTCATCTGCCATATTTTTAAATATGGCAAATGAGTGAAAAAAAAAAAAAAAAAGAACACAGGACTGAAACAGATGAAAATATATTAATGTATGAAAACACATGCATTATCTAACTTTTCAAATATATATAAATGTATATTTTTATTTTCAAAACAGATACACCTGGACCTGTTGTTGGTCTTGAAGTTGCTGACATCACAACGTCATCTTGCAACCTCACATGGTCTCCACCTGAAAATGATGGTGGCAGTAGCATCACTCATTACATTGTTGAAAAACGAGAAATTGATCGCAAGACTTGGGCAACAGTGAAAGCTAATGTTGATAACACCACGTTTAAAGTTACCAATCTCGTCCCAGGAACAGAGTATTACTTCAGGGTCATTGCTGTAAATGAGTATGGTTCTGGGGTCCCAAGGGTTACAGCAAAATCCTATCTGGCCTCTGATCCTATCAGTAAGTTTATCCTTAGTCAGAACAATTTTAAAGGCTTTTAGAATTCTTGTTAAAAGGCTATTACAATAACAATTGTGTATTTTTCCCTCAAGGCAAGCCTGACCCACCACAAAAGGTTGATGTTCTGGAGATTACCAAGAACAGTGCAACTGTGGGATGGGTGAAACCAATGCGTGATGGTGGGGCTAAAATTGATGGCTACATTATTGATTATCTTGAGCTTCCAATGCCTAAACCTCCCAAGATACCAGTGGTGGCTGAAGGTGAGGCTGAGCCTGGTGTAGAGCCGGTGGCTCCACCCCCACCTGAACCTGTGGTGGAGGAAGAGAAGGAGGAGAAAAAGGAGGAATGGACGCCGTACACGGTCGTAAAAGATTTAAGCATCTCTGTTGCTGGATTAAAGGAGGGAAGAAAATATCGCTTCAGAGTGGCAGCAAGAAATGCCATGGGATCCAGTCTTCCCACAGAGACCAGAGAAGCTTATGAGATCAAGGAGCAGATGTGTAAGTTATTAAATCATATATTATTCAAACATATTCTGAACTACACTTCCACTAAAAATCTGTTCAATCTTGTTATTTCTTCCCAGTGGAGCCCAAAATAATCATGCCTGAGCTTGTCACTGCAAAGGCAGGAGCAAAACTGAGGGTTGAGGCTCTTGTATCTGGAAAGCCAGCACCAGCATGCCAATGGAAACGGGGAGAAAATAATGTAGTCTCATCAAGCCGTCTTGCTGTGCACAAATCTCAGAACATGTGTGTGCTCATCATTAAGGATGTTTCAAGACAAGACAGTGGTGAATACAGCCTTGTTGCTGAGAACAGCACTGGAAAAGTTGACCAGACTTTGAAAATCATCATCAGAGGTTAGAACTTGTTATTTTCACCGTGACCACCTTCAGTAATAATGCGCTATGTGAACATGCAGTTAATTTTTCAACAAACATTCTTATGTCTCAGATATTCCTGGACCACCTGAGCCACCATTTGAGATCAGTGACATAGATTCCGATGCCTGCACACTCTCTTGGAACAAACCAATTGAAGATGGTGGTAGCAATATCACTAATTATGTGGTTGAGAAATGTGATGTAAGCAGAGGTGACTGGGTTACTGCTCTTTCCAGCTGTGGCAAAGCTGGATGCAGAATCGGAAAGCTTATTCCTGGAAAGGAATATGTTTTCCGTGTTCGTGCTGAGAACAGATTTGGTATTTCAGACCCCCTTACATCTGAAAGGATGGTTGCTAAGTTCCCCTTCGGTGAGTTGAAACAAGCATCAGCATCATCTGACAACATGCAATGGATGATAAAAATGGTGTGGCCTGTTTGTTAGTGTTTAACAATTTGATCTTTTTTAGATGTTCCTGGTGAACCTTTGAACTGCCGCATCAACAAGGTGAACAAGGACTGCATGTTTGTGGCATGGGATAAGCCTGAGTCTGATGGTGGCAGTCCAGTTACTGGATACTACATTGAACGCAAAGAGAGGAACAGTCTCCTTTGGGTTAAGGCTAATGATTCTGTTGTTCGCACAACTGAATATCCTTGTGCTGGCCTAATTGAGGGTTTGGAATACACTTTCAGAGTGTCTGCTATAAACCGAGCTGGTCAGGGCAAACCAAGCAAGAAAACTGATTTTATAACAGCAAGAACACCTGTTGGTATGTGCATCTAAAATTAAATGAATTCTTAGGTATAAATGTCTGCATATTAGATGATTATGCTCCATGTTTTTCTGTTGTATTTTTATTTTTATTTTATTTTTTTAATTGTAGATGCTCCTGGAAAACCAGAGGTGCTTGACATGGCTAAGAACTCAGTTACATTGGTTTGGACCAAACCAAAGAATGATGGTGGAAGCAAGATAATTGGATATTATGTTGAAGCGATGAGGCTTCCAGGAGACACTTGGGTGCGTTGCAATACAAGTAGTCAAAATGTGCCTCGCGAGGAGTACACTGCAGCTGGGTTAGAAGAGGGTGCTAAATACCAGTTTAGGGTAATTGCCAAGACCGCAGTTAACATTAGCAGGCCGTCTGAAATCACTGACCCCATTCTGGTGTCTGCAGAAAATGGTAAGCATTTTTATGTTTTGTAAATGTCTTTTAAAATGTTTTCTAAATGGCTGTCAATTGCTATTTATCTTTTGATTTTCTCTTATGTTTGCTTATCTATAGTACCACCAAGAATAGAGCTTTCAATACAGATGAAAAAGATGTTGCCAGTAAAGGCTGGATCAGATGTTTGCCTTGAAGCTGAAGTTTTTGGCAAACCAATGCCCAAGGTTACATGGAGCAAGAATGGAGAAGTGTTGAAAGCTGACAAAGAATTCAAGATGTCTCAAAAGAGACACCTCTTTTCTCTGAGCCTTGATGCAGTTACTAAACTTCATACAGGGAGTTATGGAATTCTTGCAGTAAATGCAAGTGGTTCTACAACTGCAGAAATACAACTCAAAGTTTTAGGTGAGTAAAATTATAATTTTATTCCTTAGCTAAATTGTCACTAAGATGAGTTATAGAATATTTATGTCTCCTTTTGGCAAAATAATAATCATATATTCCCCTTACACAGATATACCTGGCCCACCAGCCTCTATGAAGTTTGATGAGGTACTTTCAGAGAAGATCAAGTTGAGCTGGGAGGCTCCACTTGCAGATGGTGGTTCTCCAATTACAAATTATGTTGTTGATAAACGTGAGACAAGCAGGGCTAACTGGGCCCAAGTTTCTGCTAAAATCAGTGGTGATACAAAAGAATGTTTAGTGGAGAGACTGATTGAGGGCCACGAATATCAGTTCCGCATTCGTGCCGAGAACCGCTATGGTACTGGTGATGGCATCGTATCGGTCCCTGTTTTTGCAAGGAATCCTTTCAGTAAGACCTAGCTATTGGTCTATGTATTTTATTTTTGGATATACTGTAAATACTGTAAAGCTGCTTTGACACAATCTGCAATGTATATAAATAATGGTGACTTGATATATAACTTGATATATAATTTCTGTGTTGTGATGTACTGTTGTACCGTGCTTGTCATTTACAGCTGTTCCTGGAGCATGTGACCCACCGGTCCTTACAAACATCACAAAGGAGCGTATGACTGTAAGCTGGAAGGAACCATCTGATGATGGAAAATCCCCTATCCTTGGATACATGGTTGAGAAACGTGAGACCAAGGAAATTAACTGGACCAAACTGAACAGAAAACCCTTGCTGGAGAGAACACTTGAGGTTGGAGGTCTCTCTGAGGGAGCTCAGTATGAGTTTAGAGTCATTGCTGTTAATAAAGCTGGCCTTGGAAAACCCAGTGAACCATCTAATGCCACCTCTGCTCTTGATCCTTTGTGTGAGTATCAGAAGCTGTTTACAGTACAATATCTTCAATATCTAGGGATATGTGCAAGCATATATGAATACCTCTTAATATTTTTTTACAGATCCTCCAGGCCCACCCATTTCTCCTAAAGTTATAGACACGACTAGCAGCACAATTAGACTAACTTGGACTAAGCCTGCAAATGATGGTGGTAGTGAAATTTTGGGATACCTTGTCGAATGCAAGAGAACTAATACAACAGACTGGATAAGATGCAACGTACCCAAGAACCTTCAGGATACATATTATGTTGTGACTGGACTCTTAGAGAACTCAGAGTACCAACTTCGTGTTACTGCTGTAAATAAAGTTGGATTCAGCCAGCCTTGTGAAGTTCCTGAAAAACATGTTGCCAAGGATGTTTTTGGTAAAAATAATTTACTAACTTTTAAATAATTAATTATATATTTTGTTAATTCACCTTTAATTCTGGTCATGAAAATACATAATTAAAATATTGTGTAACTAATGCCTACAATATATTAATTTTTTTTTCTTTCTGTTATTCTAGCTGCTCCTGAGGCTGAGCTTGACGCAGAGCTGAAGGATACTGTGGTGCTCACGGCTGGCAGTAAAATGAAACTTCATGCAACAATTAAGGGTCGACCAATCCCAAGGGTGACCTGGGCCAAGATGAACACCAACATTAAGGACAGACATGGAATCATAATCAAGACAACAGACACTGATACATTGGTTTATGTTGATAAAGTCAGTAGATATGATGCAGGGAAATACATTCTGAATCTTGACAGTGTAAGCGGAATGAAGATGTACACTGTTATCGTCAAGGTCCTTGGTGAGTCCTAAGAGGTCTTTTATATTTAGATATATATAGTTTATAGTTTAATATTTATGTACTATAGTTTCTAGTATTAATATTTTATATTAACTAAAGTAATTATATCTCTTTTAACACTAAACAGATACTCCCGGACCTCCACTGAATCTGATGGTAAAAGAGTCATCAAAGGACAGTGCCTCCATCCTATGGGATGCACCTCTAATTGATGGTGGAAGTGAGATTACAGGTTACATTGTTGACAAAAGAGATGCAGAAAGGAAAGCGTGGTCGAATGTTTCAACCACTTGCACTAAAACATCTTTCAAGATCGATGGTTTAGAAGCTGGAAGATCTTATTGTTTCAGGGTTCTGGCTCAAAATCAGTATGGCATTGGTGAGCCATGTGAAACTGTGGATGCTGTTAGAGCTTCTGGTGAGTGAAGATAATTTTTGATTATGTAATCTTCAACTGCAGAAATAATTTCAATGTATATTTTATAATTACAATGCTAATATTTATTATTGAATAAACTTAATATATTCCAGAACAACCTGGACCAGTTATGGACTTCAAGACCTTGCTGGTAACCAAGGACTCTTGTACACTTTCCTGGAAAAAGCCCATCAGTGATGGAGGAAGCCGCATAATTGCATATGTGCTTGAGGTCCTTAATGGTGAAGACAAATGGAAGGAGCTTCTTAGATCAAAGAACATGCAATATAGTGCAAAGGATCTTATTGAAGGAAGGGAATACAAATACAGAGTTAAAGCAACAAATGATTCTGGTGATGGTCCTGTGAAAGAACTCTCTGTGATTGCTAAAGATGTCAATGGTGAGAGTTCTAATTTTGCATTTGTATAAAATTCCCCTGAAATTCTCTGGTATATTGTGTTTTAAATCTGCTCCTTATTAATTATTTTTCTATATTATTATAGTTTCTCCAAGCTGTGACTTGCGAGAGTTGCCTAACTTGAACTATATTGCAAAAGAAGGAAGCACCGTTCGTCTCAAGATTCCAATTAGTGGAAAGCCTGTCCCTGTTGTCACATGGAAGAAGGGAGAGGATGAAAATCTCACAGACACAGGAAGAGTGTGTGTAGAATCAACGGCAGTAAATACAACTCTTATGATACGTGACTGCCAAAGGACAGATGCCTCAAAATACACCATCACTCTTCGCAATGCTGCTGGAACAAAAGAGTCCACAATTTTTGTCAGAGTTGTTGGCAAACCAGGAATTCCAGCTGCACCAGTAAAGTTCAAGGAAGTGACTGCAGATGGTGCAACCTTAAAATGGGGTGTTCCTAAAGATGATGGTGGATCAGAAATTACCAACTACATTCTTGAGAAACGTGATTCCATTACTAACATGTGGGTTACTGTGTCTTCATCTGTGGACACAAACACTTTCAGAGTGTCTGGTCTCCATGAGGGAACTGAGTACATCTTTAGGGTTAGTGCAGAAAACAAATATGGAATTGGTGAGGGCCTCAAATCAGAGCCTATGGTTGCCAAGCATCCATTCAGTGAGTGGATTTTTAATCATTTATTGTCAATATAGTTAACATACTATATGCAATATCAAAGTGTCAAAATCTCATTCTCTTACTCATGATTACTTCATCAGATGTTCCAGATTCACCTCCACCCCCTCAAGTCATGAGTATGTGTCATGATTCGGCAACACTTACATGGTTTGATCCAAGGAAAACCGGAGGCTCACCAATCACAGGTGCGGAAATAATTAAATAATAAAATATAAGACAATAACCTTTTCATCAAGACAATGCTTTTTCATTGAAATATAGTTAGGAGTGAAACAATACCACAACAATTGGATATATCAACAGTATTGACATTCATTTATTTTCATCATTTATTATTATTATTATTATTGATATTATTATTTTATTTTATTATTTTTTTGGTTACAGGTTATCATGTTGAATTCAAGGAAAGAAACAGCATGTTATGGAAAAGAGCAAACCCAGCTGCTTTGAAGATGAGAGATTTCAAAGTGACAGGCTTAAGAGAGGGTCTAGAATATGAGTTCAGAGTTATGGCTATTAATCTGGCTGGTGTTGGTAGACCAAGTCCTGCCACTGAGCCAATGGTTGCCTTGGATGCAATTGGTAAGTAAAGCTTATTTCAAATGCTTGAGTCCTCTATAATCCCCCATTATACACCCTTCTTTGAGTAAGGTTAATTTTTAATAAATTAACATTGTTCATTATAGATGCACCTGGCAAACCCGATGTGATTAGCATCACTAGAAGCACTGTAACACTTCAGTGGACTGAGCCTCAATATGATGGTGGACACAGGCTTACAGGCTACATTGTTGAGAGACGTGATCTCCCAGCCAAGGCCTGGGTAAAGGCTAATACAATAAATGTTGTGGACTGTGCATATACTGTAGCAGACTTGCAGGAGGGTTGCAAGTATGAATTTAGAATCAGGGCAAAGAATGCAGCGGGAGCAATAAGTCCACCCTCTGAACAAACTGATACCCTTGTGTGCATGGATGAATATGGTAAGACTAAATTCCTCTTTCTAGTTCATACAACTTGATTAAATGATGTACCATGCCATCTAACCTAGTAAATTGTTGTGCTGATTAGTTTGTTATTATTTTGCAGCGGCACCAACCATTATAATTGATCCAACAGTCAAGGAGGGGCTAACTGTCAAAGCTGGAGATACTATTGTAATTACTGCAACAAGCATTCTGGGTAAACCTCAGCCAACCTCTTTGTGGTCAAAGGGTGGAAAGTATTTCAAACCATCAGATGTGTGCCAAATAGAAACTACACCTTCTTCTTCTACTCTTTCAATCAAGTATGCAAGTAGGAAGGATTCAGGAGAGTACACAATTACAGCAAGTAACCCATTTGGTGTGAAAGAAGAAAATGTGAAAGTAACAATTTTAGATGTTCCTGGTCCACCAGGGCCAGTTGAAGCAAGTGGAATTTCATCTGAAAAGGTCACTTTGACATGGACACCACCTCACGAGGATGGGGGATCTCCAATTAAATACTATACTTTGGAGAAAAGAGAAACAAGCCGTCTCCTTTGGACCATTCTTGCTGAAAAGGTTATTGACTGCCACTTTGTTGCCAATAAGCTTATAAAGGGAAATGAGTACATCTTCAGAGTTTCTGCTGTCAACAGTTCTGGAGCTGGTGATGCTTCTCATTCTGAACCAGTGAAAATGGTGGATAGCTATGGTATGTTTAAAAAAAAACGCACTCTCTCATATTATTTCCATAATGTTCTTTTGTGTGATGCTGCATAGCTGGATATGTATATACAATAAGATTCTCAAGAGACATATTACTTATTTCAGGTCCCCCTGGTCCGCCAGCTAAACCAGAAGTTGAAAATGTTGGAGGAAATTCTGTTACCATTGCTTGGAAAAGACCAGCTGATGATGGTGGAAGTGATATAATAGGCTACATGGTTGAGAGGAAAGAAAAGAAGGGCATGAGATGGATGCGAGCATCAAAGAAAACAATTGCTGAACTCCACTTTGAAGTGAAAGGGCTAAAAGAGGGAGTTGAATATGAATTCAGAGTAACTGCTGAGAATAAGGCTGGTTTTGGTGAGCCAAGTGAACCTTCAATCCCAGTGAGGACAAAGCTTGTTGCAGGTAAGTAAAGTGATTATTTAATATTTAATATGATCGCAAAGATGGTGCTAACATATATGCTAACGATTTTCAGATGTACCTAGTCCTCCAGTCAACCCAAGAGTCACTGACACAACAAAAACCACAGCTGAATTGCACTGGGGCAAACCACTTAGTGATGGTGGCATGGAAGTCACAGGATACCTTGTTGAGCACAAAAAGGAGGGAGAAGAAGAATGGGTGAAAGATACAGCTACGCCTTTGAGGATCACTGAGTTTGTTGTCCCCAATTTGCAAGCTGGAGCGAAGTATCATTTCAGAATTTGTGCAATGAATGCAATGGGTGTTAGTGAACCAGCACAAACAGAGGATCTTTTTGAAATTGTGGAACGTGAAGAAATCCCTGATTTAGAACTAGATGTAGAACTCAGAAGAACGTTAGTTGTTAGGGCTGGTGCCTCTATTCGTATATTTATTCCTATTAAAGGACGCCCAACCCCTACAATGACTTGGACAAAAGAGGACTCACCATTGAAAACTCACGCAATCATCGACAATACTGAATCCTATACCCTGTTGGTCATTCCCGACTGTAATAGACGCGATGCAGGGAAATATGATTTAACATTAGAGAATGCTGCTGGAAAGAAGACTGCTTCTGTGGTTGTAAGGGTTTTGGACTCCCCTGGTCCTCCTCTTAATCTGAAACCCAAAGCAATCAACAAAGAGAGCATCACATTGGAATGGGAAATGCCTCTTATTGATGGAGGTGCTAAAATTACTAATTACATTATTGAGAAAAGAGAGTCTACTCGCAAGGCATATGCTGCTGTGATCACACAATGTGATACATGCTCCATCAGAGTTCCTGATCTGGCAGAGGGTTTGGAATATTATTTCAGAGTTTCTGCTGAAAATGAGTATGGCATTGGTGAAGCAGTTGAAACCCCAGACCCAATAAGAGTATCTCAAGCACCAACTCCACCAGAAAATATCACTTTTACTGATGTCACAAAGAACTCAGTTAGTATCGCATGGACTAAACCAAAACATGATGGTGGAAGTAGGGTTAGTGGGTATGTAATTGAAGCACAAAAGAAAGGAACAGACCAGTGGGCCCATGTGACAACTGTGAAAACTTTGGACTTTACTGTAAAAAATCTTAATGAAAATGAAGAGTACATATTCCGTATAATGGCAGTGAACAGTTCTGGGCGAAGTCATCCTCGTGTAAGCAAGCCTGTAGTTATCAAAGAACAAAGTTCAGAACCAGAATTTGATCTCCGTGGTGTGTGTCAGAAGACAGTTATTGTCAAGGCTGGCGATAATATAAAGGTTGAGGTGCCCATTTCTGGACGTCCTAAGCCTACAGTTTCTTGGCAGAAAGACAATCAAGCCTTCAAATTAACACAAAGGACAATGATTGAAAATACCTCTACCTCAACTACCTTGATCATAAATGAATGTTTAAGGAGTGACTGTGGAATATACTCGATGACAGGAAAGAACATCGTTGGCTCGGTTACGGATAGCATCACAGTAAAAGTGCATGATGTGCCTGGACCACCAAAGGGACCAATTAAACTGGACAGAATATCTCGTACTTTTATTGAGTTCTCATGGGAAACTCCTGAAAATGATGGAGGTGTACCAATCAATAACTATATAGTAGAAATAAGGGAAACTACTAGCCAGACATGGGTAGAACTCTCCTCACTGATTATTCGTACAACATTTAAAGCAACTCGTTTAACAACAGGGACTGAATATCAATTCCGCATCAAGGCCAAAAACAGATATGGGGCAGGGCCTCCATTAACATCAGAGGCAGTGGTTGCTGCATATCCGTTTAAGGTACCTGGGCCACCTGGAACACCCAAAGTTGTCGCTTTCACTAAGGATACAATGACAATTGGTTGGAATGAGCCTGTTTCTGATGGTGGAAGCGAGGTCATTGGTTACCATGTTGAAAGGAAAGAGAGGAACAGTATTGTTTGGCACAGAATTAGCAAGGCACTTGTGATCGGAAATCTGTTCAAATCCACAGGACTAGAGGATGGTGTGGCATATGAGTTCCGTGTGATTGCTGAAAACATAGCTGGAATTGGAAAACCAAGCAAAGCTTCTGAACCAATGCTTGCTCTTGATCCAGTGGATCCACCTGGTCAACCTGTCCCAATCTATGTGTCCAAAAATGCCATCACTATTCAGTGGACAAAGCCAGAGTATGATGGTGGATTCAAGATTACTGGCTATACTGTGGAAAAGAGAGATCTTCCAGCTGGGCGCTGGATAAGAGCTAACTTTACAAATATCATTGAAACCACATTCACCATCAGTGGTCTAACTCAAGATGAATCTTATGAATTCCGTGTGTTTGCAAGAAATTCAGCTGGTGCTGTTAGTAACCCATCAGACCCATCAGATCCAATTATTTGCAAAGATGACATTGAAGAACCAAGGATTATGGTTGATGCTAAATTTAAAGATATTGTCCTTGTCAAAGCCGGAGAGGCGTTCAAACTTGAAGCTGATGTTGCAGGCCAGCCATTACCATCAATGGTTTGGACGAAAGATGGAAAAGATGTTGAAAACACATCTAAACTACAGATCAAAATGACAGAACTTACAGCAGTCTTGATCAACAAGGATTCTGTCAGAAGGGATGGTGGTGAATTTATTTTGACAGCAACAAATATTGGTGGCTTTGCTAAACATGTTTTCAATGTAAAGGTTCTTGATAGACCAGGACCACCTAAGGGACCTCTGGCAGTTTCTGATATTACAGCTGAAAAATGTGTGCTAACATGGAATCCACCTGCAGATGATGGCGGTGCAAACATCGAACATTATGTTATTGAAAAACGTGAGTCAAGCAGACTTGCTTGGACAAATGTGGCATCCGAATTGCAGGTTAATCAGTACCAAGTGACAAAGTTGCTCAAAGGAAATGAATACATTTTCAGAGTAATGGCTGTTAACAAGTATGGTGTTGGAGAACCTCTTGAATCTGAAGCAATTATTGCAGAAAATCCATATATACGACCAGATCCTCCACAAACACCTGAGATAACAGCAGTCACTAAGGATTCAGTAGTCCTCTGTTGGGGTGCACCTGCTAGCAATGGTGGAAGTGAAATCACCAACTATCGTATTGAGAAAAGAGACAGGATTAGTTTGCGTTGGGTAAAATGCAACAAGAGGAATGTTACTGACTTGCATTTCAAGGTTACTGCTCTTGTTCCAGGCCATGAATATGAGTTCAGGGTTTTTGCTGAAAATGCAGCAGGAATAAGTGAACCAAGTCCTTCATCACCATTTGTCAAGGCCACAGATACTCTTTTCAAACCAGGTCCCCCTGGCAACCCAAGAATCTTGGACACAACAAATTCTTCAATCACGCTTGCATGGAACAAACCAGTTTATGATGGTGGTTCTGAAATTACTGGCTATATTCTTGAGACCTGTCTCCCTGGAACTGAAGAGGAAGAATGGACAATTGTCTCCCCTAAAGGTGGTGTAAAGGGGACATCATTTACAATTACAAATCTTAAAGAAAATCAGGAATACAAAATTAATGTGTCAGCTGTAAATTGCGAGGGTATTGGAGAAGCAGCACCTGTGCCAGGTTCACCTAAAGCAGAGGAACGACTCATACCACCAGAGGTTGACCTTGATGCTGAACTTCGTAAGATTGTGAACATCAGAGCATGCAATACAGTAAGACTTTTTGTGCCAATTAGAGGTAGACCAACACCAGAGGCCAAATGGTCAAGAGAGAATGATGAACCTTTAGACAGAGCTACGATTGAAACAACTTCATCTTTTACATCACTGGTTATTGCCAATGTAAATAGATTTGACAGTGGCAAATACAATTTGACTGTAGAAAACAGTTCTGGAACAAAGACGGTCTCTGTAATAGTTAGAGTTTTAGATACACCTGGAGCACCACAAAACTTAAAAATAAGCCAGGTCACTAAAGAATCTGTTTCACTTGTTTGGGATCCTCCACTTAATGATGGTGGCACAAAAATTAAGAATTATATTGTTGAGAAGCGTGAGGCTACAAGAAAGGCATATGCTACAGTAAATGCCAATTGTCACAAAACTACTTACACAGTTGACCATCTCCAAGAAGGATGCAACTACTATTTCAGAGTTCTGGCAGAAAATGAATATGGCATTGGTCTCCCAATGGAGACTGGTGAATCTGTTAAAGTGTCTGAGAAACCACTTCCCCCTGGCAAGATAACACTTCAGGATGTCACAAAGACAAGTGTGACATTATCATGGGAAAAGCCTGAACATGATGGAGGAAGCAGAGTGGTTGCATATGTCGTAGAGATTCAGAGCAAAGGGAGTGAAAAATGGACACAAGCTGTGATTGTCAAGGTACCTGAAGCAGTTATTACTGGGCTTGTACCTGGTGAAGAGTATATGTTCCGTGTTTCTGCAAGGAATGAAAAGGGAACCAGTGATCCTCGTCAAATTGGTGTACCTGTGATTGCCAAGGACCTTGTAATTGCTCCATCTGCTAAGATGTTGTTTTCCACATTCAGTGTCCTGGCAGGAGAAGATTTGACAATTGATATTCCATATAATGCTCGTCCCAAAGCTACCATTTCATGGCTAAAGGAAGCAGTTCCACTTAAACGAACAACCAGAGTTAACTTTTCCTCTACAGATACACAGCTGAATTTAGTAATCAAAGAGGCCTGTAGAGATGATGTTGGCCAGTATAGTGTCAAACTATCAAATACAGCTGGTGAGACCAAATTAGACATTAGAATTGTTGTTCTTGACAAACCCGGTCCACCAACAGGCCCTGTTAAAATTGATGAGGTAACATCTGACAGTGTTACCATTTCTTGGAAGCCACCAGAGTATGACGGGGGCTGCACCATTAATAACTATATAGTAGAAAAGAGGGACACATCCACAACTAATTGGCACATTGTAGCAGCAAATCTAGCAAGAACTCAAATTAAAGCAGGAAGACTGAAGACAGGCTCTGAATATCAATTCAGAATTGCATCAGAGAACAGATATGGCAAAAGCCCTCTGCTTTTGTCTGAATGTGTGATTGCACAGTACCCGTACAAACTACCGGGCCCTCCTGGAACACCTTTCTTGCAGTCTTCCACAAAAGATAGTATGGTGATAGTGTGGAATGAACCTGTCATCGATGGTGGAAGCACAATCTTAGGCTATCACCTTGAGCGAAAAGAGAGAAATAGCATTCTTTGGATGAAACTAAACAAAAGCATAATCCAAGACACAACTTTCAAGACAACAGGACTTGAAGAAGGCATGGAATATGAATTCAGAGTTTATGCTGAAAACATTGTTGGCATTGGGAAGGCTAGTAAGATCTCAGAGGGCTATGCTGCCAGAGATCCTTGTGATCCTCCTGGAACACCAGAAGCAGTTATAATTACAAAGAATTCTATTACAATTGCATGGACCAAGCCAGAGTATGATGGTGGAAGCAAAGTCACTGGATATATTGTAGAAAAGAAGGAATTGCCTGCAGGACGCTGGATGAAAGCAAACTTCACCAATATAATAGAGACTGAGTATACTGCAACAGGTCTTACTGAGGATGAGAAATATGAGTTCCGTGTCATTGCAAGAAATGCTGCTGGAGTTTTCAGTGATCCTTCATATAGTACTGGACCTATCATGGCAAAGGATGAGATTGAACCACCACGTATCAGCATAGATCCAGAGTACACACAAACAATTGTTGTAAATGCAGGGGACAACTTCAAGATTGATGCAGATATTCATGGAAAACCAACACCATCAATCTGTTGGATGAAGGGTGAGCAGGAACTTGGAAACACCATATCTCGTGAAATTAAAAGCACAGATAGTTATACTTGTTTGACTGTAAAAGAGGCCAAACTTGCTGATGGAGGTCAATATACTCTACTGCTGCAAAATCCAGGAGGAGAGAAGACTGTACAAATCAATATTTGTGTCCTTGATAAGCCTGGACCACCAGAGGGACCCATCTCTATTACAGGTGTAACCAGTGAACAATGCTGCCTTTCTTGGAAACCACCTAAACAAGATGGTGGCAGCAAGATCACTCATTATATTGTTGAAAAAAGAGAGACTAGCAGACTACTTTGGACAGTTGTTGAAGCCAAAGTCCAAGCTGTAAACCTTAAAATAATGAAACTACTAGAAGGAAATGAATATATTTTCAGAGTTTTACCAGTAAACAAATTTGGTGTTGGTGAGCCCCTCCAATCCAGTTCAGTTGTTATCAAGAATCCGTTTACACCTCCAGATGCACCAAAAGGAGTGGAAGTCTCTAATGTCAAGAAAGATTCAATGGTCATAACCTGGGAGGCCCCAACAAATGATGGAGGTACTCCTATCACCGGTTATATTATTGAGAAACATGACAAGGAAGGCATTAGATGGACCAGATGCAACATGAAAACAGTTACTAACATTACATTTAAAGTTACTGGACTCCTGGAGAACCACCTCTACGAATTCAGAGTTTCTGCTGAGAATGCTGCTGGAGTTAGTGAGGCAAGTTCTGCAACTGTATTCTATAAAGCCCTGGATCCTGTATTCAAGCCTGGTCCACCACATAATCCAAAAGTGCTAGACATGACCAAATCATCTGTTGTACTTGCATGGGGAAAGCCTATTTATGATGGTGGCTGTGAGATCCAGGGATATATTGTTGAAGCATGTGAAGCAAAAGCAGCCATCGAGGAGATACAGACTCCAGGAGAAGAAGGAAAGGCAGCTGCAGATGAATGGACAATCTGCACTCCACCAACAGGTGTTAAACTGACACGCTTTAATGTGGAAAATCTGAAAGAAAAGCAGGAATATAAATTCAGGGTTTGTGCAGTTAACAAGGTTGGTGTTGGGGAGCATGGTGATGTTGCAGGGCCCATACTGCCAGAGGACAAAACTGAGGAACCGGATCTTGATATTGATGCTGAGTTTAGAAAGCTTGTACGTATTAAAGCTGGTGGTTCTCTTAGAATGTTCGTCCCTTTCAAAGGAAGACCAACACCACAAATCAGATGGGAAAAAGATGGTGGACAGATTAAGGAAACAGCACAGACTGAGACCACCAGCAGTCACACTTCTCTTGTGATTGATAAAGTCAATAGGGCAGACAGTGGTAAATATACTGTTACTGCAGAAAACACTGCTGGTGCAAAATCTGAAACAATTATTGTGAAAGTCCTTGACACACCAGGCGCTCCTCTCAACTTCAAAGTTAAAGAAATTACAAAAGAATCTGTTACTCTTACATGGGAGCCTCCAATTTTAGATGGTGGAGCAAAGATCAAAAATTACATTGTTGAAAAACGTGAGAGCACAAGAAAAACATTCTCTGCTGTTGTCACAAACTGCCACAAACTCTCTTGGAAAGTTGAACCACTTCAAGAAGGCTGCAGTTACTATTTTAGAGTGCTTGCAGAAAATGAACATGGTATTGGGCTACCTGCCAATATCACAGATCCTTTGAAGGTTTCAGAGGTGCCACAATGTCCTGGAAAATTAAGTGTTGTAGATGTTACTAAAACAAGTGTGTCTCTTTCTTGGGAAAAACCAATTCATGATGGTGGCAGTAGAATTCTTCAATACCTTATTGAAATGCAGGTCAAGGGTAATGATAAATGGTCTGGATGTGCCAATGTAAAAACATTGGAAGCTGTAATCAGTAATTTGAACCCTAGCGAAGAGTACACTTTCAGAGTAATTGCTATCAATGAAAAAGGAAAGAGTGACCCAAGAACACTTGCTGTCCCCGTGCAAGCAAAGGACCTTGTCTTTGGGCCTGATGTAAGACCTGCATTTAGCAACTACAGTGTTCTTGTTGGAAAAGACCTTAAAGTTGAAATCCCAGTTTCTGGTCGTCCAAAGCCAAAGGTTACATGGACAAAGGATGGTGCAGCCCTCAAGTTCACAACAAGGGTTAACATTTCTAATACAGCACACAGCACTGTTCTTAGCATCAAAGAAGCAGCAAGAGAAGATGGTGGAATGTATGGAATAAACGTGACCAATGTTGTTGGACAAAAGGATGCAACCATTGAAATCATCACTCTTGATAAACCTGGCCCACCATCCGGCCCTGTGCGATTTGATGAGATAACTGTTTCAAGTGTTACATTGTCATGGGATCCTCCAAAGTATACTGGTGGTTGCCCAATTTCAAATTATATTGTGCAAAAGAGAGATACAACTTCTACAACATGGGAGAATGTTGCAATTTCATTAGCAAGAACAACACTTAAAGTCGTACGACTGAAGACCGGTGCTGAATATCAATTCAGAATCATTGCTCAGAACAGGTATGGCAAGAGTTATGCTCTGGACTCTTCAAGTGTTGTTGCTCAGTATCCATATAGAGAACCAGGACCACCAGGAACTCCATTTGTGTCATGTCTATCAAAGGACCATATGGTTGTTGAGTGGAATGAGCCAGTTTCAGATGGAGGCAGCACCATTATAGGATATCATCTTGAAAGGAAGGAGAGAAACAGCATTCTTTGGACAAAGATAAATAAGACACTGATTCAAGAAACAAGATTCAAAACCAGTCCTTTAGAGGAAGGTGTTGAATATGAGTTCAGAGTATATGCTGAAAATATTGTTGGCATTGGAAGATGCAGCAAAATCTCAGAGGGCTTTGTTGCTCGTGATCCATGTGATCCTCCTGGAACCCCAGAAGCTGTCCATGTGACTAAAAATTCAATAACTATCGAGTGGATAAAGCCAGAGTATGATGGTGGAAGTGTTATAACTGGTTATACTGTTGAGAAACGTGATCTTCCTGAAGGACGCTGGATGAAAGCAAGTTTCACTAATGTTATTGAAACCAATTTTACTATTACTGGGCTGACAGAAGGTGCCAAGTACGACTTCAGGGTAATTGCAAAAAATGCAGTTGGCACTATCAGCAAACCATCATACAACAGTGGACCTATTGCTGCATTGGATGAGGTAGAGCCACCAAAGTTCTCTATTGATCCAGAATACACTCAGACTCTAATTGTGAATGCAGGAGATACATTCAAACTTGATGCTGATGTTCATGGTAAGCCACTTCCTGCAATCCAGTGGTTTAAGAATAACAAGGAGCTTGAAAACACAATTAGATGTGACATCAAGAACACTGACAACAGAGCACTGATTATAGTAAAAGATGCAGTCAGACAAGATGGTGGAAACTACACTCTTCAGCTTACTAATGTTGCTGGATCTCAGACCGTTCAATTCCATGTGAAAGTACTTGATAAACCAGGTCCACCAGAAGGGCCTCTTCATGTCACAGGCGTGTCCAGTGATAAATGCACACTGATATGGCGTGCTCCGCTAGATGATGGAGGAAACACGATCACTCATTACATTATTGAGAGACGTGAGACAAGTCGACTTGCTTGGACTGTGGTCTGTAATGATTGCAAAACTACAACATACAAAGTGACAAAGCTCCTGGAAGGTAACGAATATATATTCCGTGTCATGGCTGTGAACAGTTACGGTGTTGGTGAGCCAATTGAAGCACCATCCGTAATAATGAAAGATCCATTTAGTCACCCTGGATCACCACAAATTATCGAGGTAACAAATATTGCGAAGGACTCTATGACTATTTGCTGGAGTGCACCAGATGCTGATGGTGGAAGTCAAATTCTTGGTTACATCATTGAGAAGAGAGACAGATCTGGAATTAGATGGACAAGGTGCAACAGACAAAAAGTAACTGATGTATGCTTCAGAGTGCATGGCCTAATTGAGGATCATGAGTATGAATTCAGAGTGTCAGCTGAAAATGCAGCTGGACCTGGAGAACCAAGCTTGCCAACTTCATACTACAAGGCTTGTGATCCCAAATACAAACCTGGCCCTCCTATGCATGCACATGTTGTTGATACCACCAATACTTCAATTACAGTGGCATGGGGAAAACCCCTTAATAATGGAGGATGTGCAATTCAAGGATATATTGTAGAGATCTGCAAAGCTGAAGAGGAAGAATGGACTATGTGCACTCCCCCTACTGGCTTACGTGTCAACAAATTTGAAATCACTAAGCTAACAGAACAACACGAATATAAGATTCAAATATGTGCCATCAATAAATTAGGTGTTGGAGAACCTGCAGTTATTCCAGGAACTGCCAAGCCTGAGGACAAGCTGGAAACCCCTGAAATTCACCTTGATTCAGAGCTAAGGAAAGGCATTGTTGTTCGTGCAGGAGGATCAGTAAGAATCAATGTACCATTCAAAGGTAGACCAATACCAGAAATCAAATGGACTAAAGACGAAGGTGAACTGTCAGAAAAAACAGTGCTTGAAAAGGGTCTTAACTTCACCCAGCTTTCAATTGACTCCTGTGATAGAAGAGACTCTGGAAAATACACTGTGACTCTACAGAACAGCAGTGGCTCTGTATCTGAATTTGTGGCTGTTAAAGTGTTAGATACACCTGGAGCACCACTAAACCTCGTAGTTAAGGATATCAAGAAGGACTCTGTTACACTTGTTTGGGAACCACCACTTATTGACGGAGGTGCAAAGATCAAGAATTATATTGTTGACAAGCGTGAATCCACAAGAAAAGCCTATGCAAATATAACAACCAAGTGCAGCAAAACAACTTATAAGGTGGAAAATCTTGCAGAGGGGGCCATGTATTATTTCAGAGTTATGGCTGAAAATGAATATGGTGTTGGTGTGCCGGTTGAAACAAAAACTGCTTCAAAGGCATCTGAAGTACCTCAGCCAGTTGGAAAGGTGATGCTGACTGATGTGACAAAAGTAAGTGCATCTCTGGCCTGGGAAAAGCCAGAGCATGATGGAGGTAGTAGGATTGCGGGCTACTTGATTGAAATGCAGCCGAAAGGAACTGACAAATGGGGTGTAGCAACAAATGTAAAAACATGTGAAGGAACAGTCACTGGACTGACTGGCGGTCAGGAATATTTGTTCCGTGTTTTGGCATACAATGAGAAAGGCAAAAGTGAGCCAAAGCCCCTTGCTGCTCCAGTTATTGCCAACGACCTCACAATTGAACCAAGCCTAAAGTTGCAATTCAATACATATAGTGTCAAATCTGGAAAGGATTTCAAACTTGAAATACCTATTTTTGGACGTCCAAAACCAAAGATCACTTGGTCAAAGGATGGACAGTCACTTAAAGTAACATCCAGAGTTACTACTTCCGTCACACCAACATCCACAATCCTGCAGATTACTGAAGCCTGGAAAGATGACCTTGGAAAGTATACAGTTACCGCAACAAACAGTGTTTGTGCAGTTACAGAAGATATCAGTATCATAATCCTGGATAAACCTGGTCCACCCACAGGACCAATAAAAGTGAATGAAGTGAGCAATAATTCTGTTTCCATCTCATGGGAACCTCCAGAATATACAGGAGGCTGCCAAGTAAAGCATTATATTGTTGAAAAGCGAGACACCACTGAAACTTCTTGGCAAGTTGTTGCTGGATCAGTTGCCAGGACATCCCTCAAAATTACCAAGCTGAAAAAAGGTGCTGAGTATCAGTTTAGAGTCGTTGCTGAGAACAGATATGGTAAGGGTGCTCCTTTGGATTCAAAGTCCATTGTTGTGCAGTATCCTTACAAACCACCTGGTCCACCTGGTACTCCATATGTGAAATCTGCCACCAAGGATCAAATGATAATTGAGTGGAATGAACCAGTCAGTGATGGTGGCAGTTCAGTGATTGGATACCACCTTGAGAGCAAAGAAAGAACAAGTATTCTATGGACAAAACTAAACAAAACACTCATTACTGATACTGTTTTCAAAATATGCAATCTTGAAGAAGGCATTGGTTATGAATTCAGGGTATATGCTGAAAACATTGTTGGTATTGGCAGAGCAAGCAAAGTTTCAGAGAGCTTTGTTGCTCGTGACCCATGTGATCCACCTGGAACGCCTGAGGCTATTGCAATATCAAAGGACCACATTAAGATTCAGTGGACAAAGCCTCAATATGATGGTGGCAGCAAAGTGACTGGATATATTGTTGAGAGAAGAGATTTGCCTGAAGGTCGATGGATGAGGGCAAATTTTACCAATGTAATTGAGACAGAATTTACAATCACAGGCTTAACGGTAAACAATCAATATGAATTTAGAGTAATTGCAAGAAATGCAGTGGGTGTCTTCAGTGGGCCTTCAGACAGCACTGGACCAATTACTGCTACAGATGAAATTGAACCTCCTAGTGTTTCAATGGATCCTAAGTACAAGGATGTCATTGTTGTCAATGCTGGAGACAACATAGTTTTGGATGCAGATATACATGGTAAACCAACACCTGATATTCAGTGGCTAAAAGAAGGAAAGGAAATGAATAAGATGTTGCGTATTGAATTAAGAAGTACACAAAAATATGCTTCTATTACAATAAAAGATTGTACAAGATTGGATGGTGGACACTATGACCTTGTATTAAGTAACAGTGGTGGAACAAAAACAATTCCAATAACAGTAAAAGTTCTTGACAGACCAGGTCCACCAACCGGACCACTACGAGTGACTGGCGTCTTGTCTGACAAATGTCATCTGTCCTGGTCTGAGCCCTTGCAGAATGGTGGAGCTAATATTTCTCATTATATCCTTGAGAAAAGGGAAACTAGCAGACTATCATGGAGTGTTGTTGATTCTAACATACCAAGTGTAAATTATAAAGTGACCAAGCTCCTGCCAGGTGATGAGTATATCTTTAGAGTTATGGCTGTCAACAAATATGGCATTGGTGAACCTCTAGAATCTGAGGCAATTATTGCACGCAATCCATACAAGCCACCAAGTGCGCCATCAACACCAGAAGCAAGTGAGATAACAAAGGATTCAATAACTCTATCATGGAATGCCCCAGAGAGCGATGGTGGAGCAGAAATTAAGTGTTATCACTTGGAGAAGCGTGACAAAGATGGTGTGAGGTGGACAAAATGTAACCGACAGAAGCTGACCGATCTGCATTTCAAAGCAACTGGTCTGTCAGAGGGACATTTCTATGAGTTCCGTGTGTCTGCTGAAAATGAAGCTGGTGTGGGAGAATTTAGTGACCTATCTCTGTTTTATAGAGCAATAAATGCCACAACTCCCCCAGGTCCACCTCATCATCCTAAAGTGACAGATCACACAAGCTCATCTGTCTCTCTGTCTTGGGGAAAACCTGCTACTGATGGTGGTGCATATATTAAAGGTTATATAGTTGAGATGAGAGAGGTTTCTTCAGAGGAATGGATCATATGCACACCCCCAGCTGGTATTCAAGCAACACGCCTCACAGTTGAAAACCTGAAGGAAAATGCTGAATATAACTTCCGTGTTTGTGCAATTAACTCTGAAGGAGTTGGTGAGCCTGCTGATGTTCATGGATCGGTGACTGCATCTGAAAAGATTGAAGCACCTGAGATTGAACTTGATGCTGACCTCAGGAAAGTTGTCTCTGTTCGTGCAGGAGGATCCCTTCGTCTTTTCATTACAATTAGAGGTCGACCTGAGCCATCTGTCAAATGGGAAAAGGAGGATGGGATGCTAACTGAGCGTGCTCAGATTGAGTCCACCAGTTCATACACCATGCTTGTAATTGACAACGTCAATAGATTTGACAGTGGAAAATATAACTTGACTCTTGAGAACAAGAGCGGCACAAAATCTACATTTGTGAATGTGAGGGTGCTAGATACACCAAGTTCTCCACAGAAGTTTGAAGTGAAAGATGTAAAGAAAGATTCAGTAACTGTCTGCTGGGACCCACCACTTACAGATGGTGGGGCTAAAATAACCAATTATGTGGTTGAGAAGCGTGAATCTACAAGAAAAGCTTATACAACTGTCACAAGCAACTGCACACAGACTTCCTTTAAAGTTGATGAACTGCAGGAAGGAGGAATTTTCTACTTCCGTGTATGTGCTGTCAATGAGTATGGCTTTGGTGTGATGGCAGAAACAAAGAATCCTATTAAGGTTGCACAGGTACCTATGCCTCCAGGAAAAGTAACTCTTGTGGATGTCACGAAGAATAGTGTGACACTTACTTGGGTTAAGCCTGTCCACGATGGAGGGAGCAAAATCATCTGCTACAATGTAGAGATGCAACCCAAGAGTATGGACAAATGGGGTGTAAGCTGCACAGTTAAGGTTCCAGAGGCTACTGTGAGCAACCTCACGCCTGGCGAAACGTACTCATTCAGGGTTATTGCATTGAATGAGAAGGGCAAGAGTGAGCCTCAAGAACTTGGTGTACCTGTTGTAACTAAAGATATTGAGATTGAACCCTCTGTTCATCTGCTGTTCAATACATACAGTGTTAAGGCTGGAGGTGATCTTACTGTGGAAGTTCCTGTGAGAGGCAGGCCTAAGCCAGTTGTCTCTTGGAAGAAGGATGGCCTTCCTTTGAGGCAAACTTCCTCTCTTTCAATTGTCAACACGATGGTGTCAAGCAAAATCGTCATCAAAGAAGCTGCTATTGAGCATGTTGGTAAATATGAAATCACTCTTGCTAATACAGCAGGCACCAAGTCCACAGATATTGGCATTGTTGTTCTTGATAAACCTGGGCCACCAGCTTCAGTGAAGGTTGATGCTGTGACTTCTGACAGTATTAAATTGTCATGGGCCCCTCCAGAATATGATGGTGGATGCTCCATCAACAATTACATTGTTGAGAAGAGAGATACTAACACAACAGAGTGGCAGATTGTTTCAACAAATGTTGCCAGAAACTCAGTCAAAGTACCTCGATTGACACAGGGTTCTGAGTACCAGTTCCGCATCTATGCAGTGAATCGTTATGGAAAGGGTAAGCCAATTGACTCTCCGGGAATTACTGCAGAGTACACATTTAAACAGCCTGGCCCACCATCTACGCCTCGTGTTGCTCATGCCACCAAGGTCTTCATGCTTGTCACATGGAATGAGCCAGTTAATGATGGTGGTAGCACAGTCCTTGGCTATCATTTAGAACGAAAGGAGAGAAGCAGTATTCTTTGGACAAAGGTGAACAGGACAATAATCAAGGATACTGAATTCAAAGTAACTGGCATTGAGGAAGGCATGATATATGAATTCCGTGTCTATGCTGAAAATATTGCTGGAATTGGCAAAGCAAGCAAAGCCAGTGAGCCCACAGCTGCACGAGATCCCTGTGATCCTCCTGGTCAGCCTGTGGTAACTAGCATTACCAAATCCTCTGTATCTCTTTCTTGGACCAAGCCCGAGTATGATGGTGGAGCCAAAGTTACTGGCTACATAATTGAACGTAGAGATCTCCCAGAAGGTCGCTGGGTAAGATGCAATTTTACCAATGTTGTAGAGACTTATTTTGATGTTACTGGCCTAACATTGGATGAGAAGTATGATTTCCGTGTCATCGCAAAGAATGCTGCTGGACTATTCAGTGAGCCATCTGACAACACTGGTCCTATTACAGTTAAAGATAATGTAGATCCACCACGCATTATGATGGATGTCAAGTTCAAGGATGTTGTGGTAGTAAAAGCTGGGGAAACCCTGAAGATTAATGCTGACATTGCAGGGCGCCCTCTTCCAGTTGCATCTTGGTCAAAGGATGGACATGAAATTGAACAGAAGGCAAGAATTCAGATAACTGGAACAGATACTAGTACTATGATTGTAGTTAAAGACTGCAAAAGGAGTGATTCTGGACAGTACACTTTGACTTTAAAGAATGTTGCAGGAAGTGTCACAACACCAGTAAACTGTGTTATTCTGGATAAACCAGGACCTTCAGCAGGACCAGTATCAGTAACAGGCCTCACAGCAGAGGAGTGCACATTGTCATGGGGACCACCACAAGAAATTGGTGGCTCTGAAATAACACATTATGTTGTTCAGAAACGAGAGACCAGCCGATTGGCATGGACACTTGTACATGGAGAGGTCAAAACTACAACATTCAAGGTCACTAAGCTCCTAAAAGGAAATGAGTACATATTCAGAGTATTAGCTGTCAACAAGTTTGGACTTGGTGAAGCCCTTGAAAGTGAAATGGTCAAGGTCACTGAACCATACACTATCCCAGGAGCTCCAACAAATGTTGAAATTACAAGTGTGACCAGTGAGGAAATGAGGCTAATTTGGGCAAAACCTGCATCTGATGGAGGCAGCGAGATCCTTGGATATATAATTGAAAGGCGAGAGAAATCTGGTCTTCACTGGGTCCGTGTGAACAGGGACCTTGTGAAAGACCTAACAGCTGTGATATCAAAAGTAAGAAGAGGATGTGAGTATGAGTTTAGGGTTTATGCTGAAAATTTAGCAGGCTTGAGTCTAGCCAGTGACCCATCTCCTTCAGCAAGGGCAGAGGATGAACTTTTGGTACCATCCCCACCAACTAAACCTAAGATTCTGGATCATACCAAGAATTCTATTACTATTGCCTGGAAAAAGCCATTATCTGATGGTGGTGCACAGATCCTTGGATACAGTGTAGAATATAAGAAATCTGAGGATGAAGAATGGATTGTGGGTATTCAGATGACAAAAAGTAATGAATTCACAGTTTCTGGTCTTACAACTGATGTAGAGTATGTATTTGCTGTCAAAGCAATCAACAAAGTTGGAGTCAGTGAACAGTCACCTGTCTCTGAGCCACAGTCAGCAATAGAGAGAAAGGAGGAACCTGTATTTGACATTGATATTGAGATGCGAAAAACTTTAATTGTCAAGCATGGCAATTCATTTACTTTGATGGCTTCATTTAAAGGAAAGCCAGTGCCTTCAGTTACATGGAATAAAGAGGAGGTTGATCTCAAAGCAAGGGCAAGCATAGAAATAACAGAAACATGCACATCTGTTACTATTGAGAAAGCAACACGAAATGACTCTGGACAATACATTGTTACTTTGGACAATGGTGTTGGAACAGCATCTTTGCCAATGATGGTCAAAGTCCTTGATACCCCTGGGCCACCAATTAATGTGAAAATTACTGAAGTCACAAATGATTCTGCTACAGTTACTTGGGAACCTCCAGAGAATGATGGAGGAGATGCTGTTAAGGCTTATCATGTTGAGAAACGTGAAGCAAGCAAAAAGGCCTGGGTATGCGTAACAAGCAACTGTCACAGTCTGACATACAGGGTTGAAAACTTGCAAGAAGGTGCAATCTACTACTTTAGAGTCACTGGAGAAAATGAGTTTGGAACAGGAGTCCCTGCTGAAACTAAAGATGGAACCAAGATAACAGGTACAATTATTTCCATGTTTATTTGTCTGAAAATGAGAAAATAATAGGTTTCAGAAAAACTTGATTAATATTGTGTTTTAAATATGATTTCAACTTTGCACCAACAGAAAAACCAAGTCCACCTGCTAGGCTTGGCGTTACTGCAGTAACAAAGAATAGCGTCACCATTGCATGGTCAAAACCAGAGTATGATGGTGGAAGCCGAATTACCAGCTACCTCATTGATGCCCTTGAAAAGGGCCAACAGAAGTGGGTTAAATGTGCCACTGTTAAAGCCAACACCCACATTATTAAGAACCTAAGGGAAAATGCAGAATACCTTTTCAGAGTTCGTGCTGAGAATCATGCTGGACTTAGTGAAGCAAAAGAAATGATTATTCCTGTGGTTGTAAAAGATCAACTTGGTGAGTCTTAATTCATTCAATTCATTCCATATTTATAATATTTAAATAATATATTAATGTTGTACGTCCATTTCTTTTGACTATTATTTACAGATGCCCCTGAGTTTGATATGAAGAATTTCCCACATAACACTGTTTATGTGAGAGCAGGATCAAATCTTAAATTTGAGCTTCCTCTCTCGGGTAAACCAATGCCAAAAGTCACAATGTCAAGAGGCGATGCTCCAGTTAAGTGCGGCAAGAGATTTAGTTTTGAAGTAACCCCTGAAAGTCTTAATATCAACCTCAAGGAAAGTATTGCAAGTGATGCTGGAAGATATGACATTGTTGCCTCAAACACAAGTGGAACCACCAAGATGTTTGTAAACATACTGGTCCTGGATAGACCAGGTCCTCCGGTCGGTCCTGTTGAAGTTAGTGATGTGAGGGAGACAAGCTTGTGTCTCAAATGGCTCCCACCTGTGTATGATGGTGGCTGTCCTGTTACAAACTATGTTGTTCTTAAACGTGAAACAAGTACTCCAGCCTGGACAGAAGTGTCATCCACAATTGCAAGAAGCACTGTTAAAGTCACCAAACTTACAAAGGGAGAAGGATACCAGTTCAGGGTTAAAGCTGAGAATCGCTTTGGCATCAGTGATCACATTGATTCTCAGTCAGTTACAGTGAAGCTTCCATACAGTAAGTACCTAGATAATGTACATTTGCAATTGTTTCTAGTAATGTCTGAATTTCTGTTAAATCCCTGCTGGTTTATTGTACTTTTAGCTATCCCTGGACCACCATCAACACCTTGGCTGGGTTATGTGTCAAGGGAGAGCCTCACTGTTTGCTGGAATGAGCCAGTAGTAGATGGAGGAAGCCCAGTGGTTGGATACCATGTCCAAATGAAAGAAAGAAGCAGCATTCTTTGGCAGACAGTGAACAAAACAGCAACCCCTGCAAATCAAATTAGAGTGACAAATATATGTCCTGGAATGATTTATGAATTCAAGGTAGCTGCAGAAAATGCAGCTGGTATTGGAAAGTTCAGCAAGACATCAGAAGAAGTGCTAGCAATTGATGCTTGTGGTAAGCTTTAATAATACAAATAATAATAATATATAAACTAAACTAAAAATATAAAGTTGATACGTTGTCAAGTTTCTCTGAATTTCATTGCAAAATAACAAATCATTGTTTTGTTTTAGAACCACCGGCAAATGTGAGGATTTCTGAGGTTACAAAAAATTCAATTAGCCTTGTATGGCAGAAGCCTCCGTTTGATGGTGGAAGCAAAATCACTGGCTACATGGTTGAGCGAAGAGATGCTCCAAATGGCAGATGGACAAAGGCAAACTTTACCAATGTGATTGATACTAACTTCACTGTATCAGGCTTGACTCAGGATCAGGCATATGAATTCAGGATTTTTGCCAAGAATGCAGTTGGCTCGATCAGCAATCCATCTCTAATTGCAGGACCAGTAACTTGTGTCGACATTTCTGGTAAGTTTATTGCTGCTACTTTGCTGGTTATCTCATGTTATCATGCCCAGCAATACTATTCACACTTTATTACACACTTTTCTGTTTCCTTACATTCTTAGGTGCTCCAGTAATTGACCTACCCCCAGAGTATTTGGATGTTGTGCAATACAAAGCTGGTACATCATTCAAAATCAAAGTGGGAATATTTGCTAAACCCTTGCCAACTATTGAATGGCTTAAAGATGAAAAGGAGCTAGTGTCAAGTGCACAGCTGTCAGTTGAGAACACAACTGACTCATCTGCCATCCTCATTAAGGATGCTACTCGTCATAATACTGGAACCTATGAGCTCAAAATCAAAAATGTGTTTGGCACAGCATCTGCTTCTATCAGAATACAGATTTTGGGTATGTAATCATTTGTGTCAAAAAATATAAATGTCATTTCAATGTCTTTTTCACCTCTTTATTTCCTCTTTGTAATTTTATAAACAATTTAATTCTGTAAATAGACAAACCTGGACCTCCAGCTGGATACATTGAATTCAAATCAGTCTCTGCTGACAAGATAACAATTGCATGGGAATCAGTGGCTGATGAAGGAGGCGCCAAAGTAACTCATTACATTGTAGAAAAACGAGAGACAAGTAGAGTAGTGTGGTCACCAGTTTCTGAAGCAATGGAAGCACGTACTGTCACTGTCCAAAAGTTGGCCAGAGGAAATGAATATGTATTCCGTGTCAGAGGTGTTAACAAATTTGGAGCTGGAGATCCTCTGGAGTCTGAGCCTGTAATTGCCAAAAATGCATTCGGTAAGGAGACAGTAACTGAAAATCAAAATTATTAAATTTATACAATGTATAGTTTTGGTAAACCAGATAATATTACAAATACACTATTTATTAAGTCAATTATTACTATTATTTTTAGTTACTCCTGGACAGACTTCTACACCTGAAGCAACAGATATCACCAGAACATCAATGCAGGTTGTTTGGGATAAACCTAGTATGGATGGTGGTAGCATGGTTACAGGATACTATCTGGAGAGACGTGACAAGAAGAGCCTGCGCTGGGTAAAAGTGTACAAGGACCCCATTGGTGACACCAAAGCAAAGGTCCATCATCTCACAGAAGGAAATGAATATCAGTATCGTGTATGTGCAATCAATAAAGCTGGGGAAGGTCCATATTCTGATGTTTCTGACCTCTACAAAGCTGCTGATCCAGTTGGTACGTATTACTGTATAATTTTACTGAAATGTTCATTTCACTAAATTCAGAATTTAACTGCCTTGACAAAGTTCTAATCAAGTTTTGTAAATTCTCCTAAGACCCACCATGTGAACCAGCTAAGCTCAAGGTAGTGGACTCAACTAAAACATCAATCACACTTGGATGGTCAAAGCCAGAGTATGATGGAGGCAGTGAAATCACCAGCTATGTTGTAGAAAAAAGAGTTGGTGAGGAAGGGGAGTGGACAGTGATTAGCCATAAGGGAGAAGTGAGAACCACAGAGTATGTTGCCTCAGATCTTAAACCAGATATTGACTACTACTTCCGTGTATCTGCTGTTAATTGTGCTGGACGTGGAGACCCAATAGAAATGGAAGAGCCAGTACAAGCCAAGGACATTCTTGGTATGTACTCATGTTGAAATGCTTGTTATATCTTTGTGAATTTTATAACAATATTATCCACTTGTAACAACAGCATAAATAATTTGAATTATTATTTTGCAGAGGAAGCCCAGGTTGATACGGATGTTGCAATGAGAACTCACTACACTGTGAAAGCTGGTAAAGATGTTGAAATCATGGTGCCCCTGAAAGGCAGACCTGCTCCAAGTGTCTCTTGGAAGAAGGAAGACCAAAACATTGACAATGATCCTAAATATGACATTCACAACACAGACACATCATCGTGTCTCATAATTACACAAGTAACTCGAAACGACACTGGTAAATACACCATTAACATATCAAATGGTGTAGGAGAACCAAAGTCCTTAACTGTGTCTGTTAAAGTACAGGACACTCCAGCTGCTTGTAGGAATTTGATTTTGAAAGATGTCACTCGTGGGAAAGTTACACTTTGCTGGGAGCCTCCTCTACTGGATGGTGGTGCTGAAATTACCAATTATGTTGTTGAGAAAAGAGACTCTTCTAAGCGTACATATGCCTGTGTAACAAATAAGTGCAAGGAAACCACATGTGTAATTGAAGAACTCTCTGAGAAAGCATCATTCTTCTTCCGTGTATTAGCAGAAAATGAGAATGGAGTTGGAGATCCATGTGAAACAGCAGAGCCAGTTAAAGCCACAGAGACACCAGGACCAGTCAAAGACCTTTCTATGAAAGACTCCACAAAGACTTCAGTAACACTACAATGGAACAAACCAGATTATGATGGTGGTAGCATTATTACAGACTATATAATTGAAAAGAAACTCCAAGGTCAAGAAGAATGGGCCCCTGCTGGCACAAACAAGCACTGTGAACATGGAGTTACAAAGCTTAAGGAACTCACTGAAATGTTTTTCAGAGTTTGTTCCAAGAATGAAAAGGGTACTAGTGACTTCATTGAAATCGGACCAGTTAAAGTAAAGGACTACATTATCCCACCAGAAGCAAACCTTGAAGAGTATCCTGATGGACAAATCAATGTACGCTTGGGACACAATGTCCACATTGAAATGCCATATAAGGGTAAACCAAGACCAGCCATTCTTTGGTTAAAGGACAATTTACCACTGAAAGAGAGTGAAAAAATACGCTTTAAGAAGACTGAAAACAAAGCCACTCTTATGATAAAAAATGTGGAGAAAGAGAATGGAGGCAAATACACACTTACTCTTGACAACACATTCTTCAGAAAATCTTTTCATATACAGGTTATTACCCTTGGACCACCCTCTAAACCTGCTGGACAAATCCGCTTGGATGAGGTCAGAGCAGAAAGTATAGCTATTTCTTGGGATGAGCCAAATGATAATGGGGGTGGAGAAATCACTTGTTACACCGTTGAGAAACGTGACACCTCTCAGACAGACTGGAAAATGGCTTGTTCAAGTGTGATTGGAACGTCATTTAAGGTACCCAATCTGATCAAGGGAATTCAGTATCAGTTCAGAGTCCGTGCAGAGAATAGATATGGTGCAAGTGAACCTTTAGTTTCACAAAATGTCATTGCCAAGCATGAGTTCAGACCTCCTGGCCCACCAGGCATGCCAGTTGTTTACAATGTTACAAATGATGGCATGACTATTCAGTGGGATGCACCTATTTTTGATGGAGGTTGTCCAATCCTTGGGTTCCATGTTGAAAAGAAGGAGAAGAACAGCATAATGTGGCAAAAGGTCAACATAGTCTTGGTCAAAGAAAGGGAGTATAGGATTCTTGGTCTTATTGAAGGCTTGGAATATCAGTTCAGAGTCTACACCCAGAATGATGCTGGATACAGTCGCATGAGTGATGCAAGCAAACCTGTTATGGCTGTTTCTCCCGTTGGTAAGTTCAACTTTTAGGCTTATTTTTTCACATAGATATTTCACATTTTAAATAGATTATAGTTGACAGTGTCTAAACAGTAAATAAAATGTATTTTAATTTCAGATCCTCCTGGTACCCCTGACTACGTTGATGTAACAAGTGAATCAGTTAAACTGAAATGGGAAGCACCCAAGCGTGATGGTGGAAGCAAAATTGTTGCCTATAATGTGGAGAAACGACAGGGCAAGGGACGGTGGTTAAAGACCAATTTTTCAAATGTGACTGACACAGAATTTACAGTGACTGGTCTTGCTTGCGGTGAACGCTATGAATTTAGAGTCATAGCAAGAAATGCTATCAGCACAGTGAGCCCACCCTCTCAGTCTTCTGGATATGTCTTAATCAGAGATGAGAGCCGTAAGTACATTCAGTTTATATTGTGTTTGTCGTTGTTCAGTGTTCAGCATTTTTTATATGGAATTTTTATGCTGGTCTACATACTGCATGTTAAATGCATAATCGTATCTCTTTCAGTTTCTCCAAACATTCAGTTTGGACAGGAATACTTTGAGGGAGTCTCTATTAAAGCTGGAGAAAACATCAGGCTAAAAGTAGCAATCATAGGGAGACCAACACCAAAAGTTACCTGGTACAAAGATAATATCGAATTAACCAAGAAAATGGTTGATATCACAACAATTTCTGGATCAAGTACCCTCTTTATCAGAGATGCTGACCGTAGTCATCGCGGTCTTTATACTGTGGAAGCCATAAATCCCTCAGGATCTAAAAAGGAATCAATGAAAGTTGAAGTCTTTGGTATGAATAATTTTTGTACCTTATCCCTCCTATTTATTCATTCCACCCTTTAATCACTATGTTTTCTTAAGATTCACATTTTTAATCTATATGCTTCTATAATTTCTATCTTTTAGATACACCTGGTGAACCTGTTGGACCAATCACATTCTCAAATATCTCTGAGGGCAAAGTAACACTTACATGGAATCCACCTGAGAATGATGGTTGTTCTGAGGTCACTCATTACATTGTTGAGAAACGTGAAACCTCTAAAATTTCATGGGCACTTGTTACGGACGAGTGCTTGGAAAGCACATACACTGCCACCAAACTGATCAAGACAAATGAGTATCAGTTCCGTGTTTCTGCAGTCAATAGGTTTGGTGTTAGCAGACCACTGGATTCAGTTCCTGTGATTGCACAGATGCAATACAGTAAGATAATAAAAAGCTTATATTGAACTATATTTTTTCTCAAAGTTCATGTAAAACACTGTAAAAAATCTTTCTGTAATTTCTTCCTTTTTCATCCCTGCAGCTGTTCCAGATTCTCCTGGAACTCCAGATGCAACAGATGTTGACGGAGAGAGTATCACAATCAACTGGGCTCCACCAACACATGATGGTGGAAACCCAATAAAATATTACATTGTGGAAAGACGTGAAAAGAAGTCTGGTCGCTGGCTGAAAGTCCTAACAAGGAAACCCATTGTTGAGGCTGCACACAGAGTGACTCATCTCACTGAGAATGTGGAGTATGAATTCCGTGTGTATGCTGTAAATGATGCTGGAATTGGAGCACCAAGCAACATTTCAATGCCAATTAAATGTGCAGAGCCAACGGAAGAACCTGATGCCCCATCTATTGTCAATGTGACTGACACTACCAATACATCTGTCAGCTTGGAATGGACCAGACCTGCCTATGATGGTGGTATGGAAATCCATGGCTACATTATTGAGATGTGCAAGGGATCTGAAGCGGAATGGCACAGAGTCAATGAGGATCTTTGTGCTGTCACAAGATACAATGTCACTGGTTTGGAAACTGGTGCAGAGTACAAGTTCCGTATTTGTGCAGTCAATTCTGTTGGAAAAGGTGAAGCCAAAGAAATACCTGAGTCTGCACAGGCAATAGACAGGCTCTTGGCACCAGAAATTGACATAGATGCATCCTTCAAACAGACACATATTGTGAAAAATGGTGGAAGTGTATGTATACATATTGCCTTTAAGGGAAAGCCAACACCTACAGCTTCCTGGACAAAAGTAGATGGAGAACTTGGTGTTATGACAGACATCACCACCACTGAGACATTCACAGTCTTGGCACTGGAAAACTGCACTAGAAATGATACTGGAAAATATACTCTCACTCTTGAGAACAGTAGTGGCAATAAATCTATCACTGTTGCAGTCAAAGTGTTGGACACACCTGGTGTACCAGGGGTTCTCTCCATCAAGGAAGTCACAAGAGGAGCTCTCACAATTGCTTGGGAACCTCCTACCAATGACGGTGGTGCACGTGTTCATCATTACATTGTTGAGAAGCGTGAGGCAAGCCGTCGTACATGGACAGAGGCAGCACCCAAGACCACTCAAACAAGTTTGAGAGTTTCTGATCTCCTGGAAGGTGTACCTTATTTCTTCAGAGTTATGGCTGAGAATCAGTATGGTCTTGGTGAATCATATGAAATGCCTGATCCAGTTATTGCCACAGCTGAACCTGCTCCACCAAAGAGAGTTGATATCATGGATACAACTGACACATCAGCAACCCTGGCCTGGCTCAAGCCAGAGCATGATGGAGGAAGCCGTATCACAGGCTATTGTGTGGAATCCAAGGCAAAAGATGCAGATAAATGGGTTGTTTGTGGTTCAACAAAAAACCTAAGCCTCGTAATTGAAGGACTTACAGAGAATAGTGAGTATGAGTTCCGTGTCAAGGCAAAGAATGATTCTGGGTTCAGTGTGCCAAGAGAAGCTTTCTCCTCAGTCATTATTAAAGAGCCACGAATTGAACCTACTGCCGATCTCAGTGGTATCACCAACCAACTCATTACTAGCAGGATTGGTGAATCTTTTGAGATTGATGTTCCAATTGGCGGAAGACCAGCTCCGAAGGTATCCTGGAAGCTTGAGGAAATGAGGCTGAAAGAAACTGACAGGGTTTCAATTAAGACTACCAAAAACAGGACCACTTTCACAGTTAAAGACTGCATGAGAGGTGATGGAGGCAGATATTTCCTCACCCTTGAGAATGTCACTGGGTCAAAGACTTTTACTGTCACTGTCAATGTTATTGGCAGACCAAGTCCTCCAGAGGGCCCTATTGAGATTTCCTCAATTACATCAGAGTCATGTGTACTCTCATGGAATCCGCCTGAGGATGATGGCGGAACAGACATCACAAACTACATTGTTGAGAAGCGTGAATCTGGCTCCACTGCTTGGCAGCTTATTAATTCAAGTGTAAAACATACTTCTTTCCATGTTTCACATCTGACTAAATACATGCAGTATACTTTCCGTATCTGTGCTGAAAACCGTTTTGGTGTGAGCAAACCAACAGAATCTGAGACGATTGTTGCAGAGCATCCATTTGGTATGTAATAGCTAATTAGAAATTAGCATTTTTGAGATACTGTATAAATGATCAAATATCAAATATTTAATTATGTGTTTTCATTTTCACAGTTCCTCCAGGCCCTCCAACAAGGCCAGAAGTGTTCGCTGTAACTGCCAACAGCATGAGCATTCGTTGGGAGGAACCGTACCATGATGGTGGCAGCAAAGTCTCTGGATACTGGATTGAAAAGAAGGAGCGTAACACAATTCTCTGGGTGAGAGAAAACAAGATTCCCTGCTTTGAATGCTACTACAAGGTGGAAGGCCTTGTTGAGGGTCTTGAGTACCAGTTCAGAGTGTATGCAATGAATAGCGCTGGCCTCAGCAAAGCAAGTGAAGCATCAAAGAGAGCTGTGGCACAAAATCCAGTTGGTAAGTACATCACAATCAAAAGTAATTAATTCCAGTCTAGATCAGCAAAAACAATACTTACATGTATTCTTTGATGATACAAATGTATAGATCCTCCAGGAAAAGCAGACGTTACAAATGTATCAAGATCAACAGTCTCAATCAAATGGTCTGTGCCCCTAAACGATGGTGGAAGCCCAATCACAGGCTACATTGTTGAGCGCAAGCCATATACTGTCACTGGAGAAGGTCGATGGCTTAAGTGTAACTACACTAATGTTACTGACACAAATTTCACTATCACTGCACTGGGAGAAGGAGAAGAATATGAATTCCGTGTAATTGCCAAAAATGCAAATGGAGTGTTGAGCTTGCCATCAGTTTCAACAGGACCAGTGACATGCAAAGCAGAATACAGTATGTATCATACATGGTTCTTTCATTAAACATTTAAGACTAATATTTTTTATTAAAGGAGAGCCTAAATACTCATGACACTTAAATTATTTTGCAGTTCCTCCTAAAGCAGAGCTGGACAGCAAACTCCTTGTGGACACAGTTGTAATTAGAGCTGGATCTGATCTGGTGCTGGATGCTGCTGTTGGTGGTAAACCTGAGCCTAAAGTCAGCTGGTCCAAGGGTACAAAAGAGCTAGAGCTTTGTGAAAAATATGCTCTCCAGTATTCAAGTACCCGTGCTCTGGCAATCATCAAGTTCTGTGACAGAGATGACACTGGGAAGTATGTTCTGACAGTTAAAAATGCAAGTGGAATAAAAACCGCTGAGGTCAATGTTAAAGTGCTTGGTAAGTGTGCAAAAAACATACAGCAATAGCATATGTGAACGACACCTTCAAGTCCCATATAAATGGTATCTCCAGTCCCAAATATGTTGTCACTTCATTCATACGATAATCTTTCTTTTCCAAGATACACCTGGTCCCTGTCAGGAGATTACAGTCAGCAATGTATCTGAGGAAAAATGCACAGTGTCTTGGAAAGAGCCACTGGAGGATGGTGGTGACCCCATCACACATTACATTGTTGAAAGAAGGGATACCAATAGACTTAACTGGGTTATCATGGAGGCTGAATGCAAAGCCCTAACATGTGAAATTAAAAGACTTTTCAAGAACAACGAATATATCTTCCGTGTGAGAGGTGTGAACAAGTATGGATCTGGTGTGGCACTACAGTCTACCCCCATCTTTGCCCGAAACTCATTCAGTAAGTGCCATGATTAATATTAAAAACATTAGCTTAGGTATTTTGTAGTGTTGTATGTTACAATATTCCACATAATTTCCAATTACAGCTGTTCCATCACCTCCTGGAGCTCCAGAAATCCTTGCAGTTGGAAAAGACTATGCAACAATCGAATGGCTGAAGCCTGAGAGTGATGGTGGCAGTGAAGTCACAAACTACTTGATTGAGTTCCGTGAAAGAAAGAGTGTTCGATGGATCAAGGTTAACAGAGATTCTGTTCTCAAGGACACATCCTTCAAAGTCACTGGCCTCCATGAAGGCAACATTTACCAGTTCCGCGTTACAGCCATGAATGCAGCTGGTGATAGTGAACCTAGTGAAGTGTCAATGTATGCAGTATGTAGAGTACCAACAGGTATGTTTTTCTGAAACAACCTGATTGTTAACATTTAAATGTGTATTTTACTGTTGTTACAACTGTTTACCTTATTATGCTAAATCCCCCATTTTAGGCACTCCAGGTTCACCTTCAATTCCACGGGTTACAGACACACACAAAGATAGTATTAGCCTTGCTTGGACACGACCAGTTGAAGATGGAGGTGCTGATGTTATTGGTTACGTTCTTGAGATGCAAGAAGCTGGGGCAGAGGAATGGACAAAAGTGCATGAAAAGAATCTTAGGGTGACAGAACACACAGTTACAGGTCTTTCTGCTGGCAAAAAATGCTGTTTCAGAGTTGCAGCGGTCAATGTAAATGGAATGGGTGACTTCAGTGATCCTTGTGCAGAGACTGAGCCTGTGGAAAGAATTGGTACGTTCACACATTTCAAATTTTTGTATGCTGTCAATGTTTGATATGTACAAATGAAAGAAAGAAGTAATGTCCAATATCTTTGTAAATATCTTCTCTACTAAACTCTCTTGTTTTGTTTATTCTTTATCCCAGAAATTCCTGACCTTGAGCTGCCTGATGAGCTGACAAAGACAATTTGTCTGAGAGCAGGAAGCTCTCTTCGCCTCCATATTACCGTTACTGGTAGACCGATCCCAACTGTAACTTGGACCAAACCTGGTGTGGACCTCCAAAATCGTGGCTTTATTGAAGTAACCAATACTGCTACAACTCTCATTATTGACAAGGTGCACCGCTATGATGCTGGTAGATATACAATTGAAGCTTCAAATTCAGCTGGGAAGAAGGATGCAAGCATTCTTGTGAAAATCTATGGTATATTAATTTATATATATTTATTCTCATATTACATCATGGAAATGATTTAGTGCATATATTAACATACCGTGAAATGATGTCTAACCAGCATGTTTGTGAATTCTTTCTCAGATACACCTGGTCCAACTGGCCCAATTAAGATGAAAGAGCTTACAAAAGATTCTGCTCATATTTCTTGGGATGCTCCTGAGGTTGATGGCGGAGCACCTGTCAATAATTACATCATTGAAAGACGAGAGGCATCAATGAGAGCATACAAAACTGTCACATCCAAATGCAGCAAGACATCATACAAAATAACTGGTCTGACAGAAGGAATGCTGTATTATTTCAGAGTCTTACCAGAGAATATATATGGTGTTGGTGAACCCTGTGAGACAGGCGATGTTGTGCTGGTGTGTGAAGTTCCACTGCCACCAGCCAAGTTTGAAGTTGTAGATGTAACCAAATCTAGTGTATCACTTGCCTGGGAGAAACCTTTACATGATGGAGGCAGCAGAATCACCGGCTACATTGTTGAAGCTTGTAAAGCTGGTACTGACAAGTGGATGAAGGTGGCAACTTTGAAACTTACAGACTTTGAGTTCACTATCACATCACTTAATGAGAATGAGCAGTATCTCTTCAGGGTACGTGCTGTCAACAGCAGAGGAGCTGGTGAGCCAAAAGAAATTGTAACAGCTGTGACAGTACAAGAACAAAGAGGTATGTATTAGGATAATAACAAAAATAACAAGATGCTGTCATTTGTTTGTCATGTCGCTCTGTTTATGCTTTTTTTCCTCTTTCAGTCATGCCAAAGGTTGATCTATCAGCTATTCCACAGAAGACAATAAGTGTTTTGGCTGGCAAACCCCTTGAGCTTCACTTGCCAATTATAGGACGACCACCACCAGTTTGTTCCTGGTTCTTTAATGACAATAGGCTAAAGATTGTGGAGCGTGTGAAGATAAAGTCAACTGGAAAATTCTCTAAATTAACTATTCTTGACACTACCATTGATGACAGTGGTGTGTACACACTTGAGGTGAAAAACATAACTGGAGTAACGACTGAAAACATCAAAGTCGTCATTCTTTGTAAGTACAGCCCCCTGCATGAAATTAGATATTTTAAAATGGTTGAGTTTCAGTATCAATCATAAACCTCTTCTCTCTCTGTAGCCAAACCTGATGAGCCTCAAGGACCCATCCGATTTGATGAAATTGATGCAACATCAGTCACAATAAGCTGGAATCCACCTACGAGAGATGGTGGTGCACCAATTAGCAGCTATGTGGTTGAACAACGTGATGCTCATCGCCCAGGATGGGTACCTGTGTCGGAATCAGTTTCTAGACCAACATTCAAATTTGACAGATTGACAGAGGGCGATGAATATGTGTTCCGTGTTGCAGCAACCAATCGCTATGGCAATGGGGATTACTTACAGTCAGAAATCGTAATGTGCAAGAGCTCCAAATGTAAGAAAAACATGTTTTAAAAAATACCATATATATGATATCTATATGATGTATATATTCTAGACCTACTTGATCACAATTTCGTATTGTCGTTACAGCCATTCCCGGACCGCCTGGAAGACCCATTGTATTTGATGTATCACGTGATGGCATGACTGTTGCATGGGAGCCACCAGATGAGGATGGAGGCTTAGAGGTGTCCGGCTACATTATTGAACGCAAGGAGGTCAGATCCGATAGATGGATCCGTGCTAATAAAAATCCAGTGACAATGACAAGATACAGATCCACTGGATTAATTGAAGGCCTGGAATATGAACACAGAGTGACAGCCATCAATGCTCGTGGTGTTGGCAAACCGAGCCTTCTTTCTAAACCGGCAGTAGCAACTGATCCTGTTGGTAAGCAAAATTTCACTATTAATACATTTGTGTGTGTACAAACTGACACAGAATTTTGGTCAATTCAATTATTATCACTTACTAAACAATTACATAACCCCTACAGATCCACCTGGGTCACCTCAAAACCCACGAGTCACAGATACCACAAAATCTTCTGTGTCTTTGGCCTGGAGTCCCCCAGATGAAGAGGGTGGTGCTAAAGTTACGGGCTATCTAATTGAGATGCAAAAGGTTGGTTCAGTAACCTGGATGAAGTGTAATGCTACACCTTCACTGATCTGTGAATATACTTTGACACAAATGCCACAAGGAGAAGAATTCAAATTCCGTGTTATGGCTTGCAATGCTGGTGGACCAGGCGAACCCGCTGAAGTACCAGGAGTTGTGACTATAACAGAGATGCTTGGTAAGATCTTATGACCCTATCATTAACTCCCTGTAGTTACGTGTGTGAAATGTTATATGTCCTGAATAATATAATCATTTGAAATGTGCTGTTTCAGATCCTCCAAGTTATGATCTTGAGGCAAAATACAAAGATGTCCTTGTGGTCAGATCCAGAGGAGTAATCAAACTTTCAGTGCCCATCAAAGGCAAACCTACTCCTACCTGCAGATGGACCAAGGATGGATCAGAGGTGACCAACCGTGCAATGATTGCCTCCAGTGAAGACGCATCAGAGCTTGTAATCAAACTAGCTGAAAGGTCTGATTCTGGCGTTTACTATCTCCATCTGGAAAACAAGTGTGGAAAAAAGATGCTTCCTATAAAGGTCAAGGTTATTGGCCGCCCATCTGCACCTGAAGGCCCTCTTAGATTTGATGATATACAAGCACATTCTGTAAAAGTTAGCTGGAAACCACCAACAGAAGATGGTGGTTCCGAAATTGTTGGCTACATTGTGGAGAGACGTGAAGTAACAAAAGCAGCTTGGTACACGGTTGATTCGCGAGTAGTTGACACATCCCTTGTGGTTAAGGGATTACAAGAAAATGTTGAATACCACTTCAAGGTGACAGCAGAGAACCAGTTTGGAATAAGCAACTCCGTGAAATCAGAGACAACTGTTGTACCAAAGACTCCCATTTGTAAGTGCTCGTCAGTGATCTCATTTCTAGGCAATGTGTGTTTGTTATTAAACATAAAAACATTTTCTTTCTTTTTATGTTATTAATATTTAGGTGTCCCAGAGGCTTCAGGCACTTCACCAGAAATTATGGATGTTACTAAGAATTCTGCTGCTTTGGCTTGGACTAAACCCAAAGATGATGGTGGATCTCGTATTACTGGTTACTTCATTGAGTACAAAGAAGTGTCGTCTGATAAGTGGATTCGTCATGAGACAAAGATTACCTCAACAATGTATACTCTTAGTGAGCTCACTACTGATTCCGAATATCAGTTCCGTGTTATTGCTGTGAATGACATTGGAGAGAGTGAACCAGGACCTGCATCAGATTCAGTAATATGCAAAGATCCATTTGGTATGACCTCATTCTTACTTTGCCTGGTTATTCATAACGTGTCCTCTGTTCATTAATTGATTCAACATTTTCTTGATTAAATTTTTAAAAATAACAACATTTTATTGCACTCTTGATTTATTTAGATAAACCAAGCCAGCCTGGAGAAATTGACACTATGACTGTTACCAAAGACTACATTACAATTAAATGGGAAGCTCCAGCATGTGACGGTGGAAAACCAGTTCTTGGCTACTGGATTGAATACCGAAAGTCTGGAGAGAGTGCTTGGAAGAAATGCAATAAGGAGCGCACAAAGGACAAACAGTACACTCAGGGTGGTCTACAAGAAGCAACTGAATATGAATTCAGAGTATTTGCAGAAAATGAAACCGGAATTAGCAGACCACGCAGAACAGCAACTGGCATCAAAACTAAACTGGGTGGTAAGTATGGTTTGAAATAACATAAGAAGTATTGTTGTATGTATTGTGTTTAGTTATGGCAGTAATATTATCAAATATTTATCCCAATGCATTTTTAGAGGAGAAATTGATTTGACTAAAAACAAACCTCTTTTTTTTATTTTAGTTGGAAATAAACCAGCTCTCAGGAAAGAGATGGATGAAGTCACTGCCAAACTAGGACAAACTGCAACTCTCAAATGTCAAATTATTGGAAGACCTATTCCAGAAATTAAATGGTACAAGGGTGGAAAGGAAATCAAAGAAGGTCGTAAATATGCAGCGACTTCTGATGGCCGCAATCATACACTGACCATTTCAACCGATCAACAGGAAGATGAGGGTCTGTACACATGCAAGGCTGTGAATGAAGCTGGGGAGTGTGAGACCAGTGGATCGCTTGTCCTTGAAGCAGCACCTCAGTTCCCAGTGCCACTGAAAGACAAATTCTTTGTGACATGTGGTAGCACAGTGCGCATACATGTTGTTTATATTGGTCGACCCCAGCCTAAGATCATGTGGCTTTATGGAGCCAAGGCTTTGGAGCCCTCTGAGAATGTAATAATTGAAAATACAGAGCACTATACTCATTTGATTCTCAAAAACGTACAGCGCAGAGTAAACGGAGGAAAATACAGAATCAGGATCAACAACCATTTCGGGGCTGCAGATACTGTAACTCATGTTGAAATCTTAGGTATATGCTTAATAATCCTTAATAAATTGTTTTAAAAATCTTCTGGGTATTAATGAAAATAAGACCAATTAACATTTTCTTTGTGTTTTCAGATAAACCTGCTATGCCAGAAGGTCCTCTTGTTCTTGATGCACTATTGAAGAATTCTGTGATTATTAGCTGGAAAGCTCCCAAAGATGATGGAGGATCTATGATCACAAATTATATTGTGGAAAAGCGTGAAGACAAGGAAGAAGCAGAGTGGGAACTTGTATCTTCATCTATCACTGGCACTTCATGCAGAATTCCTAACCTTGTTGAAAATGAGGGATACTTCTTCCGTGTTTCAGCACAAAATCGTTACGGCAATAGTGAATCACTGGAGACTCCTTCTGCTATCCTCATCAAGAGTCAGCTAGGTAAGTAATGAAGAAACATGATTAAAGAAGTAACTACAACTTTGATGTTATTTTTTTATTGTTTCTCAAATTAAAATATCTGTTTTACAGAGAGGCCAGGAGCACCATTAAAACCAGTTGTTTCTGCACTTACCAAAAACTCCTGTGTTGTGTCTTGGAAACCACCTCTCAGTGATGGAGGCTCTAAAATTAAGAACTACTGTCTTGAAAAGCAAGATAAGAAGAAGGGTGAATGGGTTGCAGTTACGACAGATGAAATCCACCAGACTGTTTATTCTGTCAAGGGCCTGACAGAAGGTGTTGAGTATGAATTCCGGGTGAAATGTGAAAACCTTGGTGGAGAAAGTGATTTCAGTGAAGTATCTGACCCTGCCATTCCAAAGACTGATGTTGAAGTGCGTGCTCCTGCTTTCAAGGAAGACCTCAGAAACATGAGTGTAAAATTAAAGAGCAATGCAACATTTGTCTGCAAGATAACAGGACAGCCCAAGCCTGTAATAAAATGGTTCAAGCGTGGTAAGGAAATTCAAGCTGATGGCACCAAAATCAAGATCCAAGAATTCAAGGGAGGCTACCATCAGCTTGTTATTGCTGATTGTGATGCAGAAGACTCAACTGTATATCAGATCAGAGCAACAAACCAGGGTGGATCCATTTCTGCTACCGTTTCTCTAGATGTTGAAAGTAAGCTTCAAATATTTGTATACACGTTATCTGGCTATACAGTACATAATTCTCTCTGTAGGAAAAAAAAAAAAAAAGTGATGCATTAATTTTTTCTTCTTTTTTTCAGTCCCTGCTAAGATTCATCTACCTAAGAATCTGCAAGGAAAGGAAGCTATCCCTGCCCTTCGTGGTGAAGTGGTCAACATCAAAATTCCATTCAGTGGAAAACCAGATCCAGTTATCACTTGGCAGAAGGGACAAGACCTTCTTGATAATAATGGACACTATCAAGTCATTGTCACACGATCCTTCACATCTCTTGTATTCCAGAATGGAGTAGAAAGGAATGACGCTGGTTTCTATATTGTATGTGCCAAAAACAGATTTGGAATTGACCAGCAAACAGTTGAGCTTGATGTTGCGGATGTGCCTGATCCACCACGTGGCATCAAAGCCAGTGATGTTTCGAGAGATTCTGTAACACTTCACTGGGTAGCACCTGCCAATGATGGTGGAAGTAGGGTCACAAACTATATCATAGAAAAGTGTGCCACCACAGCAGAAAGATGGATTCGTGTTGGCCAGTCTCGTGACACCCACTATACTGTTGTCAATCTGTTTGGAAAGACAAGTTACCAATTCCGTGTCATAGCTGAAAATAAATTTGGTCAGAGTGCACCATCTGAGACAAGTGGACCTGTTGTAACGAAGGAAGACAAATCAAGAGTTCTCAACTATGATGAAGAGGTTGATGACACCAGGCCAGTTTCCAAAACCAAAGCTCCTCATTCAGAGGCTAAGAATGTCCACAACAAGTACATGATTGCTGAAGAGCTTGGCCGTGGACAGTTTGGTATTGTTCACCGGTGCATTGAAACCAGCTCTGAGAAAACTTACATGGCTAAATTTGTCAAAGTTAGAGGTGCAGATCAGGCATTAGTGAAGAAAGAAATTGCAACACTGAATGTGGCACGCCACAAGAACTTCCTGTTACTACATGAGTCATTTGACTGCCCTGAAGAACTAGTCATGATTTATGAGTTCATTTCTGGTGTGGACATATTTGAGCGCCTTGGTACAGCCAATTTTGAGCTCAATGAGCGCGAAATTGTTAACTATATAAGACAAGTATGTGAAGCTCTTGAATTCCTTCACAGCAAGAGTTATGGCCACTTTGACATCAGGCCTGAAAATATAGTGTACACCACAAGAAAGGGAACTAATGTCAAGATCATTGAGCTTGGACAGTCTAGACACCTTACACCTGGGGACCAAATTAAGATTCAGTACACGACAGCTGAGTTTGCGGCACCAGAAATTCATCAAAATGAGATGGTTAGCACTGTGACAGATATGTGGGCTGTCGGTGTCCTTGTGTATGTTCTTCTAAGTGGACTTAATCCATTTGCCGCTGAAACTAATCAGCAAATGATTGAGAGCATTTGCAATTCTGAGTACAGTTTTGATGATGAAGCCTTCAAGCATGTAAGTGTTGAGGCATTAGACTTTGTGGACCGCCTACTAACCAAAGAGCGCAAACATCGTATGACCGCTGCTGAGGCTTTGAATCATCCTTGGCTGACAATGAACTCAGAGCAGCTAAGCACTAGGTCCATCAAGATTACTCGCCATAAGAGATATTACCAAGCCATGGTTAAGAAAGAATGGAACACTGTTGTTTCATCTGCTCGTGTTGCCAGTGGTGGTGCTATCAGAAGTCAGCGGGGAGTAACAGTCTCTAAAGTGAAGATTGCACCATTTGAACATGGACCAGTTGCAGGACAAATTAAACACAGTGTTGCTGATGAAGGGGATGATATCAAGCTCATTTGCAACATTGATAACTACGATAGCAGCACCGAAGTAACATGGTACTGTGGAGTAAGACAACTAGAAGAAGGTGCTAAATATGAAATTACTTACGAAGATGGGCTTGCTACCATAACTATCAAGGGAATCACAAGAACTGATGATGGAACATACAGATGTAAAGTTGTCAATGAGTATGGTGAGGACAGTGCCTATTCTGAGCTCTTTGTCAAAGGAGTAAGATCCTATCGTGAGTTCTACACTACACGTGTTGTAAAGAAAGTAAAACGCAGAGTTGACACAGTAAGACTACTCCAAAGACCTCCTGAATTTACTTTGCCATTGTGTAACCGCACTGCATACATTGGAGAGGATGTGCGCTTTGGTGTCACAATCACAGTGCATCCTGAACCACGTGTGATGTGGTTGAAAACTGGTCAAAAGATTATGCCAGGAGATGATGACAAGAAATACACTTTTATTAGTGATAAGGGCCTGTACCAGTTAGTTATTCACAAGCTTGACCCAGATGATGATGCGGAATACTCTGTTGTGGCACGGAACAGATTTGGTGATGACAGTTGCAAGGCCCGTCTCGCAGTGATCCCTCGTCCTGCTCCTGCTGATAACACCTTGAGACCTATGTTCAAACGTGTTCTTGCTAACTTGGAATGCAGAGAAGGTCAGAGTGCACGTTTTGAAATGAGAGTGTCAGGGCATCCTTCATTGAAATGGGAGAAAGATGGCATGCCTTTGGCGTTTGGTCCACAAATTGAAGTTGTGCATGAAGGCTTAGATTACTATGTCTTACATGTAAGAGATACTCTTCCAGAGGATTCTGGCATATACAGAGTCATTGCAACTAACTCAGCTGGGTCTGCAAGTTGCCAAGCCACACTCAAGGTTGAACGTGTGACACACATCAAGAAGGAGGAGAGTGAGAAAGAAAAGAAGAAGAAACATGATCTTGATCAGCAAGAGATGGACAAGAAAGTAAGATTAACTCAGATACTAGCAGGTGCCGATGTTACCCCACTTACTCCAGTCGCACAGCAAGCACTAAGAGAAGCTGCAACTATGTTCAAGCCAGCAATCACTACCAAGAAAGTCAAGAGCGAAGCTGAGGAAGCCAAAGAAAAAGAGGAGAAAAAGAAGAGAGCAGAAGAAAAGAGGCTGAGAATGCCATATGTTATTCCTCCACCTCGTGTTGTAGCTCCTACTGCTCTTGAAGAGGATATGGAAATCAAACACTTTGTGCCTTTCTCTGATATGAAGTGGTACAAGAAACTCCGTGATCAATATGAGTTCCCAGAGCCAATGGAAAAGTTCCCCCAGAAAAGACTTAAGCGCATCCGGCTGTCAAGATGGGATAAGTTCTATGAAGTACCCCTGCCAAGAATTAAGGACCAATACAAGCCAAAATGGCATATTCCTGTTTCACAGGATGACCTTGAGACTGTAAGGCCAGCAAGACACCGCACACCTTCTCCAGAGATGGAGGCTTACTACAGAATCAGGAGACGCTCTCTTGGTGATCTTTCTGATGAGGAACTGCTTCTGCCTGTTAGAGAATACTTGTCAATGAAGAGAACAGAAGAAGAAAGACTTAAACTCGAGGATGAACTTGAATTAGGCTATTCTGCTTCTCCACCAAGTCTTAGCCCTGTACGCTTTGAACTCTCTGCACTGCGTCACCCATCACCTAAGAGAGCTGCATATGATGAGGAGGAAGGGGAGGAAGTTCCAACATATGACTCCTACCGTATTCCATCTAAATATGAGGCTGGTCCAAGCTATATTGACTTACGTCAGCGTCACGATAGGGCAACATACAGACCTCCAAGGCAAAAGCAAAGATTATATGAGGAAAAAGAGGATCAGGAACTGCTTAGGTCAGTAACAGCAACCACAAAATTAACTTCCTACAAAAGCCAACTGCAGCACATGGAGTTCGAGGAGAAAACAAAGGTCAAAAGAAAGGAGAAAACAAGAGTTTCTGTGTCAGCAGTAACTGAGGCAGCAGTCATAACTGATATACCTAGAACATCATTCTCTCCTGGCTATGCTACAGTAACTCGTCCTAAGAAACATTCTGCAGCTCAAGCAGAAAAAGAAATGGTTAGAACAACGTCACCTGAAAAGACACGCCCACGTTCCCCCAGCCTTGATTCTACTAAGAAAGCAGACACTACACCAGACTTATCAACAAAAATTGATTATATGTCAAGGTATGAGTCAAGAAAGAAAGCCTTGAAAACTGAGAGGAAGTTCGAAATTGTGACCCAGCAGCCTTTTACCCTCGACCATGCTCCCAGAGTGACTGTAAGAATGCGCTCTCACCGTGTGCCAATTGGTCAAAACACTAAGTTCACACTGAATGTCCAATCAAAGCCAGAAGCACAGATTAAATGGTACCACAATGGACTGCAGATTGAAGAAAGCAGAAAATACCGTATGTTTAACATGAGTGGCGTTTTGTCTCTTCAAATCATTGATTGTCAGGAAGAGGACAGTGGCACCTACCGTGTTGTCTGCACAAATGAAAAGGGAGAGGCCTCTGATTATGCTACTCTCGATGTTGCTGGTGGAGGATTTTCTGCATATGCCTCACAACGTAAAGATGAGGAGCCGCCAACTCCCTTTGTCCCTGAGATGACAAAAACGGATGTTTATCACGTTTCATCTACAAAAGCAGCATCTGTATCAGAAACACAAATGGAAGTATCCGAAACTAAAACAGAAAAGATGGAAGAGACAATTGAGACTGTTGTTCAGGAGGAGAGTGTAACATCTGAAATCAAACTTGAAACTATGGAAGTGACAGCAGTTGAGGAAGTTGTGGTTGAGAAAATTTCAGAGACTAAACTTGAAACTACAGAAGTGACAACAGTAGTGGAAGAAGTGGTTGAGGAAAAGAAGCCAACTCTCCCAGCTACAATTCTGACTAAACCACAGTCACTCACAGTATCTGAGGGAGAATCTGTTAAATTCACATGTGATGCCGATGGTGAGCCTGCACCCACTGTAACATGGATGCGAGAGGCACAAGTAATTGTGTCATCTCATCGTCACCATATTACCTCAACTGAATATAAATCTACCTTTGAGATTACCCAAGTAGAAACGTCAGATGGAGGTAATTACACTGTAGTGGTGGAGAACTCTGAAGGTAAACAGGAGGCACAGTTCAGTCTAACTGTTCGTAAACCAACACCTGTACAGAAAGTTGTTGCTTCTCCTCCAAGAGTGAAATCTCCAGAGTCCCCCCGTATAAAGTCACCATTTGGAATTAGGTCTCCACAGAGAATTAAATCACCTGAACCAATTAAATCTCCACCAAGAGTTAAGTCCCCACCCATGGTAAAATCACCTACTCCAAAAGAAAAAACATCCAAGCCAACCTTCTCAGCAGAACTAAAAGACATCTCAGCCTCTGCAGATACTATTATTAAGCTTACAGTAAAAGTGTCCGGTGAGCCTAAGCCATCAATCTCTTGGATGAAGGATGGAAAAGTAAGAGATTTTTATTTATTTATGAATATATATATATATATATATATATATATATATATATATATATATATATATATTATAATGAATGGATTTACTAAATTGAATTTTGACATTTTTCTCACAGACCCTCTCTCAAGGTGGAAAATATGAAGTCTTTGAAGAACATGATTCAGCACATCTTGAAATCTACGAAGGTGATGTCTCTGATAGTGGAGTATACACATGTACAGCCAAAAACAGAGCTGGATCTGTTACTACAAACTGCACTGTTACTGTTCAAGGTATTGTAATGCTCAATTTAGCACTCAAAATAGATTATGATTTTAGTAAGTATAATTTTGTGCAAATTTGCATATACACTGAACAAAATTATAAACGCAAAACTTATGTTTTTGCCCCCATTTTTCATGAGCTGAACTCAAAGATCTAAGACTTTTTCTATGTACACAAAAGGCCCATTTCTCTCAAATATTGTTCACAAATCTGTCTAAATCTGTGTTAGTGAGCACTTCTCCTTTGCCGAGATAATCCATCCACCTCACAGGTGTGGCATATCAAGATGCTGATTAGACAGCATGATTGTTGCACAGGTGTGCCTTAGGCTGGCCACAATAAAAGGCCACTCTAAAATGTACAGTTTTATCACACAGCACAATGCCCTAGATGTCTCAAGTTTTGAAGGAGCGTGCAATTGGCATGCTGACTGCAGGAATGTCCACCAGAGCTGTTGCCCGTGAATTGAATGTTCATTTCTCTACCATAAGCCGTCTCCAAAGGCGTTTCAGAGAATTTGGCAGTACATCCAACCGGCCTCACAACCGCAGACCACGTGTAACCACACCAGCCCTGGACCTCCACATCTAGCATCTTCACCTCCAAGATCGTCTGAGACCAGCCACCCGGACAGCTGCTGCAACAATTGGTTTGCATAACCAATGAATTTCTGCACAAACTGTCAGAAACTGTCTCAGGGAAGCTCATCTGCATGCTCGTCGTCCTCATCGGGGTTTCGACCTGACTGCAGTTCGTCGTCGTAACCGACTTGAGTGGGCAAATGCTCACATTCGATGGTGTCTGGCACTTTGGAGAGGTGTTCTCTTCGCGGATGAATCCCGGTTTTCACTGTACAGGGCAGATGGCAGACAGTGTGTATGGCGTTGTGTGGGTGAGCGGTTTGCTGATGTCAGTGTATGTCATGTATGTAAGAACACGTCTAATTATAACTGATTATCACTGCTCACCACTCAAGCTAACAAAATCTAACAATTCCTTTTACAAATGGGACTATGTTCTTTTGATCTTTTTGACTTTATTGGACTGCATTTTGACCTACTGAATTTAACTACCTCAGTAATAACATAAATGAATTTGTAGTTGGCATAGTGATAACATGTTAACAGCATGAATTTTCAAGGATATAAATATCCAAACCATTTTTACTACCCATTAGCCATGAATCACATTGTTTGATTCATTTAACAAAAATGTTTGAGAATGAAGTCAACGTTGTGGATCGAGTGGCCCATGGTGGCGGTGGGGTTATGGTATGGGCAGGCGTATGTTATGGACAACAAACACAGGTGCATTTTATTGATGGCATTTTAAATGCACAGAGATACTGTGACGAGATCCTGAGGCCCATTGTTGTGCCATTCATCCATGACCATCACCTCATGTTGCAGCATGATAATGCACGGCCCCATGTTGCAAGGATCTGTACACAATTCCTGGAAGCTGAAAACATCCCAGTTCTTGCATGGCCAGCATACTCACCGGACATGTCACCCATTGAGCATGTTTGGGATGCTCTGGATCGGCGAATACGACAGTGTGCTCCAGTTCCTGCCAATATCCAGCAACTTCGCACAGCCATTGAAGAGGAGTGGGCCAACATTCCACAGGCCACAATCAACAACCTGATCAACTCTATGCGAAGGAGATGTGTTGCACTGCGTGAGGCAAATGGTGGTCACACCAGATATTGACTGGTTTTCGGACCCCCTGGTTTTCGGACACCTGTGCAATAATCATGCTGTCTAATCAGCATTTTGATATGCCACACCTGTGAGGTGGATGGAGTATCTCGGCAAAGGAGAAGTGCTCACTAACAGATTTAGATAGATTTGAGAGAAATAGGCCTTTTGTGTACATAGAAAAAGTCTTCGATCTTTGAGTTCAGCTCATGAAAAATGGGGGCAAAAACAAAAGTGTTGCGTTTATAATTTTGTTCAGTGTACAATTGTACTTTAATAAAAATGAACTACTCTTTCTGCTACAGCACGGACAACGACAGTTGCCATGGAACGAAAAGCAGAGATGACAGAGCAAATAGTGAAAAAGGAGACTGCCTATGAGGAAGTGCAGTCCTTTACAGAAATTAAAGCGTCAAAAACCCAAATGACGATGAGTCAAGGTCAGACTGTTACACTACGAGCAAACATCCCTGAAGCCTCTGATGTGAAATGGATCCTGAATGGAGCCCAGCTATCAAACTCAGAGGACTACAGATACGGTGTGTCAGGAAATGATCACACCCTGACAATTAAAAGCATCAGCCACCATGACCAGGGAATTCTCACATGTGAGGCCAAAACTGAACATGGTGTAGTCAAGTGCCAGTTTGACATGACCGTCAGTGCAATGCGCTCAAATGCACCAAGTTTCCTTGTGCAACCACACTCAAAGAATGTAAACGAGGGACAAAATGTCACATTTACATGCGAAATCACTGGTGAACCTTCTCCTGAAATTGAGTGGCTCAAGGATAATTCGGTTGTGAGTAGCTTGTCATTATATTTCCGGGGAAGAAAAAAAAAACAGTCTATTTGTTTTCCCTCATAGCAGTCTGTTAACATTATTTGAATTTCCCTTCATCTTTGCAGATATCTATTACATCTAACATGAAATTGAGCCGGTCTAAGAATGTTTACACACTTGAGATTCACAATGCTACCATTGAAGACAGCGGAAAATACACAGTGAAAGCAAAGAACAAATTTGGACAGTGCTCTGCAACAGCATCACTGAATGTACTCAGTAAGTGATCTCTTTCTAAAAAAAAAAAAACTAACACTCTATAGTAACCTAGTATGAGCATCCTGTCCATTGCATAAAATGCATGATCAAAACAAATATGTATGTCATGTATGTAAGAACACATGTCTAATTATAACTGATTATCACTGCTCACCACTCAAGCTAACAAAATCTAACAATTACTTTTACAAATGGAACTGTTCTTTTGATCTTTTTGACTTTGTTGGACTGCATTTTGACCTACTGAATTTAACTACCTCAGTACAAAATAAAAAGGCACCAAATAACATAGTGATAACATGTTAACAGCATGAATTTTCAAGGATATAAATATCCAAACCATTTTTACCACCCATTAGCCATGCATCACATTGTTTGATCCATTTAACAAAAATGTTTGAGAATGAAGTCAAAATAGTCAAAAGACTGTATTTTTTGTATTTGTATTACCAAATGAATTTCCTTAAAGGTACGATCTGGAAGTGGTGCAACTGGAGCATTATTTATTTTAGTAATACCAATGCTATCAAAAATGTTCCAGTATACTTTACATTAAATATGCCCAAATGTTTTAAACAGGAAACAGAGACCAGTTACACCATTTGAATTGCCTCTTGCACCTTTTTATGAATTAAACTGCATCAATGACATGGTATTTGCTGTACTCTCACAGCTCTGGTTGAGGAACCTGCCAAAATGATAATTGTGGAGAAAGCCTCTGATGCTACAAGCATGCAGGGCAGTTATTCTGCCAAGCATGCGGTTTCAAAAATGCAAGAGACATCCTTCAGCAGTTCCAGCATGGCTGAGGTTAAATTTGAGAGCATGTCAGCGTCTAGCATGACCTCCATGACTTCTGAAAGTATGATAGCTATGAGCTCCAGCAGTATGATGGCAATGTCCAGTCACTCGCATGTTGAGGGGTCATCCATCAAAGCCATTTCTCATGGCCGCAAAGGTGAGATGGAAAGTCTGTGCATCTTTGCCAAAAAACATTTACAGTTCAACAAACCCGATATCGGCAGAGCTATATCAGCATAATAACAGATTCATTTGTTTGTCCTCTCACCAGGTATACCACCAAAGATTGAGGCTGCTCCTCAAGATATCAGTATTGAGTCAGGGAAGGTCCTGACTGTAGCCTGTGCTTTCACTGGAGACCCAACCCCTTGCATAGAATGGTCACATTCAGGGAAGACACTGTCCAGCAAGGAGGAGAGTGGACGATTGCAGATTGATACTTCTCAAGATGTCACCACTCTTGTTATAAGTGGAGTGAAAGAGACTGATGCTGGTGCATACACCTTAAAACTTTTTAACGAGTTTGGATTTGATACCACTACTGTCAATGTCAGGATTCGATCAATGTAAAAAAAAAAAAAAAAAAAATTATATAATAGCAATACAGTCCTCACCCAATTTCCCTCATTCAAATCCTTTTTATTTATAGAATGAGAAAAAAAAAATACTCTGTTCTTGTAAATATGAACTATTTTTTTTTTTTTTACCAAACTTGACATTAATTTATGCCAAACTAGACTAAAGTCTAAAGTTGTTATAAAATGTGCCATATTGGATAATTATGATCAGAAGTTCAGCACCATTTTGTGACATGTACATAATGTATATAGCCGAATTTACCGGTTATGGAAAATGTATGAATTGTTATTTATGACAATATTAACAAATGAAACAAATGGAACTAAATGTTTAACAGGAGAAAGTTTCACATGGAACGAATACCCTGTTAAACCTGAAACGAAACAAAACTATGTGCCTCAACAATAAGTTGAAGTCTTAAGATTGCCTCAACAGGTAGAGAGGCTCCCTGTTGAAGTTAACTAAAATCAGAGAGACAAAGTTATACACTGTACAATTGTGCGTGCAGTAATGCAGTACACACTAATTTATGACTTGAACATAAGACCTTGAGTGCTGTTTGCATTACCCTCATGTAAGCAGGGCGACTAGGCCTTGTGTTCAGACTGATGAAGTCATACCGCCATTTTAATGACAAGCTCAATGTGCGAGCGGCCTGCACAATGAGTTAATGATAATGTTTGTGCACAGTTTCTGGCAACGGACTGTTTGAATTTTGATTTTATGAAAGTAACATCACCTGGCCATTCATTGTAAAATCAATTCAAGTGCTTCTTTGCAGAAGCTGTGCCAACTCTTGGAGGATTGCTAGGTTATATTTTGTGTGTTTGTGTGTGTGTTAGCATTAGAATTTCACTTTGTCAGCAGCCAGGGTATCCATCAAGTAATGTACCACAGAGACTTCATGTGCTGTGAAAAGAAAAGAAAAAATACATGGATGTAATACCCTGCACATTGATTTATTAGAACTAATTTATGTAGTTGTACCCATATATTCAGCCTCCTTGAGTTTTATGAATTACTGATTTAATAAAGCATGTTTTCAGCACCATAAAATGTTTGCCTGTTTTCCATAAACGAATGCTATTTCATTTCATATTTGATGTATGCATTATGGTTACTCGGTCTTTGAATAATATCTTCATGTCTTCATAGTTGATTTAAACAGCAAATTTAGTTTTTATTGACAGCAGGTTCAGTTTTATCTGATTTCGGCCAATATCGTTTAAGAGGATAATCTGCTTGAATCAGTAACATATTATTCGTTCTGATTTGAAATAGAAGAGCAGCAGCATTGCCAAGTTTCATGCACTATATAAAATGCATTTTAAAGGGTAAACAAACCCATAAAATAATGTTCACCTGATGTCTAGTAACAACTAAAGGGAATTTATCTTTCTCTTATTTTACCCACACAAAAATACTTGTAAAGTTGACATCCTGCAGCGTAACATGCTCTATTTAAAACAGTATCTTAATTATGTCATGATTATTCCTACAGTAATTCTAGAATTGCTATAATTCCTATTTGCTGTGAGGCGACTGATTATATATACACATACCATTCGTACAGTTTAGCCTACAGCCATCTGAATCTATTCTAAATCTAGAAATAGTGTTAGATTTATTTCTGATCACAATTTTCTTTTCAAATGTTTCCTCCTCAAAAGTAGGGTAGAGTCGGGGAAAACGCTCTCCGGCTTCGAGTATGAGTAAAACACACTGCACGATAATGTTATTTAGCGCTCCATTATGTTCACCTCGCCTACTTTTGGATACTAATAAAACGTCAGGTCATGCATAGACTGTCTCTTTTAATTTAAATCGAGATTCACACTGGCTCTTGAAAAGCTCACACTTACCCGAAACCAAGTGCGGGACACGAATTTAGGTTTTATAAAGTTTTATTAAAAGTCACCCGCGTGTTCTACGCACAGTCCTGTAGCCTACTAAAGAACAAACTGCTAATTAAATAAACGAAATCCTAAATGTTGGCTATAATTTTTCTAAACTGTTCAGTTTGCCTAGCTTCAACAAAAAACAAACAAACAAAACTCGCGTGGATATTTAAACCTACATTAACACCCCACCCCAAAAGTGAAGTGCGAAATTTGAGTACTGGGCGGCACTGCCGCGTCAGCTGTCCGGCCCCCATCGCCACGCCGACAGATGTGCAAGATGGCCCAGCGGTTTACATTTTACTTTTGTTTGATTTTGTCTCTGCAAACCCTCAATCCCTTTATCGTAGTGATTCGGGCAATTGAATCAAATCAAGATATTAAAATTGAGGTTACGTTTCTGCCAGAAAACTGCAGCCAGAAAGCCAAGAGAGGAGACATGCTGAATGCTCATTACGATGGATATCTAGCTAAAGATGGATCTCAGTTCTATTGCAGGTAAGCGAATTTTTACGAATGAAGTTGTTGTATTCAACAACAGGCTATTTAATACAGGTTATATTTATCTTCTTTGAGGGTGTGTGTGTGTGAGAGAGAGAGAGAGAGAGAGAGAGAGCGAGAGAGTTGTAAACAGTGTATTTAGAATTTAATCGCGTTGTAGATAAACACTGAAGTTCTTTTATTTCCAGACAATGCCAAGTAAAGCTGTTCGTATTTATTTTCTAGTCGTTCGACAAAAACGGGTCACCCACACTGGTTTGTGTTAGGCGTTGGAGATGTTATTAAGGGCCTCGATTTAGGGCTGGACGGCATGTGTCCCGGTGAGAAGAGAAAAGTAACAGTTCCTCCATCCCTGGCATACGGCGAGAAAGGAAAAGGTAGGTCTTTTCACTTCAAATACGTAGAGAAACTAATACAGTCCCTTACACAGGTGGCGCTGTTTTCCTTTTTTTATTTTTTTATTTGAGTAAAGTTTGTTGTTGTTTTTAATTTCCATTGATTTTGACAGTATTTTAAATTAACTTTCTTGTTTTTTCCCCTATAAATGGAATATTTTTTAAGATTATTTATTAAAAGTCCAACTTAGAAATTTGAATAAAATTATTTGTCATCTTGCTGATAAATTATGTCCTAGATAATTAACATCACATTGCATTATGCTTAACAGTAAAATATTTTTTTCTAACCAATATTATAGGATATATTACAAAAATATTGTCAATTAAGTTCACATTTTCTTGTTTAAAGCGTTTCACGGTGATTCCAAAGCAGCTTAATGAAATTACCACCACACAACAATACAACATTTAAAGAAAAGAAAGTTTTCTCTTCCACAGATCGCTAATTTAAATCTCAGTTAATTATGAAAAAAAAAAAAAAGGTTTAAGATTTAAACCATTAACAATCACCTTTCTGTGATGGAATAGGTCCTGTACCACCAAATTCAACAGTGATCTTTGAGGTGGAGCTGTTGCACATAACCAGAGGACCACGCAGCATAGAAGCCTTCAAACAAATTGACGTTGACAATGACAAGGCCTTGACAAAAGAAGAGGTAATAGACATCAGTTAATGTATGTTAATTGTTGTATCAGGAATTTACTTTTGCATACCTAATTTTTAATTTATTCATTATTATTGTTTTTTTATTTTATTTACATATTGTCATTTTGGATTTACAGATTAAGGAGTACTTGAAAATGGAAGCAAAGAAGTTAAATACACAGAAAGATGAATCCTATTTTGATGATGTTGTGGCAGATGTGTTCCATAAGAATGATCACAATGCTGATGGGACCTTATCACTAAAGGAGTACAATGTTTATGGCCATGATGAACTATAAACACTACTAGAAAGACATTTTTATGCAGCAGGTGCACTGGATATTGTCTACAAGACTTCAAATTGTAGAGTTGATCAAGGATTTCGCTTTGATGAACACCACTAAATTTTGAATAAAGTTGACTTAAATACTAACTTGTACTAATGCAAAAAACCTAATAGGGCATAAAAAAAATGCTTTTTCAAAACTGTTCAGACCTTTTTTCAAAATGCTGGCACCTGCTTAAATATATCTTAATGTTCTTCACGCTAAGAAAAAAATATTCTTTAAAGAACTGTTCAAATATAGGTTCTTTGGGGGACCAAAAATGGGTTTTCTATGGGATCGCTGCAAAAATCTACTTTATTTTGAACAGTGTAAACAACCTAGTTTTTTTTAACACAGCACATAGTGATAAACTTTACACACATTTGCAATTATTTATAGACCCAATATAATCCATATCGGTCAACCACTATTTACAACCAGACAATTCAGGCATTTGAACTTAAGGATTGCATTTACAGCTCTGTTTAAATCATTATCTTATTAAATGCTGTCTTTACATTGTATAATGTTGAAAAATACCACTTAATTACTTGAACAGCATTTTCTAAACAAAATGCATTTGCCATGTGTTTGCCTAAGTAAATATATAGTCACCCGTTGTGAAATAATAAAGAAGGTTCCATGACACATGGTTCGCATGTTTCCATAAGGGGGGAAAAAAAGGCACATTTCATTGACCATTTTAAAACTGGAAATTAGTTTAACCATAGTCATTCAAATCTTGCTATACCCATTAAGAACACCAGGTGGCTCTCTGATACAACTGTTTAAAGTGGTTGAATGCACTTTTCTTGAAACTACTTAAAAAAATTTGATGAAATTTAGTTTAATACAGATAAAAATATCATAATAATGAAAAACAAGTGGCCTGATTTTTTGATTGGTGAATTTGTAATAGAAATAAGGAACAATCTATTTGGTGGGGAGAATTACAGTGTTTTATGATTTATAGACAAACATTATATGCTAAGAACATGTACAGTAAGCATGCATTTGAACCATTACACATGCATTTCCCAAACAACCAGAGGTAAAATATATATATATATATATATATATATATATATATATATTAAATGAGGCTCTATCATGCAGAGAGCTGACATTTTTGAGCACAGACACAAAACTTGGTTTTCGTGTAAAACTCTGACTCCCTCAACTCCCCCGCATGCCAAAAGTGACGTAAACCATGTCCGTGCCAATATTCAGAGCAGATCCAGACAGTGGAGGGAGAGGAGTTAGAAGAAGAGGTTGAAATGACTGTTTTACTTTCAATGTAAATTGTACAATTTCAGACAAGTCATAGCGGTTTTACCAAAGCTTTAAAACAAATCACCACTGGAGCATGCATTGAATTTGAGCTAAAATCTGAAGACGGAAAAAAGAACAACTCATCCTTTCCTGAAACAGCAGTTTCAACACTGGCATTCTAGTATTCTTTATGCCTTTGACTGTTAAAGTAGGGCTTTGACAGACAGATGTCTTATGTGACGTAAGTACTAGCTAGGCTTAGGATGGGATGGATGTCCAGTGGTTTTGCCTTTAGGCCTTGGTGATTACAGGACTACCAGAAAGAGTGCTGTTTACAGACCACTAGGTACAGTTCTCACCAAAACAATCATTTGTGTTACACTGTTCTTCACCCATGTCAAGTTCCCATCATTTTGTTAGCTGATGTTTGATTGCTGCAAGAGTTTATATCATCGCTATACATTTAATTGTGTGTATATGTGTAGAATGTATTGCCTGACTTCTGACATAAATTATCCCACAAAACGCCAATAAAATGACTGTTATAGTTGCATGAATTTTAACAAAGCTGCTTTGTCTGAAACTGAAATGCATTTATTGTGCTCTTGACAAAGCAGTCTCAGCATTAAGAGAAAATGAAGCTCTTTATGAAATCTGATGCTTTTCCCTGCCCTCCTATTTATAAAAAAAAAAAAAAAAAAAACGAGGGCATTTTCCAATGATGGACAAAAAGATTTCAAAACTACCACCTCTCCCTTACATTCCCTGTCCCCAGTCATTTATAATAAAACACTGCATAAATTACACAATATTATAGGATATCATGGTATAGCGATCAACAAGGGTACTAAAACATACATGACCAAAGTCTGCTGTGAAGGCTGTTCTGCTCCCCTTAATGGGAAAAAAGAAACAGAAAGTAAGCTTCCTTTGGGCATGTCAAACTGCAGTTGAGTTATTGTTGCAAATCATCCCCATTCTGTATGTATTTAATTAATTATAATTTTTTTAATTGTCAGTCTATGTTACAACTAAAAAAATAAAAATTAAGTTCCAAAAATCCAAAGAGCAACTGACAGACACATATAATGTTTTTGTGCAGAAATGTGATCACAAAAGACAAATAAAATTCTGAAACAGCTCGAACACAGAACATAGAGTTGAATTGGGAATAAGAAGGCAAAGCATACCGAATAACCAGAGAAACAGTGACACAACAGCACAAACAACATCTGCATAAAGTCAAGCCAAATTCCAATCCCAAGAGTTCACATACTGCAGCACTCTTGAACAGCAAATGGCAATACCACAACACTGAAGAGAACATGTTTAATCCATTCAGTCTCTTCAGAATGCAATACACCATAAATCCATTTCCAACTTTTTCTATTAACTGGTTTTACAATTTCCATCTGTCCTCTTATGTTTGCTGTGTTTATTCTGGTCTTAAAGCATTTCTCTCCTTTTTTGGCACGTTCTGTTTGGATCACCAAAGTTGTTCTACATCAATGTTATTGCATGGGCCCAAGATTTGTCTGCATCCTGTTGTTTTCATAAACAACAGCAGCATGTAGGTGTTTGATAGTTTACACGTGTCTTATTTTTACACATGTAAGCCGTTTATCAAGTCGGCACGTTCAGACTTGACAGGTCTGCACTTTATGAGGATGGCAACAGAAAGAACCCCTGAATAAACACCTAACCAGACGTGTTTACATGGGAGGACGGCCTAGAGAGATGTAAGACGATCTGAATAAATATAACATTTTGTTCTGCAGTGATACAAATGTGTCTCCTCTTTCATTATCCTTGTTTGTTATGGGTAAATATAATTGGAGAGTGAAAATGTGAATGATTTGAAAATGATTCATTAGAAATGTTGGAAATATTTTTTTTACAAATCCTGTAAAGAAATCCTCTATGGATTCTTATGCAAGTTTGCATGCAAAACAGCATTTAAATTGCATACATTCTGTGAAATCTCCACTGAAGAATGTAAGTCAAACGAGGTTTGGAACATGAGAATGCTATTACAGAATGACACACAAAATCTATTCACATCATATAGGTGCAAAACAACTACTTTAAGATATATATACATGTCTGATTTAGCATTTAAACAACTTTCTCAAGCCAACAGCAAGTCCTCACTTCTTCCAGAAAACAGTTCAATTAGACAAGCAACACGTAGCCAATGTGGAGAACAGATCTGAGCACTGAGGTCATACATATCCTATTCATCATGGCTTTAGCATTTCCCTTTCACACACTAAAGACCCAGCTCCCTTTACAGCAACCCCCCAGACAGAATCACTGCTTTACATCTGCATTTCTCACTATGCTTCTCAAACCACGAAAAAACTGTTGTTTGATTTGTATAAAAAGCTTCAAAAAGAAAAGGATGTAAAACAAATATATTTTGTGAACACTGAACAAGTACTTGACATGAGTATGGGAGTTTTTGAGTAGATTTTGTTACTTTAGTGAAGAAAATGAACTTATGCCAAGCACTGGCAGTTTTGAGAGAAACTAGAAACATGTGTCTCTTCTCAATTCTGCAATGGTTTCACTAACCAATGGCGCTTTTTATTAGAGGAGGAGGAGGATAAGGAGAGCAATACATGATCCCAGTATTAGAAATGGCGGCTTAGATCCATAAACACAAACACTGAAACATGTAATTTCTTGATATGCCACGTAACAACTTTTCTCTCATGAATGCTATTTGAATTGTGAGGGAGTATATAAAGCAAAAAGAAGTAATGCAAATGTATGTTATTTTATATGCAATAAAGTTAGACATTTGGTTGTTCCAGGCTCCCTGAATTGAGGGAACATAACATGCAGAGCTGCAAGTAGCAACACACATATGCTAACAACGGGCCAAAAAAATAATGCTATGCTTGGCTGTCATTACTCAGCTAACAGCTAGTTGAAAGAAAACTTGCTTGGGGCTATCTTTTATCCTGGTTCTGCCATCAATCAGCCACATAAAGAATAATATAGACACATTTTTGAATGAATCAACTTTCTCTGCAGAGACATGCAATGTGTTTAAGCATGTAATAATCAATTTCAAGAGCTGTAATAAAAAAATCAGCAGTCAGAATAACGTAGTGTGACATCAGATTGAATGATCTAGTGTTTAAAGATGTCAAAATTATTTTTTTCTTTCTTTCTCCATGTAAGATTTCTTAAGATAAAACGGCAAATGCCAGTGTTGACCCAGGAATGTTTACATAAGGCTATCATAGGTTTTATGCTTTTAAACTTTTTAGCAGCACTGAAGTTATCAATCACACCCCCACAATGGGACAGGCAAGAGACCATCTACACTAACCACACATTCCTGTAATGGAGGGGGAGGGGCGTGACTACTGCTGGAGGTGGACACTAGGACAAGTCTTTTAACATGACATCAGCAGCATGACTAGGAGTTTTATAAAAGATTAAATTGTTTTACCATTTGTCTGTAGCAATGTGACCCTGAAATCTGAGTTTAATTTTGTTCAAATGCCATTGTTTAGTTTTTGCAAAAATTTGAGCCCAGGAATTTCTCAAAACAAAAAAGTATAGTAAAAATATGAATTGCTTTATGTACTGCATATAACACATTTTTGAAAACATAAAACAAGAATAATCACAGTATACGTTTATTGTAAAAGCCAAGCTGATTTATTCCATCACAAAATTATTTTATTATTTGAAACTCTTTGTTCTATAAAATGATTACATAAAATTATAACAGTAAATCAAGTAAAATAATTAAATATCCTTAAATAAAGCATTAGATTGGTGACCTATTTGGTTGGTCCACATGGAAATGCCATAAATTACTTTTGCTCATGAGCAAACCAGCAAACTCAGGTTCAGAAAATGTGGTTTATGTTCTGAGACTGACCTGTTAGTCATAACTCTTGTAAGCATTTAAGTGTGCGACACACTATTTTGTCTACCTCAAAAAGCATGCATACTTCCAAAACCACCTGTGTGCACTTCTATAATTGACCAAGATAAAAACTGCAGGAAGGCAAAATGTGAATCTGAATATTGTTCATTTGAGTCTTTCATCCCCCCAGGAGAATTTCTATACTAAAACCATTTTGAAGCGTCACCCCTGACCTTAGCCCTCCCCTGTTTTACGAAGCTCTGGAAAATCATGCACTCCATGGCGGTCCCCTTTTGGAGCCTCCTAGCCAAACTGTCTGGAAAGTAAACAAATGTCTCAGCCCCACATTCAAGTAGACGACCACCATCCTCCCCCCAAGATATCCCAGCAGTGAGTCATATATCCAGCCGTCTTGCATTTGCTAACATTTTCCAGTAGGTGCAAATCATTTCCCCTGACCAAGAAAAACCAATTTCATTTGTGGTTCCTGAGTTAGAAGCACAAACCTCAAAAGAGTCCTCCCCCTATTTTTCCTTTCTACTAGCACTGCATGGGTCTCCAACAAAAAGTATGGGTACCTTATGCTTTACCCAATTTATTCAACAGCTTTCTCACTTTTAAGTGATTACATTTTTACTTATCATTGATTAATCCAAACTAGGTTCATTAACAACACCCTGTAGCTGACTTTAGCTTATTCTTATTTCATTGTAGACAACTTTTGTTATCTACATCTATCTATCTATCTATTTAAGGCCCATATGTTTTAGTGGAGTGGTAATTTGTTCTGGAGGTAGTCATCATTAAAACATGGCTGAAGGGCAAAAGCAAATGGAGGGAATACTCTAGCACGATGCTCAAGACTTATACAGCTTTGGGTTAGGCATGCTTAAAGATATTATTTTACTTTATTCTATCTGAGGCTGTAGGCCTATGTGTAATATATGTCCTCTCGCATTTATGAACTTGAAAACATTATTATGTGGAAGATTCAAGATTCATCTGACAGTCCATAGATGAGTTCACCCACAAAATGAACATGCTAAAAATGTACTCACCCTCAGGCATCCAAGATGTAGAGTTTGTTACTTCATCAGAACAGATTTGGAGAAAATTAGCGTTACAACACTTGTTCAACAATAGATCCTCTGCAGTGAATGGGTGTTGTCCAAGCAGTTGATAAAAACATCAAAATAATAATCAATCCACATGACTTCAGTCAATAAATGTCTTGTGAAGTAAAAAGCTGTGTTTGTATGTAAGAAAAAAAAAAAATTAATTGAGACATAAAAGTGATTTAGAGTGTGCTGAATTTGGAGCACTATTGGTTTAGACACTTATCCACTAACTTTTATATCAGCCAAAAAATGTGTATTTTTGAAAATAGAAGTGTGTAATTAATTTGTTACTGTTTTACATTCATTCATGTTTTTCTTATTTTCAAGATATCTTGAATTTTTTAAAGAACATTTTTAAAGAGCAGTTTATTGTAAGACTCTTTATGGTTTAATTGTTTTTTGTATTTATGTTTGTAAATGTTATTTACAAGCATTAAAACTTTGGACTGGATCACCAAAGGTGCATCTAACAGCATGTTAGAGGTTAGAGTAAGTGTTTATATACTGTATACACAGTTGCTGTATTTTCTATAAATGCTAGATATATAACCTCCAGTTCAAAGGAATAAACTGAAGAATACATCAGGTGAAGAATACATACACAAGACATTAAAGGCCACTCTATGTGGAAACCTTCTCACATGCCATGCTGAAAGTTCATGCATGGAAAATACAGACAACCATATAACAGGAACTTCCTCAACTACATGTGGTGGCAACATGTTTCTGGAAACAAACTAGTGTCCCAGTAGACCTGGCAGACTGCAGATCATAGGATCAAAGTTATCGGTCATTTAGTAATCAGTTAATCAGTAATGAGACCAATGTACTTAAATTGTACAAATCTACAAATTCATGATTTTATTTTTTATCCATAAAAACATGTTTGGTAAACATTTGTACCTTGACTGGACAATCTGCATGTTTTGTGTTTCCGTTGCTTATTTGTGCTTTGATTGGATGCAGACCTATCTAGTGAAGATGATTTTAGCAGGAAAACATGGCTCAAGGTTTAACATTGTAAGGATCATCACAGCTTTGCCTGGGGATCTCCACCATGTGCAGAAATAGTTAGCGCTGGCTAGCAGAGCATAGTATGTGGGAGGTTTTAAGCAGGAAGAAGTCTCTGTTCAACTTATATTTCAGTTGCAGAGATCCTCTGACAATAGTACATTCCCCCTGCTGGGGTAAAAGTGATTGGTACAAATCAGAAAAACATATCCGAGCAAAGAAAGGGAAAATCAGAAATGGGCATGAAGGTTAGGGCTTTGTTCAGTCTTTAAATGTGAGCAATTTATGTCAGAAAGTACAAATAAACAAAAAAACAATTTATATAACATATGACAAAATGATACAGAGTGTGTTTTCCTTTGAATTATTTATCTTAATTTCTTTCTTTCTTTTGTACACAAATACTTTCATGAGAAAACTAGGTTAAAAATACAAAGACAATGGAGGTTTTGGGAAATATTCATTTTTGAGTTGTGGTGCAGCAGTCTAAGAAGACAATTTCATTTTATACTGGAGTATAAGCACTGGCTGGAAAATTTGTTTATAGCTGTATTTGGCAGCTGTTTCCTTGGAGATCTAAACCATACTAATTATTTCCATTCTCTGTGAGCCTTTGCAGTGGGTCAAAAGCTACCTTGATTAAAGTTGATCAAACAGCACCACCAGCATGTCTCTGCAAGGTTATGTTATTTTATTTCATGTGCATTTACATTTTTTAACATACTGTACAAAAGTGCACTAAAACATGATTTATAAGGGACTGCAACAGATCTGAAATACAAAGTCAAGACAATGAGCAGACTATATATAGAGTTGTGGGGGATTTTTAAAAAGCAATTCATGTGAGGTCACAGTGAGGTTAGGTGAATTTTGAAGAGGCTTGTCTTTAAGTTTTTAATAATAATGCTGTCACTAGAACAATAATAACAATAAAATGCAGTGTGTGTGTCAGTACAGATGATAATCAACTTCTGACACAAATTGCATACCAGACAAGATCTCAGTTTATTCCACATTTCAAAAGCATGAAAAAAGCCTTTAGTTTTATTAACTCGTGCTTCTTGTTTGGAAAAATATGTCTCTGTAATAGAATCACAACTCATTTTTCATAAAACAGGATCTTGGAAGGATATTTCAACTGTCAGGGTAATGTAATATTTTCCTGATATCTATGGTTTTCGTTCTTCATTAAACTGTGCACAGAGTAAATTTTGTGGAAAACATTTAATTGATGATAGCGCACATAAAATTAGTTTAGTCTCTGGAGTACAGAAACAAATATTTGTGTGTTCTATTTTAAAACAAAAAAGCTGGAAAGCTGATTTTTATTCTTCTTCGATCACATTCTTCTTCTATCATTCTATCACAAGCCTTGAATTTTCCCTCAAAGACCAAAGTACCAATATCACATTCAGTGTTTCTATGTTCTGTCTATTTACTTGGGGAAAGTGAACACAAAAAACAAGCCAGTACAAGTCAGTATCTGGCCATTCTCCAGACAAGACATTCCTTTGAATAAATCAGTCATTGTATTTGAGTGGGTGGTGCAATAAAGAGTTCAGCATTTGTCACCATTTTCAATGCCTTTCATCACAGTCACTAAAGCGTGTATCTCCTGCTGAGAAATGAGAGAGCAATTTGTAGTTTTAATAAATATTAAATGCATTTGAGTTTTCACTTCACTAATTCGCATTTCAATAGAAATATAGTTAAAACATTTGAAAACACTAACTTTGGTCATCCAGCACTGCCCCTCTTCAAAGCGAGTATTAGGATTGTAAGCATTTCACAATCTGTTGCCAAAAGTGCTTATCATATTGCATATTACTACATTTAATTAAGTTTTCAAAAGCAGTTTGCACATTTTCATTTTTTTGTGCGTGAATACTACCATTCAAAAGTTTGGGGTTTCTTATTGAAAAGTCTCTAACGCTCACCAAAGCTGCATGTATTTGACCAAAAATACAGCTAAGTGTTTTCTATTTTAATGTATTTTAAAATGTAATGTATTCCTGTGTTGGCAGCTATATATTCAGCAGTCATTACTCCAGTCTTCAGTGTCACGTGATCCTTCAGAAATCATTCTAACACAGCGATTAGGTGCTTAAGAAAATATGAAAAGCAAGAAAAATGTACAGCAAGTGTGGTTGTCTTCTGTGTGGTGTGTGATTTAATATTGAGTATTTATATTGTGATTTAATATTAATATTAATAATATTAATATTTGTAGATTTTTTTCAGCATTCTTTGATGAATAGAAAGTTCGAACAACATTTGTTTGAATTTTTGTAGCAATGTAAACATTATCACTGTTACACTGTTAGTTTAGTAGTAGTATATATATTTGTGATGACTTGTTGACACTGTGTTGAAAGAAATCACACACCACACAGAAGACAACCACACTTGCTGTATATTTTACAGACACACATCCCAAAGCAGCAGACTTCTGGTGTGGTTGAATATACTGAGCAGATTTCTTCCATGCCAGTGGATCCAAAGCAGCCAGACATGAGCACAAGCAAGCAAGGAAAGCACTATAACTCATTGCAATGTCTGCCCCTACAGCTTTTACCTTCCTCTGGGCTACATTCTCTTATGACCCAATACTTGGCAGCCTATTGTAACAGTGTGGAAAAAGGCCTCCCATTCCTGTTTTTGGCGTGAGAGTTCTGCTTCTTGCAAGCAATGTTACAGTGGTTTGGAAAGGCTATTGGCCACTCCATTGGGCTGGGCTACATGAGAAGAGCCTCCTTGCGACTGCCCACCCCCTCCTCACCTCTGCTCCTCCGTGCCGTACAAGCATTGAAGATGGAGAGTAAATCAAGTGCCTGAAGAACATGGCTCACAGCTGTTTCCTCCCCTTTCCATCAGAAGTTCTTAAAAGACTGAAGAGGATTCAAACACAACATTAGTCAAGCATTATTTTGAATACCTTAAGTCCTCTGGTTCACCTCATTCGAGATATTCTCATATTTAGAGTATCATAGCTGATTTTTCTCCCGAAAGGTGGAAAATATTTCCAGTACACGTGAACAGCTTTTGTTTTACATCAAGAAAACCTTTCAAGTTGGATTTTCATTACATACCACTTGACATTTAGAATCAATTTCCTCATGAATGCTAGTTAACTAGAAGCTTAGTTTGGCAATGAGTTCAAATTAGTCATAACATGACTAATTCAAATACAACTTCAACTGTGTCCCAGAACTGCACCGTCTGCCAAAATGGCTCAGATGAGATGAGGGAGTGAAAATAAGAAGCTAATCAGTAGTGAAAATACTTATTTTTCATAAAATGTATTTCAGCAAATTACTATCTGCTTTTCTCACAACTTAGTTATTTTTAGTAACCAGCATATCCATCTTTATGCATCATCCATATATACCCGAATATTTGATATTTGTATATAGTTGTAAGCAATTTCAGCTGTTTTGCTAACTTCCTCTAGAATTAGACCACCCTACACCAATTCAACATGCCCCCTCACTAAAACCCTGCCCTCTGAACACATGTCAGCCAACCTGACGTCAGACCAGTAAAAAGCAGGGTGAATTTTCTGATTGGCTAAAATGCACAGGCCAATTATCGGACCCCTATTGTAGTCTAAAGGTGTCACAGCTACAGATGGGATTCTCAGGACATCTAAATTAGTGATATCTTTCAGGTAGTAGAGAAATTAAAACACATTCACAACATTCAAGTAGATTAATTACAATATATAAAGCATGGCTACAGAAATTGCCAATTGTGGCACGGAGCAGTAAATATATTAATTCATAATTTAACTTACATTTATTATAGCTCTTCACATTGTGACACAATTTAATCAAATACGCCCAGACAACCTGGGGGTGTACATTATACTAAAAATGACAGTTTTCTTCTACTTTATAGCACTATATACAATTTTATTGGATTTAAAATCAAATAAAATACTTTTTTCTTGCAATAATTACAGAACAGAGCAAAACCTGACACTATACAGACAAATAAAGGATTCAGCCAAACCACATGTAAGATCTTGGTCATCTTTTACATAAATGTTTGTGTTCGTGAGGGAATTCATAGTAACATACCCATGTGTGGAGCATGTGAAATATGCTTAATAAAATGTGAAACTGGACAAGTCAGTGGAACTGTAGAAGATTTCTGACCAGCAAATGGAATGTTTGGCTTGTCCCATTGTCTAGTATTTACCACCGTGACAATGAAGAACGGGCAACAATGAATTTAAACTCCTTTAAAACAGCAGAAAATAAGTTGCTCTTTAACCAAAGTATACCTTTCGCCATGGTCTTTCCTTCTTGTTTTCCTACTAGGGGTTTAAATCTGTCATCTGCAACCCAAGACAAATGGGACACAAACTCTTTTCTTGTTCCCTTGTAAAAAAGAGCCTATGAGCAACAGCAGTAAAGTCAGTGCAGTTAAGACGGTGATAAAGCCAGTTTACTGTCCTTCTTAGCAACTAATCCAAACAGACTTTATCAGTGAATGATAACCAAAAACAAAGAATTACTGTTACTGCATACAATATTAGCAAAGAACAAACTATCTTTAAAGAATAGTAATGAAGAACATGCAGTGTAATTCAACAGAGCCCGAGTGGATGCTTATGAGAGAGCACTGACAAAAGGGGGAGGAAAATTAGGGTTGGCAGCATTCTTCTTACTTAAAGGCTGTTAAAAAAGAGGCAGCAGAGAGTGGGGCTGGGTCTGATTGCTGCTCTGAGCAGGAAAAACCTCAGTCTGTCTTCATGGTGAAGCGATAACCTGGACTCTTTTTTCCCTTCTTACTTTGCACACAAGAACAGCTCATGTCTTTGATATGGGCATGATGATCTTTCAGCCTTATAGGACTGTCCTGTTTCTGGCTTTATCTGTGGCTTTTTTACAATTTGTGAAATGCCAAGACGAAGGTGGTAAGTTGCTGTTTATTCATGAAGCTAATTGTTCTGATGCTAAAGCTGATGCTTTTGATTATATTATTATTATTGTTGTTATTTTTAACAAAGAGGTTTACTAAAGATGGTTTTAAAGGCTTGAATATAAAGCTGCTTTAATGTAAAGTTAATTGAAAAAAATTGGAGCTTAATTTTAAAGGATGTTGGAGAATTGGTTGTACTTTTGACCAGAACGTATCTCTAATTATGCCATAAGTTTGGGACTTGACTGTACTTTTGACCAGCAAGTTTTACTAGTTGTGCCATGTGGTAACCATACTGTAACATGATTAATGGTGATGTCACTTGGCGGTTTGTGGCATATGAGTATGGTCAACGGGCACGGTTTACTCTTAACTCTTCAACATGCATGATTAGATTTGTTGTCTACCCACATCAGTATCCTCCTCTCACATCTGCTGAATCGATTTCAACTCTAGCACTGCACTCACATGTCTTGCATCTTAATGCAGAGCAGATGTGTGAGGATATTGTGAGGGAGGCATTGACTCTGAACATGCAGGGAAAGGGAAAAAGAAAAAAAGAAAAAAAAAACACCCTGGCGAGAAAACACCTGAGTGCTATTACCTCAGTCATGCCTCGGTTTAGATCATTTCAAACATGTGACGTCAATTTTTCCCTAAATGATGTCACCAGACAAAACAATCTTGGGGAGTGTTCTCTCAGGTTCGGTTGATCTTAATGTTTAGCAGATTTTGATATATGCATATCTGAACAACATGTTTTACATGTGCCTCTTGGATTCAAAGCCTATTGTTGAGGTTTTACAGACAGTGCGCCACCTTGTGGTAAATGATCATTACAACTGAAAAAAAAAAAAAAATTACAATTGTAGTAGCCTATCTTCCTTCATAATAGAGCAAAAAAATATACAATTATAATATTTCTCCATTGTAAAGAGAGATTTGTTTCTTTCCTCACACCAGTCTGCACTTTTGGGCTAAGGAGTAATAATGTTCTTTAGGTGAAAATTACTTTATAACTTTATTCTCTTTTAAAAGTAGCCTATTTCTCTTAAACTATGTATATTGGGAGGCATTACCATTAAATAGCCTACTAAACTGCATGTTCGCATTTGAATAGGCCCTATAAACAAGTCATAACTTATCTAATTAATATGATAATCAATAAATTGAAAGTATAATTAATACATGTTTTGCAGAAGAAAAAAAATTTACAGAAGTCTGATTGTGTGCTATTTCTCACTTGAAAAAAAAATGGTTGATGTTAAATTGGTTTGGTTTCAAGCTAGTTGAAGTCAATAAGTGAAAGCAGCTGCTTCTTTCTAAATAGTTTAGTAACAATGGTAATATTTATGCAACGTAAAGAGAAGAAAATTACCCTAGAAAAACAAAACAACAAAAAAGTTAAATGTGCTTTTGGGCAAAAGTGGTTAGATTTGTAGTATTTAATACATAATGCAAAAAAAGCTGCAATTTTTCTCTTCCTGTCCTTTCACACAAACATATGCCAGTAAGCACCACATAAAGTCCAAATGAAGTTGTTCTGTTCTTCGTCCACTCCATGTGACGCATCTTTTCATCTGAGCATTGTCACATGGAACAGTTTAAATACCCTTAATCTTTTGAATAATGTGTAATTTTACGTAAACTTGGTTAAACAAGTCAACACAAATTACTTCTCACAGTAACATGAGAAAGACTGTAATTTATTTCTGGCCCAAACAGAAGATCGTCTTTCTAACATTAAACCGTTAGTTATATTTTTTATTATTATGTTGTGGAGCCTCTATACTATTCCACTCTATTTTTTAGACTGAATGGTATTTTTTGTTTAAAAACTGGTTCCAGTCATTGTTACCACTAAAATTATATTACAACAAATAGGGTGTTTTCACTTTACAGCTAAATATCCAAATATGTGCATTCGACCAAGTCCACAGCTTATGTGCTGATGGAAAACATGTGCTGCATTTTTGAGCTATGACTTGATTACATGCCTCTTTGGTCCTGAAAGAGGGAGGGAAAAGAGAGCAAGAAAGGGGGACAAGGAGAGAAAGAGAATTCTATTCTCTCTTTGGCACACACCTTTAACTCTATAACCTTTACCATACAATCCATAGCATCTTTGATCACTGGGCCTCTCTATGGAATAAACAATTTAGAGGATGGATGTTTAACGATGAACGCGCTCTCGAGCCTGCTCCATGGGAACTACTTATAAAGTAAATTATGGCAGTCAGCAAATGCAAGCCCGGGGGATGACTTCCAGATGTTAAACTGGTTGCTTTGGCAGTATTTGTAAAATATTAAAACAAATGCTGGCTAAAACATGGTTGTGGAGGAAGTCATGTAGCTGATGTAAAGAACACTGTGTCTTCGAACAGCAAAGGCTGGAGGACAATTGGGGGTTGGAAAATGAGAGCAAATGCACAGTAGGCATTTTACCACTATATAGCTCAGCAAAGTTCTACTGTTAATTTTCTCATGTGCAAACTAAAAAAAAACTTCCACTAAAAGCAAGCCTTCATCCTCATGTACAGCAGATGTAGTGAAAAACATTAAAATATTCTTTTGGCAGTCTTACAGGATCAGGAAGCAAGGAGGATGAGACATATGCCAAACATGACTGTGTAGAGAATGCAGAGGTTGGCAGTGGAGAAAATGACGAGAACTCCCCTTGGAGATGGTTTATAAGCTTTATAAGTTTACACAGCTGTTCAAAATGGTCTGGAGATCATCTGGATTTGGCCTATATAAAATTTTAGTCCTATCTGTTTGTCTGTGCTACACTAGTCCCCAAAGCCCCATCTTGATACATTATAGAAGAAGCTTAGTTTTGCATCGATTAACCCGTTTAGAGCAGTGACAGTAGGGTTAATGGATTATTAACCCAAAAATGAAAATTGTGTCAATTTACTCACACTCTTGTAATTCCAAACCTGTACGACTTTCTTGTTTCTGTGGAACACAAATGAAGAACTTTTTCACATTTGTGAAAATTTGCAAGTTGTCAACAAATCATTCAGACAGGTTTTGAGAATAGAATCAAACTATCAACGATTTCTTGAAAAGAGCTCAAAAGTATGATATACTGTATCACAAATTAGACTTGCAACTTCTCTCATAAACATTTAGGGAAACAAACTAAATTAACAAACTAAACAAACTAAAATAATCATTTAAATTTCTTTAGAAATCATATCGCCAAACTAATTGCTTTTATAATGTAGTTCTTTTTTCCTTATTAAACATTTTGGAGCTTGACATTCCCACTTCTCATTCACTTTCCTTACTCTATATGGCCAGAATAAAATTCACCCTTTGTGTGAGTAAATGGGGTGTCTAACCTGTCTCATTTTTATTAGCTCACCCTGCCAATGGCCTCCCAAAACAAAAGTCAGAGACAGGTATCTGGTAAAAGGCAACCCAATTGTCCACCACTGTATAGTAGGTCTCTGCAATACAAAAAGAGTGACTAAATATTAACAAACCTTGATTTCTCAACTGGTTAACTATAGCATATAAGTATACCATTGACAAGCTTCTCATGTTCTACATCAAATATAAAGGTATCATAATGGTGCTTGTTAATACTGATACTTAAAACATTTGTACATAAAGTCCTCTGTGGCTGGCCAGCTTGAAAATATATCATGAGCAATTTTGGATGTCATGAGGAAAATGTGGTTTTCTGGTCTATTAGAGCTCTTTTGTGTCCAGGGTCCAGGCAGGATAGTTACTGTTCTCAAGAAACCAAACCCTGTAAGGAGAATGTGGTGACATGTAGACTTCAATATAACGACAAGATGAAATTATACTGGTTTTGGCTTCAGTCCATAAGATCAATGCAAAGTAGAACAAACTATTCAATATAAATATTCCACATTACTTTTGACTTTTGCCAGTGACTAATAGAACACAGCCCTATAATTATAACTACAGTGCGTTGAAAATGAAACAGATGTCACAAAGTCTAGAAAAGGGATTGAGGGCTAAGCAGAGAAGTCCGTTTTCAATTCAAATTGAGTTTGAATGTATACCAACATATTTGTGGGATATGAGTTTTTTTCTGAATAGTTTTTTGTTTGAGAAATCCCTAACGAATCCACATTTACTAATGTATGCATTGCAGTATTTGTTATTCAGCTTCAGTTGTGTAAAACTGCGTCTTGATACAACTGATCACACTCTAGAGAAAAATGAGAACTCTCAACATGAGAACACACTGTGCTTTTCAACACAAGCAACTACCCTGCACTTCACACAATCATAACTAGGGCATCTGAGTCAGCCCAGTTTATATGGAAACATCTGCACAGTTTATTGAGTCATGGACGCAGCAAGATTAGATTCTAATAGCGTGTGAGAAAGACACTGGGATCCTGAGATGCCATGTGGCAGTCACATTTCAGTTTCTAAATGCCAAGGATCTATTAGAAAATTACATATCTTTATTTGTTTGGAATATCCATTGGTTACAAAAGAATAACTGGAGTTTGAAGTAGTCTAGTTCTCAAAATGAGAATCAAGGGCTGATGTACCAAATTAGGCCTACTGTTCTGGAGTTTGGTACATTACTTGTTCTATTACTTGCTAAGCCATTTGTTTATCCAGTGTACACTAAATTATTATAAATAATATTCCATTTACTTCCTCATGCTATCTTTATATTCAAGATATATCCTGCCAGAGTGGAGTTTTGTGCCTGGATCACATTTTCTTTAGTTTGATATTTGAAATGTTTCTACAGTACCGAGCTATTGGACGAATAAAGTGTATTGCTATAATTTAATGTCATGGACAATGTTTAAAAACACATTCACGAGAGAGACATTTTTCCACCTTGTAAGTCAGTTCATTTTCGTATCTTCACAGCAGGAAGTCTCTCACACTGGCATTTCCTCTGGAGAGAACGCTGAGTAATGTCTAGGTCTGAGCAATGATATCATTCCCTGCTGTCTCATAATGGTTAGAGCAAATTTACCTCTCTTTAATGACTTACATTTTAGTAAACCAATAAGGAGGCTGTTATTTTTATTACAAATATAGTGGACGCTAATTAAGAATTAAAGGTGACATATAATGAAAATCAGGCTTTTTCCACGTTTAAGTGATATAATCAGGTGCATCTACCAACCCAGAAAATGTGAAAAAGAACAACCCAGTATTATTATTATTTTTTTGGTAAGCCCGTCTCAGCAAGCTTGTGAAAAAACGAGCTGCTCAGATTTCTCTCCCCCGTGACGTAGAAAGGGGATCTTATTATAATATACCGCCCCTGAATCTGCAAGTTTCAACCCACGGCACCGCCATTGTATTTTTGCAAGCGACAATACCAGTACCAGGTGTACCAGTTCTAACGCCATGGTAAACATTCAAGCAAAGCATGCTAACTGTTCTGTCTTTGGCTGCACTGATGAGCACATACACTATTTAGAGTACCAGCCTCAGTGGAGACAAGAATGCAGAATTGATTTATTTACTGTATATTATGCTGCTGCCACACAGATCTAATATAAACACGAAACATCTTTCCTAGCTGCTTACCTTCACAAACATAACTTTGTACCTCTGTTACAACTGTTTTTGTAACTCATGTGTGTAGTTTTTAACATAAACTTGTGTGTATTTGACAGTTTAAGTGCAGTAAAACTGGAAAGAGAACTTAGTTTAGTACGCGCATGTCAAGTGACATCCGTTTTCTGTGCATGTGTGACAGATGTGTGCACTCAGAAAACCGTATATCATAATATTAAAATGCATGATTTTAGTGCAATAGACATGATAATCAAAACCAAACAGATGTTTTTTGGCAGAATATCTGAGGTACAAGCTGTAAAGGCACAGCCCTATTCTGGAAAAGGGGGCAGGGAGCAGCAACTAATTTGCATTTAAAGAGACATGCACGAAAACAGCGTGTTCTGCTTCTCAAAATACGCATATTCAAAATGAAATAATAGATGATCTGTGGGGTATTTTGAGCTGAAATTTCACAGACACATTCTGGAGACACCTGAGACTTATATTACATATTGTACAAAGTGGCATGATAGGTCTCCTTTAAATATGATTTATTTATTTTATTTTTTTTACAGAGTGTGTTGTATTTCTACAGTAAATTACCAGTCAAATGATTATGATTAGGAGAAACTGAAATTACTGTGATGATAATCTCTCACAAAACACTGCAGTCAAACCAGCTGCTGATGACTCATCAGACATATTCAAAACCTCTAAGGAGAAGAACCGTATAAACCTGGAACTCAGCCGAATCATGAAAAAGAGATACAGTATTGACTCTCTCATCTATTTCTCATCTAATCAGCGATGAGTCTATTGTTTGCTTTTTGATAATTTGAGTTTGGAAAGATTAATTTTGTTTCTCTGTTTGGTTTCTTTAATTTATAAAACCAGACAAATAAAATCTATTTTCATAATGGACTACGTTATAGAACACTAGTCAGGAACTGTGTATCACTATTATTTGTTTGATATTATTGCACATGCTGGCTGAGTTTGCAATACATTATCAAGTACATATGTTAAAGCTAATACACAACCAAGAGTGAGTAAGATTAATCACCTTTGGAAGGACTGACCTTTAAGCTGACCTTTTGACCATTATAAATGTCATGCATTAAGAAGATATAAGGCTCTATAAACTTAAAAGGTTTTCTCAGAACAAGAAGAATGTTTTCTAGGGGAGCAGGCTGAAGTCTTGCAAGATCATGTCCATTACAACTGATTTAAAGTATTTAAAACAGACTTATGTAGATTTATTCATCACATCTGAAGAAAGTTATTTTTTGGGTTTGCAAAAAGAAATTTTAAAACAAAATCTTATTGTTCCAGTCTATTTACAGCTGCTTCTAATGACAAAACGTGAAGCTAATGGTTGAGGGTGTAAGTTAATGAAGGATAGAAAAAGCGTAAAAGGCAAGATGATGATCTGAAATGTATCACAGTGTGGGGTCACATGAAGTAAATGTTTATATAAATACTCTCCACTGATGCCTCAAGGTTCTCCGTCCAAAACAGTGTAATATAAGCTAGAATCATGACAGACCAGCTGTGGTAGCTCTGCAAGCTCTCACAACATCCAAACAAAGCAAAAGAGGAGGAAACACGCTACAAAGAGAAACATAAGGGAGGGATGTTTCCAATCCCTGGAAAGAGTGAGTGGGGTTGTTCCTCACAGGATGCAGATAAAAAAAAAAAATAAAAGTTTAAATGCACAGCCTGAAAAAAAAAAAAAAATATATATATATATATATATATATATATATATATATATATATATATAGATAGATTTTTTTATGGTATCTCTTAGGAATGCTGAATCATTAATATCTTCCATTTACTTTTTGTTATAAGTTAAAATTTAATTTATGTTTTAGCTGAAGATGTTTCCTCCTGAATATCCATGAAAGGAGGTTGGGAAAGCAATGATTAGACCTATGTCAGGTCATGAGATTTTGTTGATCTTAGCCAAGAATGTAACTGGTAATGACCTGCATATCTTGCCTGACACTCACACAGAGAAACATTTACCCTTCAACATCTAAATGCATATTAAGTTTATATAAAATGCAGTAGTTCAAGTTGTGTAAATATTAAAAAGCAAACTAATGAATTCTGGAACATCACTTTGTTATGCATAGACAGCTGTCTAGGCCGCTGGCATGATGAACAGAATTATAAAAATAACATTTACAGTTTAAATTGTTTAAAGAGATCTTAGATGTACGTGTGAATGGGAGAAAAAAAAAACATAAAAAAAGCATTAAGCATGCCTTTGAAGTTCTTGTTTTAATTCTACACACCCACTTATATAGACATAGATGTGGTAGACACTAGCTGTGCCTTATTACAAATGTCTGAACTTATATCTAAATGCAAACACAGAACTGTTACTAAAGATGGCTTTTTCGTCCCTTTCTTTTTTAGCTAAATATCAAAATATGGCATTTTGACATCACAGGCCGCCATACTAAAAACACAAAGTTCTCTGTCTAACCAAGTGTATTATAACACCATGAATTTAATGATATCTCAGACATGTGGTGAAAGAAAAGTTTAAAAAGACTTATTTTTGTAATCAATCTAGGAAAACTTTTTTAATATGGTTTTCGATAGCTTTTAGCATTATAAATGTAAGAATACGTGTTTAGAAATGGTGTTAATCAAGCCTAATCAAGCATACAACTATAGATTAATCAGGTTAAGTATTAAAATAAGTTTAAGAACTGGTGGAAAGACATTTAGAGCAGCGTGATATGGCAATAAAATTACGTAGTCTCAAAAAAACAAAACACGTTCTGAGCCACGTTCACTGCACATCATCGAAAGCAGAAAAAAAAGAAAAAAAAAAGGACATATCCAAACCAGAGGAAAACATGTTTCCTTGTACAAACTAAGTTGTTCTCCCTAGACTGAAATCAGTGTGACTCTTCATTTGAAGATCCTCGTTGTGTTTCAGTAAAGGGTAGCCACAAGGACATCGAGAAGAGTCAAGGCTTAAATAATCATAGGTTTCAGAGTCACTTTGAGGTCTATCTGTCTGGAGTGACAGTCTGAATTACAATGTGGACATCCCATTTTCACACAGATTCTTCTTCAAAAAGAGGGAATTGTGTGTGAACTGTGGAGAACTCTATCTTTTAAAGTTTCCCTAGAGTTTGAATGCAACTTTTCCCTATATAGTGTGATTCCTGGACATCAGCATTCAGCAATAAAGTTCTCAAAATCAGGATATAATCAAATGAGCATTATGCATTGTTTGGTGTTCAGATGAAAATCTTACATTTATTGAATTACAGACTACTCTCTCACACACAAACACATATACTTGATGTTGGAAAGACAGACTCAGATGAGTCACTGTTTCCATAAGGTCATTTTCTAACCCATACAGCCTTGTTCCAACAACAAAGTCCCTGAACACAGCAAGTTATGAGTATTTCCACATAAACCAAAGGAAAATACATGTGATTTATATTACAGTTAATCTCCCACAATGCAGCATCTTAGTGGAGATGTAAATTGTAAAGAAGAAGCTGCCCATTGTTATCCTAGACCGTTCCTACGGAAGTCTGAGCATTTGGGAAGGAACCACAGACTTTAGCTGACATGGAGTAATGCTGAGCATGTTCAGTGCGGTCAGGTCAGGCCAGACTGGAAGACTGGTGGAAAATGTACGTCAGAAGTCCACAAAGGACCATGCTTTTGCTATCATCATCACTAGGGGATTTTAACCGTTGCTGTAGAAAGCGCAGAGTCTGCAATGAACTAGCAAATTGAGGGAAAGCGTGAGCTTTCTCTTCACCTTTAATAGTAAGGTTTCCATGGGTGGCTTGTGAACGATAGTTCCCCTCACATAAATTTATAATGGCTCATACACATTCTCTATTCTCACATTCTCTATTATTCACAAGGGAACAGACAGTTCCAGCTGTATTGTCTAAAATCCTGACCACTGACCCATTTTATTACCCCACATGTGAATTCTATCTAGATCACATCTGTTTATGCATGTGTTGTAGTTTAATTTGTTTTCTGTAAATTGCACAGAATACTATGGACTGTGGAAAATGAAAGTGTCTTTTTTTTTATATCTATTGCTAGCATATACTGTAACTATTCACACCACAGCACAAATGACATTGCTTTTATGCAACAAATCTATAAATAAGATATGCATGCTGACATGCATTTCAAATAAAAATTGGTCAGCTGAAAAAAAAAAAAAAAAAAGCCAAAGCATGAAAGCTTGCATCATGCATCATTTAAACTGGAACATAACTGCAAAATCAAGTCCCCTCCCATATTCAATGCATTCAGTAGGTAATTATTTCATTGATTCTCATTTGTTCATCATTAGCTAGTAAGAGAAACCCTATTCGGAACAAACCTAAAGAAAAAAAAACATTTGACCAACTTTCAGAAATCCTGTTCATTGCTCATGAAAAAAAAATAAATAAAAATAAAAAATGAAAAAGAAATAACACAAAGTGAAATTTGAAACAATCCTGAAAAACTGGTATTAAACTATTATACTTGCATGTTTGCTGGTGTTCTCTGAGGTCGTCAGCAGCCATGTGTTCAGGAAAAGATCTCTTTTCTTTGGCATCCTTCCCTGACACATTCATTCCCTCAGGTCAAAAAGCTAAACAATTTCCAATCAACACCCTCCTAATGCATCCGTTTCATTCATTTATGCCGTATTTATTCATTAGCTTGAACACTCAGAATTGAATGGTTGTATCTCCCCGTTAGCTATAAGCTGTAGCCACATTTGATCTGCATCCCAGAATCAATACGTGATGAACATTTATTATGAGCACAGTGCAAAAAAATGCTATGAGGGGCCAAAGTTTAGATCTTTACCTACTGTGTTGCTCTTTCCCTGCTTTGTTGCTAGTGCTGTTAAGTGTTAAACCTTCTCAAATAGACGGGTTCAAAAACTTCCTCTTCACTCAGGGTGAACATTTCAGGTGAGCACAACACCCAAAAGGTTTCATTTGAAGGCAGCCGGATGAAGCTCAAGTGTGCCATCTGGTGTACTGGTACTACAGCAGCAATCCGTATTGTTGAACATGAACATTTGAATGTTTGCCACCACAGCTGTTCATTATTCTCCAAAGTTCTTGTACTTCATAGCTTGAAAATGTTATTAAGAAATAGTTTATTTTAAATAGTTAAATAGTTATATTTTAAAGATGGACTGAATAGCACATTGCAGTAGAGGTCATTTGGAAACAATCTGTATGAATCAGACTTCCTGAAGGGTATTAGCTCATGTCTTCCCACCAGAGCCTTTCCAAAAGGCAAGGGTTCACCTTTTCCAGTAATTCTCAGCCACTTTCTCAGGGTATACCAGCGCTTTTACACATCTGTCTTGCCTTCTGGTCTAGTTGCAAGGCATGACACACATAATCGGGTGATTCCATGAGTGCTTTTTCCATTTTTAAAAGTAAATTTTCATTTTAAAAAGTAAGATTTAAAAAAAATTGTATAAAAAAAATAAAAATAAAAATATTAAGAATTAATACAGAAGTCTGACTTTTAATGAGCCATATCTAAATATGGAAGCATAAGGCTGGAAATAGACCAAATGGTATAAAAAAGGGTGGGGGGTGGGGTATTTAAAGGGATAGTTCATTAAAAAAAAAAAAAAAAAAAGGGTTCTTTTTATTTAACAAAAAAGTTATTTGTTGGAAAAAATATATATTATGGAAGTCAATGGGGACCAGAAACTTAATATAACTTGTAATACAGTTACTGTGTTTTGTTTCTGTAATACATATTTTAATATTTTGTTGATGCATTTAGAAAAATACCTATAATAATACAGTACATGTTAAAACTATTTAAATTAATTGTTTACCCATATGCTTATGAGTACCTTTTTCATGCAGTGGTCAAAAGTACCTTTTTCATGGAATGGTCTAATCACGACCAACAATACAAACACACCCACATACAGTACAACTATATAGGACAGTTTTTTTTAACAAGGAGTTGTTGATAAAAAAATGTGTGTATATATGTATGTGTGTATGTGTGCGTACACAATATTTATATAGCATTTACCTTTTTTTTTTTTTGCCCATAGAGGATGAGTTGAGCTGTTCAGAGAACGGACAGGTGTACACAAACAGAGACATCTGGAAACCTGAACCATGCAGGATCTGTGTTTGTGACAGCGGGACCATCTTGTGCGATGAGGTGCAATGTGATGAAGTGTCTAACTGTGCAAAGGTAGTAATCCCAGAAGGAGAGTGCTGTCCTGTTTGCCAGAGTGACACAACACACAGCAGTGGCAATGGCAGACCAGGTGAGGATGAGCACCACAAAAACCTCCAAAACAAATTAATATTTATTTAGCATCTTCATTGCAAATCTGTAGTTTTTTTTTTTTTAGATTGGATAAACAGCAAATATTTTGTCTATTTCTTTTTTCTTAGCAGGCAGAATTGCCAAGGTAAGCTATAAAGTTATACTCAGCACTGCCAATATGTAATATAAATGTGAATAAATAAATACATTTGTTAGTCCAGTGACTTCTGCTCTGAGTTTTACTCTTCTTGCTTTCAGGGTCAGAAAGGAGAACCTGGAGATGTCCCAATTGTATGTTTGAATTAACATTTATCTTGCATTTGAATATAAGGATGGATATATAATAATATTTGCAGAGTTTGAAAATAATACAAAAATTCCATCTTAATTTTAGGTTGTTGGAATAAGAGGTCGTCCTGGAGCAATGGTGAGATTTCTTTAATTTACTTTCATAGGGACCTGATCAGTATAAATAAACAGATTTATTATATGGTTCCAATTATACAACTGAACATATAATAAAATAAGTTCTTTAAATTTTTCATGCTCTACTTTGTGCAGTTTATCATTTCTATCACATATACAGTATCTAGTAGATCCTGATGTCTGGACACTAGATGGGGACAGAGCAAAACTCAGATTATTTGCCTTAAGCTAGTTTGGTCTTTATTTGAACTTTTCATGTAACCTTGCTAGTAAAATATTTTGAAACTTTCTACACTGGCGATTCATAAATTTTCATAAATCAGTCTTCTTGCAATCAGCCCTTTGTTTGAAAACTATGACAATAACTTTAACAGACTAATGCAATATTTCTAATGCTTTTTATTAACCTTAATTAAGTTTTATGTAATTTTATGCATATTATACAGGGGCCTCCAGGAGCTCCAGGGTACAGAGGAGACAGCGGACCCAAAGGTCGACCTGTAAGAAACAGCAAATTAATTTCAAAATGTGATTAAAGATGTGAAATATTGTGTAATATTATTGTAATGTTATGTTATTTTTGCCTGATTTTAATGTCTCTTGTAGGGTTTCAGGGGTCCCCCAGGATATGATGGAGAGCCCGGTGTTCCAGGACAGCCAGGAGAGCCAGGGCCCCCAGGACATACCCCAGGAGTGAGTTTAGAGTTTGTAGTTTTGTTAATCATAACAGGCCCTTTGAAAGTAGGACTACAAGACAAAATATAAAAAGCAGAGTGTTGAAGAAAAAAACAACACAACAGTTATAATATATATAGTTCCAATTAATAAAGCCCTATGTCCTCTCATACTTAGGGTGAGTTGTCTTCACATATGGCTGGAGGATTTGCTGACAAAACAGGAGCCCAGCATGCCATGATGCCTGGAGTTCGAGTAAGTAGAGATTCTGTCATTTAAACAAAATTATAAGCCACACATTTATGAGGAACATTACAATACATGTATCATACTCACATCACTGCAATGCTGTGTTAAAATAATAAGCTGGAGTAAAAAGTGGTGTTTCATAAGCCCTCTCTGTGATTATTCCAGTAACAAAGCTATTTTTCAATAGGGAGAGGCAGGAACAAGGGGACCGCCTGGGCCAAATGGAGCACCAGTAAGTATTTATTTGATAAGAAATTTTTGTTACACATATCAGGTCAAAAGAATATGGCTTCCAGCAGTAGCATGTTTTTCAATTTCCTTTAGGGGGCGCCAGGACCACAAGGACCTCCTGGTGATGTAGGAGATCCAGGGCCAATGGTGAGGAAACATGATTAATTGTCTACCGTCTCTGAAGACTTCATAATTTAGTCTGCCCCACACTCTTTATTTTAAAGCAAACATCAGCCAGGATAAACTCAATGTTTGCATATCGCAGACAATTTTCATGGCTCATTTATTAAAGGCAACCACAACTTTGGCTATTCACATTCACAGGCAAAACTTGTACTACATGTTTCCCACCATTCATTGGTGAAATTTATCTGGTTATCATATACAACTTGAAACCGTAACCTTTAGGAATACTGGTACATTTTACAATAAGGTTGTTAATTACAGTAGTTAACATGAAAACAATGTATAACACTTCTACAGCATTTATTCATCTTAGTTAACGTTGATCTCAGCATACACTAATATATATGTTCATAACATTAGTTAATGCACTGTGAAATAACATTGTTAATTAATGTTATTTAATGTATTACCTAATGCTAACAAATTATACTTTATTGTAAAGTGTTACCAGAAAACATTTCTTTTGATCACAAAACCAGCAAATGATCTGATGTTACATATGCTTATGAGTCACAGAATACGGCGGGATCTATTCTTAGCAAATTCTTTTTAACTCAAGTGACTTATCAGACAGGTGTTATAGTTTAAGAATTAAATATACAACAATACTTTAAGGATGTGAGATTGACTAATAGCTGAATTACCCCTTTCAATGCTGCAGAATCAGCCTTTCTAATAAATTCCATGATCGTGCTACTTAAGTCACAAAAATGATTCTGGAAGTACCGCATTGTTTTATTACTAAATGAGCACTCCATGTGTACAATGTACCATTTTTTATGTTTAATCAACTTTTAGTAATTACTGTTCTGCATTGTATAGGGTGGAGCTGGCCAGAGAGGACCAGAGGGTCCTCCGGGGAAGCCTGGTGAAGATGTGAGTACTCTATGCTGCCATCATAGGCATCCTCACAACAATGTGGAAAAATTAAACAGGATCTGAAATGGAATTATTTTGCTGCCATAGGGAGAATCAGGGACTTCAGGAAGTTCAGGAGAAATGGGATTTCCAGGATCTGCGGTAAAAAGTGTCATTCATTATTTGTAGCTTTTATCATTGGATGGTGTTTGTTTGCATTTAGATTTATGTTTGAATAACTTTTATGCGCAGGGAGCAAGAGGGTTTCCAGGGACACCAGGGCCACCAGGCTTAAAGGGCCACAGAGTGAGTAAACTCTTCATCTCTAGGCCTCATTTAAGATTTACACGTGTGACATGCATACAGTATTTTCCAAAAGTCAGAGACTATACTAAAAATCCTTCAAAGACAGTATGACTAAGAAATATTGAATAAGAAATATTTAAGATTCTGAAGGTCACTGATCAAACAAGTTAATATGTGACATTGACCATGTCAACTCATTTTGCATTAAATTGCAATAATACAAAGTAGAAGTATTGTCAATCGTCTTAGATTTTTGAACCTCACTGTTTTATATGCTCTCTCAATGTTACCTTCCACATTTGTCAAGTGTGAGAATTCCATTCTCTTACTCTGGGTATCTTTTCAATGTGAAATTGTCCTGGTATTGAGTACATCATTGTTTTGGAATTGCTTACAGATCATCCACCATGCCACCAGTTTTGTCTTGAATACATCACAATACATCACATGAAATACCTGTAAGCCAGAGAGGAACCCAAGTCAGATTTCACACACAAAATATGAAAGAACAAAATACACAACGTCATGTTTGACAATAAGTAATTGCAGCTTATTTTGCACAAGCACCAACCAGCTATTCAGCACGAAGTTCCCTTGGTTGAAAATACAATTTATATGAATACTAGAACAGAATGTACAAATGATTTTCAAGTTACCAGTGCAAAATTCATATCAGAATTGGATATGTTTAGGTTTCTAGGTGGAGTCTAACAAAATAATAATCCTGTTATGTCCTTTCATAATTCAGGGTCACCAAGGTCCAGCTGGTCTTAAAGGAGAACATGGAGCTTTGGGATCAAAGGTTCAGCTTTTGCAAATTTACTTCATTATTAAGCACCTACTCACTATAAACCCTAACTGTTAGCATTGACAAAGCTTTAAAAGAACAGAGCTGTAACACTTCAAATTTGTCCGTTTTGTATATACACACAAATATTAAATATGATTGTATTAGTAGTTTCATGTTTATTTTCATCATATATTATTTATTATTTTAGGGTGAATCTGGTGGACCTGGTGCAATGGGTGCCCCTGGTCCTATGGTAAGAAGACCACATCCCAATACATTGCAAACTTCATTTAAAGCAGTATTACTGATGTGAATCTAGTAAATAAAAACAGATGTTGTCATGCTTACACTGCCACAAATGCTTCTAGCCTTATTTCCAATTAAATTAAATTGGCCTGTTGCTAAATGCAGGGTCCCAGGGGAATGCCAGGAGAAAGAGGACGCCCAGGCCCGAGTGGCACAACGGTGAGAGCAAAAATAAATAAGAGTGAATAGCATTGTTCTGATAACTTTAATAAGAGCTTTTGAGTATAATAAGATACATTTATTTATTTATTTTGTATTTCAGGGTATGCGTGGTGCTCAAGGAAATGTTGGAAAACCAGGTCCAATGGTAAGGAATTTTAATAAACCAAAGGATAATATGTAACAAAGGAAGCAACTACAAATGTCATGATGCCAATCTCTAATGGTTTAATTGTTTTAAGGGTCCTTTGGGAATTAGTGGTGCCCCAGGGTATCCTGGAGGCCCAGGCATGAAGGTAGGTCATGATAACAAGAATTTATACATATGTTTTGTATCATTTTTCGCTATTTAACTATTAATTCTATATATCGTAATAGTTCAGCTGAACCTTCACTACCTTAAATCATTGTTACATCTAGTAATAAAAAGGAATTTTACTTGACAGGGTCAACCAGGACCTACAGGGGTGAGGGGTCCAGAGGGACCACAGGGACAAAGAGGAGAGACAGGACATCAAGGCAGATCTGGACCACAAGGACTACAAGTACGTTTGTGATTGTCATTTTGTACATTAGAACATGATTGCAAATACTAAGTCAATTATTTATTAATCTGTGATGATTCTGAATTCTTCAGGGGCCTATGGGCACTGACGGTGGTCCAGGTTCCAAAGGCCCAGTGGTATGTTAAAGAAAAAATTAATGAAAGAGTTAGCAAAAAATTTAGCAGTTTTTATTACGCAGATATTGGCAACTAACACAACATCATTTTCTCCAGGGAGCTGCTGGTCCTCAGGGTCCTGTTGGTCTGCTGGGCCCAACTGGCCCACCAGGACCTCAGGGAAGCACTGGACAGCCTGGGATCAAAGGTCAAGGGGTAAGGCATTTGTTGCTCACGTTGTGGCGTATGCATTCATGGACTGAAGATTTATTGTGTTCATATAATGTAAAATAACATACAATGTACTATTTGTGCCTGAAAATGTGTATAACAACGAACAATTAAGAACACTGAATCTCAAACCAGTCTTGTGTTTTGTGTTGTGTTTAGGGAGATTTAGGTGTTCCTGGATTTAAAGGAGAGGCTGGACCTAAAGGAGAACCTGTAAGTTTTGATTGAATAATACTGTAGAACTATTTTTTTTTCTCAAAGGTGAAGCATGGGATTTCTGTACCCCGTCATCAGACAAATTTACAGAATTAGGTATAATTAGGTACAGAATTTTCTAACAGGTAAAAAACTATGAGAAGACAAAGAACACACAAATTACCTTTAAGTGTAATGTATTTCTTTGTCATAGGGTCCACCGGGATCACAGGGAGTACTTGGACCTCAGGGAGAAGAGGGAAAACGCGGGCCCAGAGGAGATTCAGGTTCTGTTGGCCCACATGGACCTGTTGGTGAGAGAGTGAGTCTAGTTTTCCTTTTATTGCCTTTACAAAAGCAGACCGGCAGGAGTGTAATTATGAAAACCACCTCAATTTTCATGGGGTTTTTATTGTCTGATATAGGGGGCACCTGGAAACCGAGGCTTCCCTGGTCAAGATGGTTTACCGGGTCCAAAGGTAATAAAAGAGTTCAGTTAAATCCAAAGTATTAACGAGTTGAATATAATTAGCTGAATACTGAAATAATACTTTTGTTTATAATTATCTAAGGGTGCACAAGGTGACCGTGGAATTACAGGAACTCCTGGTCCTAAAGGCTCGACTGGAGATCCAGGGAGAACAGGGGAACCAGGTCTTCCAGGCGCAAGGGTAAGTGAAATTATTCATGTGTATCCTTGTCTTTATAACAGAAAAATCAGAGCACAATGCACCAACTCCTTCAAATACATCACTAATTAATTTTTGCATCCTCTTTTTCTCAGGGTTTGACAGGTACACCTGGAGTTCAGGGCGCTGAAGGAAAGCCAGGACCACTGGTACATTTATCTGATGTTTTCCATTCATGACTGGAACAAAATATCCAAATTTTTTGACAGAAAATAAAGAAATGTTACTAATCACCTTCTACAGGGTGCTCCAGGTGAGGATGGGCGCCCAGGGCCTGCGGGGTCACCTGGAACAAAAGGCCCTCCTGGAACTATGGGATCAATAGGCCCAAAGGGTTTTAGTGTGAGTGGAATTTTTATTCATTTATTCATTTATTCTCTGTAAGTACGTGACTTATCATTTGAACAATAATTTAGGGGGATCCAGGAAAGGCAGGTGAGCAGGGATCTGCAGGAGTTTCTGGGCAAAGGGTGAGTAACAGCAATTAAATGTATTAACTACTTTTGACACCACAACACCTGCAGCTTAACTGCATAGCAACATGCCAAAAAAAAAAAAAAAAAACTTTGACCATCTGAGCAACCACATTGTGATGCCCTGGTTGCAACATCGTGGCACTTATGTTCAAGCTCAATTAACATTTTCTTTAGAGAATATAAATCTTGTTCTAAATGACAATGAACTGTAACTTTGACTTTCTCATAGGGCCCACCAGGCAAAGATGGAGAAGTAGGCCCAGCTGGTCCACCAGGTCCACATGTAAGTGTACTATTTTGTCTCTATATTACCCAACCACCTGCTTTTGCTACTGTGTTGTATAGCTATTAAACTCACAATTAGACAAGTGCAATTAGAGTACAATCTATGATTTTATTTCTTGATTTTTAGGGTCCAGCAGGTGAGAGAGGCGAACAGGGACCTCCTGGAATGCATGGCTTCCAGGTGCTTGATTTATGACTATTTAATCATTCAAAATGATTTCTTTTCTTTGTTGTTATCTGGCTCTTTAATAAGATCAATATTCTTATCTGTTTCTCAGGGTTTGCCGGGACCAGCAGGTGCTCCTGGAGAGGCAGGAAAACCTGGTGATCAGGTACATACAGTACATCACTAACTCCTGGAAAAATGGATGAAAAAGAAGGGACAAATGGCAGAAAACAATGCTAATCAGACATTTGTCTCTCTCTCAAGGGTATTCATGGTGAAGGCGGCCCAATAGGCCAAATTGGACCAAGGGTGAGTTCTAGTTTTACCTTAAAATGCTTCTGTAAACACATGTTGTTGAGGTAAAGACATGTTCTTATTGGTCAGTCATTTCATTGAACAGGGTGAACGTGGAACCCCAGGAGAAAGAGGAGAGCTTGGATCTCCTGGCTTGCCTGGAGCCAAAGGTATCCCAGGGGCACCTGGTCCTGATGGCCCAAAGGTAAAATTAAGTATCTATTATTAGTACTGAGACACAGGAATAACGTTTTAAATGATTTCAGAATAAGATCTTATTGTACTGTAGATTGAGCACAGAATACACTACGAAATAAGCACACTGCCTCAGTTTCACTATGCAGCTACTTCATAATCCTGACATGTTTAGTGAAGTGTTGTAATTAATGCTTTTAAAATGTTAATTCATCATTCTACTGAATTATTTGTAGGGTAGCCCTGGGCCTCCTGGTACGGTAGGTGATCTAGGCCCTCCCGGTCTGCAGGGAATGCCAGGTGAAAGAGGGATCTCTGGCCCACCTGGTCCAAAAGGAGAGAGAGTGAGTAACAGCACAATTAGATTTACAGTGTGCACATAGATATCTGTATATTTTTAGTTCTATAATTAACCTTTTCTCGCATTTAGGGAGCTATTGGTGAGAAGGGGTCAGAGGGCACTCCTGGAAGTGACGGTGCAAGGGTAATTATTTGTATTTTTAAAACATCTTAACTGAGTGGTTATCAACTGGTGCGTTGCAAATCATTCTGAGAGTGCCAATGACAAAAATAAAAATGAAATAAATAATATAACACTATTCATGTTCCTGTTTTGATTTGAACTTAGATTTGAAAGAAACATTTCAAACTGGCAAAAGTTGAGAGAAAGCAATCTCAATCAATCAAGCATAAACAAATGTAACAGACATGTTAGTAATCGAACAGAGGGTGAACTATACAAGACTTGTTCAAGCAGGCCCGATCATAGATGTGCACAAAAGTCTCTGTAGATGAGCTTAATATGCATGAAAAAATAATCTCATGCTGTCGTGTTGTCTTTCACATGTAGGGTTTGACAGGCCCAATTGGCCCTGCAGGACCCGCTGGTCCAAGTGGTGAAAAAGTACACCCACATAACATATTATTATCTATATTTTACTTTAATACTGTTTTCTTTTACGACATACTTCTAACATAGTGTTTTAACAGGGAGAACCAGGCCCTAAAGGACCACCTGGACCTCCAGGATCAAGAGCAATGCCAGTGAGTTAATATTTCACACTCAAATACAAAAGGCAACAATGTTTCAAATTAGTTAAATGTTTTGATTTAATAACAAATATTTGTGCTAAAACCAAGGGATCCCGTGGTGAACCTGGGCCAATAGGTGCTGTAGGCTTTGTTGGACCGGCTGTAAGTATACATTTTGAAATCTGACAGAAAACTCATGGTTGTTTGATATTGCATGCATTAAATATGCGAAAATGCAAAGTTTTTGTCAGATCATTGAGTAAACCAGTTCTGAATCTGGAACACTTTTAAAATCACAGGGTATTGATGGTCAGCCTGGTGTGAAAGGACCACCAGGGGAGCCTGGACAAAAGGGTGATGCTGGATCTCCTGGCCCTCAAGGCTTGGCTGGTCCTCCAGGGCCACAGGTGATAAAACATTTGCATAAAAATGGTTTTCAGAAGGTCCTGTGAAACTGCTAGTGAATTAATTACCCCTTTCTTAATATGTGTGACTACAGGGTAATATTGGTGTGGCTGGACCAAAGGGTGGTAGAGGAACACAGGGGGCACCTGTAAGTATAGATGTAATCGCAAATACTGTATCATGCGGTTTGAATGGCTAGTCACTTAACATACCTCAATGTTTAGGGCCCAACAGGTTTCCCTGGATCTGCTGGAAGAGTTGGCCCACCTGGTCCAACGGTACGTTGCATGGACTACAGAGGTTCACAATCACAAATCAGAAATTATGACAATTCAAAACATTTTTTCAAACCTGTAGGAATTTGTTTTCTTAGGGTCCTATTGGTGAGCCAGGTCCAATTGGTCTTCCTGGGAAAGAGGGTCCTCCTGGTCTTCGAGGAGATCATGGACCTCCAGGACGCCAGGGAGAGAGAGGTCCCTCAGGGCCTGCTGGAAGCCCTGGAGACAAAGGAGATTCTGGAGAAGATGGACCACCAGTAAGTGCACCAGATATTTCTCAGATGAAACACTAAGTGTAAAAACAGAATCTTAATGGTTATTTCCATTAGGGACCTGATGGTCCACCAGGTCCTGCTGGAACCACGGGGCAAAGAGGAATTGTAGGCCTTCCTGGTCAAAGAGGAGAACGTGGAATGCCGGGACTCCCTGGGCCAGCTGTTAGTATTGTTGTTACATGCTGAAATATTCAAATAGAGTCTAACAGCACTTCTTTTTTTATAAGACCTCTACTAATCTGATTCTTCATGATTGTCTCATGTAGGGTCCTCCAGGAAAACAGGGTACATCAGGAGCCCCAGGAGACAAAGGACCTCCTGGCCCAGTTGGGATGCCTGGTGCTAATGGACCTCGGGGGGATCCTGGACCTGATGTAAAATATATTTAATATAATTGTTACATTAAATTTGTACTGACTAGAGTTACTTGGCACAATAAATAAATATATAATTTTTGGTTTTGATTATTAGGGACCTGCTGGGTCTGATGGTCCACCAGGAAAGGAAGGTGTCATAGGAGCCCAGGTGAGACCCAAAAACATTAAAATGACCCATGTCCAAATCATAATTTCAAGCTGTTTGTGCCAATCTTACAAAGCGGTTTCATTTTTAAAGGGTGATCGAGGAGATCCAGGCCCAGAGGGTTCGACTGGATCTACAGGACCACCTGGTTCCCCCGGTCCTGTCGGTGCAACTGGAGGAATTGGAAAGAGAGGAGAGTCTGTAAGTCTCACAGTTTCTTATCATTTAATATATACTAGAATGCCATCTCTAAAGCATTTTGGCTCACTTTTTCCTCACACTGTCTTGGCAGGGTTCAAAAGGACCCTCTGGCCCTCCAGGTCCTGCTGGAAAACGAGGACTCATAGTAGGAAACCTATGACATAAAGTCATTTATTAGAATGTCTCCAATTACCTTAAAGTTGCAAATAAATAAAACTATACAACTGCTCCATTTCTAACCATCTATTTAAGGGACCGCAAGGACCAAGAGGAGATAAGGGAGATGTGGGTGACCATGGAGAGAGAGGACAGAAGGGTCATAGAGGATTTGCAGGCTTACAAGGTCTTCCTGGACCACCTGTAAGTTATAACAAAGATCCTCGCTTGATTCAAAGAGAAAGGATATTCCAAAGCCTACATAATTCACTTGAGTCGCACAATTAATTAAATATAGAACATCAAGCAGTGTATTATCAGTGAAGCATTTTTTCATCATACCATTTTACATTCACTTCATTTTTAGGGCACAACTGGAGAACAGGGAGCTCCAGGCATCTTTGGTCCAAGTGGACAAAGGGTATGCATTTAACTTTTTAAATGTGAATGATTTACAACTAGTCAAATGGTGACTGACATGAAATAAATAATTTGTCTCACAGGGACCTCCTGGGCCCATTGGACCACCAGGAAAGGAAGGGTACATTGGACAGCCTGGACCTATGGGTCCTCCTGGTTCAAGAGGAGGTAGTGGCGATATTGGACCAGAGGCAAGTTAAAATTTTCTGCCACTTCACATAGCATTACAACTTAAAACACCCACTAATTTGTCTCATAATGATTAGGGACCTCCTGGAGAACCTGGCCCACCTGGCCCTCCCGGATCTCCTGGACCTCCCACTGCAGCTATGGAAGATCTGTTTGGTGGGCCTCAAGATTATGATGCTGGTCTTCCTCCCCCAGAATTCAGTGAGGATGAGGCTCTTCCCAAGAGTAACTCAACAAGCGTGTTCCAGGCTGATCCTGGAGTTCAGGCAACTTTGAAAGCTCTGAGCAGCCAGATTGATAGCATGCGTAGCCCTGATGGTAGTAGAAAGCATCCTGCCAGAACTTGTGAGGACTTGAAACAATGCTACCCTCAAAAAAAGAGTGGTAAGTTAATTTTGGAGTATTCCAGAAGCAGGTAAATCATTATAACCAACTGTTGGCCACTGACTTGCTATATCAGTATCCTACCAACTCAGTTGAAATGTCAGTGGCACTAAAAGCACTTTCAGTTTTATCCAAATCAGATGAACAGAGACTTCTGAAATGAAATCTCTGGGGAGTGGCACTAAAAGGTTAATGAAATCACATACCACTTCTATAATCCTTACCCTAAACCTAACCAATAGTGTTGCAACTGCATTGCAAGTGCAATGTACCTGGTGAGCTACTAAGCATGTTTACTACATCAAAAAAGCCATACATACTGAGCTTATTATTTAAAGGGTCATATGATGCAATTTCAAGTTTTCCTTTCTCTTTGGAATGTTACAAGCTGATTGTGCATAGATAAGATCCCTGAATTTGCAAAGACTAAAGTCTCAAAACCAAAGAGATATTCTTTATCAAAGTTAAGACTCTGTCACGCCCCCTAAAACAGCTCATTCAAACCTTTTACAGTCTATGATTCAAACACACCCCCAGGTCTACCTCAAGATGGAGATTGAGGTCTCTGCAGAGCAAAAGTGGGTGTTTCTGAATTGCTAGGCATTTTCAAGCTGCTGGGTGTTTCTAAATCATGCAATCAAAATGATCCCCCTGACCTAACCCCACCCCTAAACCTACCGTCACTATGACGTCAGCCAATCAAGTAACATGGTCAAAAAACGCTGGTAACTCCCATTACTTTTCTGCAGAGACCTATACTTGTCAAGATGTGGAAATATTTGAGTAAGACTGCCCAAATGTGCACCGAGGAAAGAAGGCGTGGTTTCAGTAAGCGTGGTAGTGCCAGGGAGATGCTGTTCTTCTGTGCAAGCAAAAGCACTTTATTTGGTCTTCAGAAAGTAGATGTATTTAGGAATCATTACGATTACTTACAATAGAACAGCACAACCCAGATGTTATCACAACGCATTTTATGGACGACCGTTTCGTGAACCTAGGAGAGGAGGTATTCTGACTTTGCTATGACAATCTGGTGCTTCTGAATCAGCGACTGTGTATGTTTTGTTATTAGTTTAAGCATTTGCTGTTGACTGTTCAAATGCGGAGTTTTGCGCGTCGTGTGTGTGTGTGTGAGAGAGAGAGAGAGAGAGAAAGAAAGAAAGAAAGAGAGAGGGTCACATCACAGTGTCTTAATTGCGGCTTGTGTGCAAATACATATGAGCTTCATCACCGCGTCTGTCACGCGACTCTGTTCCCCTCTTGGGCTTGAACTGATGGTAAAACTAAGGACATTATTAACTGTCTCTTTACTTTTATTTTGAAAGCCGAAGCTCGCGATTATGGAAAGGGGCGTTACATTTCCGACGAGTGCTTGTGGTGTTCGGCCAATCACAAAGCACTGTGCCAGTTGGCCAATCAGAGCAGACTGCGCTTGTCGGAAGGAGGGACTTTGTAGAAAACGAAGCGTTTGAGAGAGGCGGGGCATAAATGACCTACAATAATGTACAGTATTTGAAATATGTCAACATATTCTGTTACTCCAAATACACAAAATAATTATGCTTTAAAAAGCATCATGACCCCTTTAACGCAAACATTTTGAGGTCATAACATAACATTGTGCAAGAACCCACATAAAAATAAATCTTTATTAATCAATACAACATTAATCAATACAACTAATCAGAATTTGTGTTAACAGTATTAAAAGTTGTTTTACTAGTCATTTAAGGTGGAAACTGCAATGCAGTATATGTATGGGTACTTTCTTGGAGTTTTTGGAGGCATGTCTTTTCAATGAGCTTAGGTTGACATACAATCGGACATATTGAATTACATTTATACATTTACAGTTGAGGTCAAAAATTTACACCCCCCTTTCAGAAGCATTAAAAATGTTAATTATTTTACCAAAATAAGAGGGATCATACAAAATGCATGTTATTGTTTATTTAGTTCAAGGATTCAATTATTTTTTTATTGTCATTCCATACACGGGTACATGAAGGAACGAAACTTAGTACTGAGGTCCCGATAAAAACACTCAAATCTAAGAAGCATCATCCTCAATAAATAACATAGTAAACCATAATCTATAATTATACTATAAAACTGTGTTACACATACAAATATCTATGTTATTGCACGCAAGGTAGAAGAACAAGAGTTTATCATTCAAACAGCCTCTGGAAAAAAGCTGTTCCTAAGCCTAGTTGTTCTTGCCCGGATGGAGCGCAACCTTCTACCTGAGGGAAGCGAGGTAAACAGTCCATAGGCAGGGTAGAAAGAGTCCTTGATGACACTGGCCGCTCTATCCCTACATCTACTACTGTAAATATCCTCAATTGTTGGAAAACTGCTTCCAGTAATCCTCTGCGCCGATTTCACCACCCACTGCAGAGTACTGACCTGAATAAGATATTTCACATAAAAGATGTTTACATATAGTCCACAAGAGAAAATAGCTGAATTTATAAAAATGAACTGGTTTAAAAGTTTACATCCCCTTGATTCTTAATACTGTGTGGTTACCTGAATGATCCACAGCTGGCTTTTTTGTTGTTGTTGTTGTTTTTTTGTTTAGTTATAGTTGTTCATGAGTCCCTTGTTTGTCCTGAACAGTTAAATTGCCCACTGTTCATCAGAAAAATCTTTCAGGTCCCACAAATTCTTTGGTTTTCCAGCATTTTTGTGTATTTGAACCCTTTCCAACAATGACTGTATAATTTTGAGATACATCTTTTCACACTGAAGACAACTGAGGGTCTCATATCCAACTATTACAGAAGGTTCATGCACTCACTGATGCTTAAACCGTGCATTAAGAGCTTGGGGTGAAAACTTTTGAACAGAATGGAAATGTGTACATTTTTCTTATTTTGCCTAAATATATTTTTTCTCATTTAGTACTTCCCTTCAGAGGCTACAGAAAATAGTTTCATGTTTCCCCAGAAGACAAAATAAGTTAAATTTACCTTGATCTTCAAATTCAAAAAGTTTTCATCCCCCGGGAAAAGATGGATCTAAAAATCATACAGTCATTGCTGGAAAGGGTTCAAATACACAAAAATGCTGGAAAACCAAAGAATTTGTGGGACTTGAAGGATTTTTCTGAAGAACAGCAGGCAGTTTAACTGTTCAGGACAAGCAAGGGACTCATGAACAACTATCACTAAACAAAAAACACAGCTGTGGATCATTCAGGTAACATCACAGTACTAAGAATCAAGGGGATTTTTTTAAAGGTTTTTATGGGGAAACTTTTGAACCGGTTCATTTTTATGAATTCAACTATTATTTTCTCTTGTGGATTATATGTAAACATCTTTTATGTGAAATATCTTATTCAGGTCAGTACTAAATAAACAATAACATGCATTTTATATGAATCCTCTTCTTTTGGTAAAATAATTAACATTTTAATGATTCTGAAAGGGGATGTAAACTTTTGACCTCAACTGTGTGTGTGTGTGTGTGTGTGTGTGTATGTATATATTATATATATATATATATATATATATATACACACACACACACACACACACACATATACATATATATATATATATATATATATATATAGACATAGAGAGAGAGAGAGAGATGAGATGCAAATACTAAACCGTACTATAAAAAAAAACTGTACTAAACAGCAGTTTTTACAATATGTTTACAGTCTTACTGATCTAAAATTGTCATTGTGGCTTTGTACCTCTATAGCTGCTATATTTAATAAGAAACACAACTATTTTCCATAATTACCAGAATATTAACAGTTGAAACCAAACAAACTTAAATGTTTCATCCCTACATCGTAGGTGAATACTGGGTGGATCCAAACCAGGGCAGTGCAGAGGATGCCATTAAAGTTAATTGCAATATGGACACCGGAGAGACATGTATCTCCGCAATACCTGCAAGCATCCCCAAGAAGTCATGGTGGAGTTCCCCAGGAACTAAACCTGTGTGGTTTGGAGCCAATATGAATAGAGGAACATATGTAAGCATGTTGAGCCACTCTTACGAAAATGATTTTGTTTAATCATGTAAATTGTGTGAGCTCAGTTAGTACTACTGTACATAGAATACAAAATAACTTAGTATGGCATTGAGTAACAGACTTATCTATCCCATAAAACTGTACGTGCCTATTATTTACCTCTTTTTATGTCTTTATGAAGTTCACTTATGGGAATAAAGACCAGCCGGCCAACACTGTCACAGTTCAGATGACTTTCATCCGTCTGCTCTCTAAAGAGGCATCACAAACCATCACTTACCACTGCAAGAACACTGTGGGCTACAAGGATGAATCAACTGGAAACCTCAAGAAAGCAGTCATCCTCAAAGCTTCAAATGATCTAGAGCTCAAAGCTGAGGGAAATAACCGCTTTAGATACACTGTCCTTGAGGACAGCTGCTCAGTAAGTACCCTACAGAACATCATTTATATAAAGGCACAAGCCTTGTTTCAGAAGCTAGTGATCTGTTTTGTTTTGTACTACTGCCTACATTTTATAAGGCAGCCTAACTCAAAATGGAACCTTGTAAGTGAAGTTTGGAACACTCTGCATGGAAAGCAACCTTGTGCATCAATACAAGTAGCACTAGTTTATTTTAGCATGTTGCTAAGCTATAACAAAACATTACTATGGATAAAAATACACAGTTCATACTTTTCTATGCATTAGTGGTATCCCAGAGTGATTCGGCTTACCTTCTGTAAGGTCTGTGATTTCTGCCGAGGGTAGGGGTGTTCGATATGACGATTTTTGATCGTGGACGGGGGGGAATCGCTCTCACAACTTTATGCGCTCTGCTCCTCCAATTAATCATCCAGTAACGGTTTAAATAAATAAGTTCATTAAGAAAACTGAGGGGGCAATTCCCCCTTTTAGAAAGGCTTTGTCTTTATAATAGGGAAATTAGTTTGTCTGTAATGCCCAAACAACTTGAAAAATAGAAAAACCAACATGACAAAGAATCGTGATAAAATCGAGAATCGTGATATAAAAAAATAATAATAATCTTGATATGATATTTTGCCATATTGCCCACCCCTAGCCGAGGGGGACGAAACCCATCACCCAGCCCAATCCACACCCCTACCCCACCCCACCGATTGTGCCCTTGTAACACCATTTTGCCACTGGAGCCAAATGGGGGGAATATGAGTTAGATTTAACAAACATACACATACAGTATCAGTACTCCATGAGCCGTCACAAGTTCGTCCATACAAACCTAAATGAATGTATTTTTCTTCACAGCAAGCAAATGGTAAGTGGGGCAAGACGGTGTTTGAATACAGGACCCAAAAAACAGCAAGACTACCTATTGTGGATATTGCACCTGTGGACATTGGAGGTTCAGATCAGGAGTTTGGCATTGATATTGGGCCTGTATGCTTCTTGTGAATCAAGGAGTAGAGATGCATTGAAGAGATTCCTGAGACTCTTAAAGTGACTGCTGACAAGATCAGCCTTGTACATACAGAGCATTGGACTTTTCTGGCCCTGTAGTGAGATATTTATTGTGCCTTCCAAGCGTTTCAAGAAAACAACCGCTCCATAAGGTTTTTACAGATTGTTCCCTTGAAATTAGAAATTCAAATTAACTGAATTTTATACTACAAGACTATTCATCAACTGCTGTTTTAAATTGAGATTACCATTGCAAATAACACAGTAATGATGCTACACACTGTACCAACACTAGTTGCAATTAAAACAATTTGGATTTGCCTGTTTTCATTACAGTATGTTTTTTTTTTTTTTTGTATTATTATTTGTACACAAAAAATGGTGCTATAGAGGAAGTTTGCATTCAGTTGAGTGTATTTTGACTCCTAAAACTGTACTCTTGTACATTCACCTTGTAATTACTTTCAAAACCAATTTACAATTAAAGATGAAAACGGTGATTTATTAGTGCAAGCTACCTCGTTTCTATAAACCGGCAAACCGACTTGCTGTACATGAATTCTGTACAACTGGTTGTATTTCTCTTATCAAAAGGTACAATGCAGGGTAAGGAAATGCAAATAAAATGAAATGCATCTGTCTAACCGCAAAAAGGTGCATTATTATTTCTCTTCCCCATAGCCTATGGAAAACCAAGTACACCTATCACAAGTGCAATGCAAGAGATATTTTTAGCCCATTAGTTTTATACTTTAAATACTTTTGTAAAGGTAAGAGGCACAATGTAGTAAAATGCTGGTGCAGTTAAATTAGACGCAGTATTGAATTTTTTTTTTACGATGTCATATTTTCTAAAGCATGCAGGTATACCTATCATTCTTGCACTTTTTCTTCTTTTATTATTTTATTCAATTTTCAAACTTTTTAAAGCCATTTGGTATATGGATTTGAAGCTAATCTCATGTATTTGCTTTGCAAATTAAACATATGCTCAGTACCAGTTATCATTTTATTGAATCAATCAACACAATATTTCTCCCTCTTTTTTCTTGACTTTTAAAGATGCTTGTTTTTTTCCTCATCTTTTAAGCATGAAAATATATTTTTAATGAATAAAATTGTAAGATATTGCTTTGCTTCATTATATCCTCTGTAAGTTGCTAGAGTGATTTCTGCAATTTTGTCATAACCTGTCAGAATGTTGTTGCTGTTGTTATTTTTAATTCATATTTTTGCTTTGAGTAAATAGTAAGAAATGGCAGGGAGAATACTAGTTTAACATATTTTTGATATTAAAAAATATTGTTAAAATATTGTCATTTTCCTGTATGTTAAAAATATTAGACTAAAATAATTGTCAAATATGATCAGAACTGTAAATGCCTATAGCGAGGATTGCTCGTTATATTAGCGGTCTTTGGGAGGAGCATAAATATGGGTATTTACTGAACAGGAAATGTTTGAATGTTATATTATTATGCCTTGTATACATGTTCCTCAGACAGGCTTTCTACAAGTTTCTACAACAATTGCACTGATTGAAATATGATGCATCTTGGTGCAGCACTACTATGAACGGAAAAACACTTTTGTTGAACATACAAAGGATGGGAAAGAGCAGCTTACCAGAGCAACGGTGTGAGAAGAATGAAGTAACACTCCAAGATGTGGTGCTCTTCAGAAAGACGCACTTATGAACAGTAGCTTACACATATTACATGACTGAGCCAAATTACATTCTGAACAATCATCGTGAATTATAACGTGGAAAACTAACATTTTAAGCTTTTATACTAATATTAAGAGAGTAAATTTAAAACACTTTAAATTTAATGATAAATTAATGGTACTCAAGTGCATAATGATCATTTTACTGTACTATTACTATTTCTTTACATTGTATTTTCAATACATTATCTGCAACTTGAAATAAATTACTTAAACACTATGTGGGTGACGATTTGTTGAGCCAAAAAATAAAATAAAATCATACAAGGTCTCTTATTTAATGCAAGTAAAGTTCTAAGAAAAACATGTTACAAAACATAACTTACACAGAGAAAAGAGAATATGTACCGTTTTCTTTTAATGACTACAACAGCAAAGGCTAAAATAATGCTTATAAACTGAATTAACAATAATACATGAACAGAGCTCTTTCAAAGTGCTTCCTTGTGCAAGAGTATACTAAAATATATAATATAAAATTAAACTGCAATGCAAGTACATGTTAATGTGGAAATAGTCCAGTCCTGCAATTTATGGCACTGCTGCTCAGTTAAAAAATACTGTATTTTAATGGATCCATTGCTATTAACAAAAACAATATCATCATTTTACATGTAATCTGATACAAAAGGAATGTGATTATGATGTATGGTAAGTACTAAGTGTTAAAAATAGTTAAAAAATCATGTCAAGGGAACACTCCATAATGATAATACTGTTGTACTGTATGTGTTTATGAATTGTAATATGCCACACAGATTAAAAACAGCATTTTGTATGTGTAAAGAATTTGCGTTTGATAATACTAATGAAACGTTGACAGACTGTGCAATTGGACATACTTTCTACATCCTTCATCACCTGTACAAGCAAGGGGTGTTAAAACTACATAACTAGTGTTTTTTTTTTGTTCTTACAAAAATAGTGATCTACTGCTTCTGATTTTTTTATATACTTTTTGTAAACCAAATTCAAAATGCAAATACATAAAAAAACGTAAGACATTGACATCTTGACTGTAAACCCGAGTTTGGCACTTTGATACAAATGGTTTAACATGAAAGTGACAAAACTTTCTTCTTGGCATCAACAGCGACCTTCTAGTGGATCAAGGGAAAAGACAGTGCCCTCTACTGTTAGTCCCATTTTGAACCCCTCCTGGAAAAGGAAAAATAAAATAAAACACAAACTCTATTAGAATTAACCATTTAAACAGTGAAATACATGTGCGCATTTATTTAAAATATGCAACTGCATTATACAAATCTGTTAAATAAGTAAAAAATGTTTTGTTTTTTTTTAAAGCAGGGCATGAGCCAGAAGCAAATGACACAGGGTTTAAAGTCTGAGTGTAAATAATTGATCTTAGAAACATTTACAGGGATAGTTCACCTAAAAATTTTATCATCATTTACTCACCCTCGTGTTGTCCCATGGAACACAAAAGGAGACATTTAGCATAATGTTGACACTGCTTTTTCTTTTTTTTTTTTTGGCCATACAATGAAAGTGAATGGTGACCAGGGGCCACAAAGCTCCAAAAATTACAAGAGGCATGATAAAAGATTTGCGCATAATATTCCAAGCTTAATGAGATATCAAATTAAATAAATTGAACCCAATCTTGGAAATCATCTGCCATAGCTCTCAAATCTCATTTAGGTGATTTGAACATATGCATATTTACATATAACAACTGATTGAACAATTTGGTTTGTACCTCAAATGAAACTACTGTATGGCTTTAAAAGACTTGGAATATTGTGCATAGGTCTATGCACAGTTCAACAGAAACCAGTCACCATTTATTTTCAATGTATCAATATAAGAGAAGTGAAAACATGAAGAAAAGGCAAAAATGAGAGACAGAATTTTCATTTTTGGATGAATTATCCCTATAAAACAGTTAAACATTCCAAATTAGACCTAAGCTATATGTCATCTGAAAAAAATTCAAATTGTCTTAAAATACAAACCATCTTTGCCGCTGCAAGCAGAAAGAGAGCAAAAAGATGGAAAATTGAGGTTGTTAGTTGAGCAAAACTGGCAAATGATATAAATGTTTCATGTAACTGCTCTGTATGCAAGATTTACTCTATGTTAGTCTATTTTCATCGGGTTCAAAGCATACTTAAAAAGCAAACTTAGCAGTTCTCTTGAAAGTTTTCCATCTGCAAACAGAATAGCACTCCCAAGACAAATCCGAAAATGAACATAAACCCAAATATAATCATTATTATTCCCTTCTGCACTGAGAGAGTCTTCACAACTGCAGCAGTGCCTACCGTCAGCTCCATTAGCTGCTCATTTAAACCAGTCCATTTGCTAATAATTCATAGACATGCAGTCACCTGCATCTCATCCAGCTTGGACTGGATGTCGGGAGGAAAGTCAGCTGCCCCGCAGGTAAAAGGATCAAATGGTTCTGCACCAAACAGGTCTCTCCCTGAAGAAGAAAATGAGAATATTTTTCCCCTTCATTTTACAGGCCACTGAAGCTAACATCCATAATATATGTGACCAAAAACCCGTCTTGAGTGTCAATTTTTCGAAATTGAGATTTATACATCATCTGAAAGCTGAACAAATAAGCTTTCCATTGATGTATGGTTTGGCCGAGATACAACTATTTGAAAATCTGGAATCTGATGGTGCAAAAAAAAAATCAAAATATTGAGAAAATCACCTTTAAAGTTGTCCAAATGAAGTTCTTAGCAATGCATATTACTAATCAAAAAGTTTTGATATATTTACAGTAAGAAATTTACAAAATATCTTCATGGAACATGATCTTTAATTAATATCCTAACGATTTTTGACAAAATGTTTTTTATAATTTTGACCCATACCATGTATTTTTGGCTATTGCTACAAATATACCCCAGCGACTTAAGACTGGTTTTGTGGTCCAGGGTCACATATATGAACCTATGCAACCTGATCTTTTGGCCAAATGAGTCAACATTTCTTTTGGTAAAGAAAAGGGGGGAAAGGCAACTTACTAATCTCTGTAGGTCTTGCAGGTGGTGGAGGGGCCGAGCCATTACTTGCTGGTAATGGAACCAATGGGGTCAGTGGAGAAAATGGAACCATGTCAAACATGTCAGTGGGCGTCTTCGAGGACATGCTGTTTCCCTGCAAATGTGAACAATGCGTGAAGTACATAAGCAATCTGAGGAATCACTCATTTGAAAACCATTCTCATCTGTTACAACTTAAGAATAAAGTGCATATTAGAGTATATAACATTATTCTACATTATACTGAATATTATTTATAACTATGAAGTCATCATGAAGTCAAAACAGACCCAATTTGCAAACGTTTTATGTGAAAGTTTGATTGTGTGCTTTATAAAAATAAACAAACAGATAAATAAATATTGACCCTATTAACATTCCAAGTGTTTTTGTGCATGTTTCACTGTGTGCATAATGAATGAATGATTGGTGTACATTTCATTTTGTGCATTATTCCAATAAATATATCAATAATTACATTTGTATTTCGTAATCAGCAAGTCATACAAATATTTTTAACAAAAACATTACAAAAATAAAACCAATATACTAGCCTTAAAATACATAAAAATTAATCCTATTCACATTCAATTTTTTTGGCATGTTTAATTGTATGCATTATATATTATGAGCACAATGAAATGAAACGAAGAAATAAAAGAATGAATGAATATTAACCCATTCACATTAGTGTTTTTTTCATTGTGTGCATTATTCCATAATATAAATCAATAATTACATCAGTATCATAATCAGTGAGTCATACATATATACACACACATATATACATACACACACACACACACACTAATCAACATTTGAAGTGGATCAAAGTTGTCCTAAAACCAAAATGCGTTCTTGTCTTAGGACAACTTTGATTAACTTTTTTGATCCACATCAAATGTATATTTATTTATAATTTGCTATAAAAAATAATAATTTGCTCCACTTCTTAAGTAAATGTACTACTTTGCTGATTCAAAAAACCCTCTCACTTTCTCACTCTTTTCCCCTCGCAAAATAGCACAATTTCATTTGGAAATATTTCAAATTATAGAAGTAAAACGGATCTTAGTCAAAATTCATGACCACTTAATGCTGGTTCACACCGCCCCAAACAAATACCAACAGTGTAAACACACCGATCCGACAAAACCCAACAACCGCCGGAATCTAGTGTAGGCGTTTGTTGGCCCATGTGAACCAGCTTTTAAATCTGAGGGTAAAACTTAGCAAATCAACTGAAACCAACAACCAAGACCACAAAGATAGAAAGAGTAAACAGAAAGGTGCTTAACAGGAGGGCGAGGAACGCTGGCTCCACTGGGAGGCTTTGACAAAGCTGGTTTAGCAGGTGGAGGAGTCAGAGGACCAGCAGAAAGGTTAGAGTCAGGTGAGCTCATTGGTGTTAGTGTAACAGAAGAGATTTCGAGGCAAGAGAACGAGGTCACGTTGTGACACCAGAAGAGAGATGAGGGTCTCTGAAGCATATAGGCCTCATTAGAAGAGTTAATGTGAAGAAGCTGCGGAAAGATCAGAACTAATCAGCACTAGTTTTACTGCAGTGTTTTTTCTCAAAAATGGAAAAGCTCATCAGTTTAGAAGAGGTTTTAAGGCACAGCAGATGTCTGTTTTGTATGCAGCTAATTAACAGAATGGTGAATGACAATTATGTGCAGTCCACTGACAGGAAGTCCACGCAGTGCTTACAGGAGGAACTTGAGCAATCATCAGCTGTTCCTCCAAGACTTGCAAATGCTTCTTCAACTCAGAATTTTCAGCTTCGAGATCTTGAATCTATAAAGACAGATATCGATTTGTAAAAAAATAATTTTCCTATTTGAGACATTGCATTGTGTTTTCTAACTGTACATGATGCTCACTCTTTTCTGTAGGCCACCTATCTGTTTCCTCGTCTCTACGTCTTTTCCCCCGGACTCCAAAAACTTCTTGTATGCCAAGTCAAACGCTTGGCCGATGGTCAAAGTTATCTCTTCTGCCTGGAATCGACAGATACATGACGGATCATTTTCCTAGTAACATCATCAGCAGTGTTTTGTTTGACTATTTGTCTTCTGAAGCACATTTAATTTACAAGTTCTGTCACAACATGTAAGCGTGACAAAGCATTTCTTCAAAAACATTAGGACAACTAATATGACATTATCTGTTGTCTTACACATTTTTCACTGTCAAACACATAGCAGAGATGTTTGTTGGATTCTGAATCTTTACAAATGAATGTGAATATCCTTTTGTCTGTCTTATCATCTGCACAGAAGGATATCCGGTGCAACTGACAGTTGTACTGTACTTCCTGTGAAGAAGAAAACAAGATGAGAGACAGTATAGACAAAATATATATACATTGCCACCAAAAAGTGCTTGGACACAGTTAATATTTTTAGATTAAACAACAAAATATCTTATGGTCATTTTTGGCAGATGTATAAAGTCGGTTCCCCTCAGGCTCACACAGGTGTAATAAATCATATTAACTACGAACAGGTTCAACAACCGTAAACTATCCAGATACATTTTATAGGGCCATTATAGTGCCTCAGCTGGCTTCTACATAAACAACATGGCTCATGTGAGACACAATTGGTTTCATACATCTGTTTGTTAGGCTATATGCACATACTTTTGATTTAGGATCTAATATTTTCACTCCGTAGATGGAGATCTGTAATTCCACTTTTGGGATCTTCTGTCCTTCTGACTTCTTAATGTGTCTCTGAAACTTTAGAGAGAGAAAGACCACAATCAGGTTAAGAGAGATCAGATTTGTTTAAGATCAGTTTTCAAATTTACCAACCATTGTGTTGTATTCATGCGATACATTCACACAATAACAACAACAACAAAAAAATAACTATTTATTATTATTGTTATTATTATTATTTAAATATGACCTTCTTCAATTGATGTAGCATTTCCTATTTTATAAAAACCCATTATAATTGATACTGAGAGTGGAGGGTTCATAAAATTAAATTCTCTATGCATCATTAAACAGGTAAACTGTGATCCACCACTGAAGGTCTGAAACAGCTGGAGGGTTCTGATATGATATTACATACTCTCAAGAGTACGTAATATCCCACTTCCTGTTTCTACTGTGTGCAGCCAATGTAAAACTACAGTAACTTACCTTGAGCTTTCTGACGGCATCTCTCACCACCTCTGTACCTTTGGGTTGATCAACTTCTGTGTTTCCCAGAAACTGTGGGAAAAACATGAAAATCATGTTATGGAACAATTACATTTTTTGAATAATAAAAAAAAAAAAAATCTAAGGTATGTCAATTAACGATAAGGAGAGTACTGAAAGATATTTATTTAAATTGACCACAAAGCAAACCCCATCTCTGCTTCCGTATATTGTACAAACACTCTCAGTTATTGTGGGCTCAACTAATGTGAATTTTATTAAAAGGCTTTGATGATTGCTAAGAACATTCTCCACATTTAATTTGGAACACATTAAAGCTAGTTTGTTAAGAAAAGAAAATCACCAGGAGCATGAACAACACTACATTTAGCATCCAACAGATGGAGCTATTAACCTTTACCCAGTCCTTGTGGTCAAGCGTCCGTCTAGACGCTGCTCTGGCAGATTTAACAATGGTTCTTAAAACACCTTGCCATTACTTCTCTAGTCTAATGGCTACTCTATTGAATTGAATAAATAAACAATAATTTGACAGTAACCACAAAGATTTCCACACTATACTTATGTGATTTTCTTGTCTGACCCATTTTCACTCGTCAAATAAACATTTCTTATATTCATGTTACTCTCTGTTGAGGCTATAAACAGAATCTTGAAAAGGTCCTTCTACCTTACAAAACGTTAATTTCTAGAACTCATTACAGCTGGTCTGCCTCTTTCCAAGAATGCACTGAAAGTAATGGATTCATGATTAGACTTAATCATTATACAGACAGCTTACATCATACTATTTATTTATTTATTTTAAATCAGAGAAACTCTTTTGGGGGATAAGAACTGCATTATCCTCCAAACTGGAGTTAAACAAATAAGACTCCATAAACGTGTCTGCAGCACGTAGTTATGATTGATACCATCCACACTCAAGGGCAAGTGAGCACGGTAGGACAGAAAGTGAGGCAGGAGTGATAGATACACTACATTACACTGGGTGGAGAGTCTCTTGTTCCTGACGACTGTTCCCTGCTGGTCTGTTCGAAGGTGTTTTTTTGCCAAAGACATCCAGTCTTCGCTCATCTATCACCTGCTACACTGGCAAAATACCATTTTTTTCCCTCTTTAATTCACTTTCTTTGTCTATTCTCTTCTCATCTCCAAAGGCAGACAACACGGATGAAACTTCAGCAGCTCTGAGAATCAAAACTATTTTGTTTTTGTGAAGAATTCAGTAAGACATCAGAAAAGCACTGCTTGGGAGTAGACAGCTTCTCAGCCCTGAACAGAAGACGGTGAAACGGAGCGTAAAACAGCACTGACAGTGTATACGAGATGTTCTTGCCCACAAGATGTTTGATGAATAGCGAAAGAGACACAAACAAATTCATTGTTTTGTGAAAAGACTGTGCAAAAGAAGACTGTGAAAATTGATATAGCATTTGCATTGATCCATCCATTTAAGCTGTGTCTGTTTAGACCTCTGGATATTTGTTGCTGTATTTCTTTTTAGAAGTACAGTTGATGTATTTATGCCAACAAGCATTAAAATCAAAATGAAATCAAAATCGACCCAATTTAACAAATTCTATTTTTCCCCCCCCCTGCAAGATACATTGTTATTTTCAATAAAGTCAAGTTATTTATTCTCATACTACAACAGTTTTTTTTTTGTACTCTATTAGGCTGGTTCATTAAATAAACATAAGTAAATTATGTTACAAGAGACCTACAATGCCATTCAAAAGTTTCAAAAGAGTAAGCAAATAATGTATGTATGTACTGTATATATACACATATATACATACACATATACATATACACACACACACACACACACACACACACACACACACATATATATATATATATATATATATATATATATATATATATATATATATATATATATATAAACAGTAAATCTTAAGAGAAATGAATTCTGTAAAAAGAGGTTAATAACACATACCTTGGCATTGTATGCTATAAAATGCTTGGCCAGTGCTTCTGGAGTGTGCATCCATGATTTATCTAGAAAGAGAAAGAACACTATTAACCTAACAAGGTTCTTTATGAAGTATGCAATATCTTGATGATATCCTTAATGTTTTAGACAAACAGTATATAAATAAATAGGCCTTTAAATCAGCTGCTGTTTAAACCTGCTGTTTTAGCAGCGAAAACTCCAGTTCAAATGTGTATAAACAACAAACCGATTATTATAAATGATTATTCATTAATCAGCTGCTGTTCAAACCTCTTAACAGTGCAGCTCATGCAAATGTGTTTGAACAACAAACCATATGATTGGAAATAATAATTTTTTCCTTTACAGTCCTTGAGTAACTGTTAAATAAAGTAATTTTCAAAGATTGTCAAAGATGAAAAGCCAAATGCCTGTGTAGAAGAAGGATTTCAGCTAAAGCTGCAGTGTAGATTAAACTGGCTTGTCAGAAGGTGAATTACTGAGATTGGCCTCAAAGGAATGCAGACAGGGGGTCAGATGTGATGGACAGGAGACACCGCCGTGCCTGTGCTTGTGTGACAGCTTAGAGGAAACTGCAAGGCCTAACTGTGACAAACAAGCCGCAGGAGTCACAAGATTCAGCGCGCCTGCCGATCTGCTCGGCATCAACACCCTGAGTTCATTAACAGAGTTAGCCACACCATTGCATGTCCAAAATCACTTCCAACTCCCTATATAGTACATATGGGGGGTGTCAGGCATTTGGCAATGCACATTTCCAACATTTGTAACTCTTAATACTCTTTTTCCACCCTGCAATTCTTTCTTTAAACTTTGCTTTAATGTACTACAATTGAGAGAATGTTATGCAACGGTATTCTGGACAATTGCCATACAGCCATTTACAGGGAAACAACGACCAATTAATCTCCCATTTAGCTAAGTATAACTCAAGCAGATCGAAACAAAAGATCCCTGAGGACTCAGAACCTCTTCTGGTATTTCAAGAACGCAATGATCGATTTTAATTAGTAGTTCATTGTAAATATTCAGAAAAAGAAAAACTTTGGTCTGAAATAAGGATGACTCTTGGATAAATGGTCATTTTAAAAGTTAGAAACATGTTTTGAGGCTTTCAGAGCAATTGGCATTTAAATCTGGTGCGTTATATATATATATATATATCTGGAATCTGAGGGTGCAAAAAAAATCAAAATATTGAGAAAATCGCCTTTAAAGTTGTCCAAATGAACTTCTTAGCAATGCATATTACTAATCAAAAATTAAGTTTTGATACATTTACGGTAAGACATTTACAAAATATCTTCATGGAACATGATCTTTACTTAATATCCTAATGATTTTTGGCATAAAAGAAAAATCGATAATTTTGACCCATACAATGTATTTTTGGCTATTGCTACAAATACACCCCAGCGACTTAAGACTGATTTTGTGGTCCAGGGTCACATATGTCATCGTACATGAACTTTAAAGATAATTATAAAGATTCAATCCAAGTTGTATATTGTGATCTCAAACGTATCCTCATAAATCCATTGCTTATTGAAAATCTGCCAGTTTTTCTTCTTCCACAGACTGTCAGGATACAGTATTTGCCCGCTGAGAGTGTGTGTGATTCATAGGTCAAATGAAGAGCGCACACCTCAAAATGTCACAGTGTTCTTGTGTACATCTGTGTGTAAGAATGGTAGGTGCTTCATAGACATCACCGTGATGCCGAAGATGATGACAAAGTGTCTGGAGAAATGCATTGCTTTCAGAAGAGAAACCAATATAAAATGGAGAATGGGTGAAAATCTGTCAAAAGGTCAAAGTCATAAAGCATTGAAATGTGTTTGTGTCAAAAGTGGTTGAGTCTGTGGTGCCGTCAAAGCATTTCTCTGCATATTTGAGCATCTCGACTACCTATTTGTCTGGCTATTAGCAGGCTGAAGAAGTATTTCGCATTCAGTTGAATGAATTGTATAATGGGAAAAGCGGCCAAATATTGATGTTTCCCAAACTAATATTTAATGATCATCGACTGAATACCAAGTCTGTGAAATCTGAACATCTTGGCATATTCTTAGCAGGATTTCTCTGCAAGGGCTTTAGAGAAACGTAAGAGCCTTGGTAGTCTCCGCATCTAATTTTACAGCTCACTGCTTTGATTCATGGAGCTCTGAATGGCAATAAGAAGAGGTTATAGCAGAAGTAAGACAGGAATGATCTAATACAATAGTAATGCTTCTATATGCCACTCCAACAAATACTAAAGAAATGCCCTGGGCACTAAGCCTTTGTACTGTATTTCAATTGAAACAGATTAAGTGTTGAATACGCATTTTAATACATGGTCTGGGCCACAAGTTCCTGTAAGCACATGGGCAATTTTTCATTAAAGAAAGATTATGTTTTATCCATAATCGCAGGGTATTTCTGTCATCTCCCGCTATGCACTATGAATGCCTGGAGGTATTAGCAACGCGATGATGACATATTCCGAAATTTTTTAAAGTGTTTTGTAGGGAGAAAAAAAAAGAAAGAAAAAGAAAAAGATGGCACAACAGCTACTGTAATGCAAGTAATTAGGTAGTAGAACTGTGCATAATTTAGCTAAGGTTATTTATGGGATACTGGAAATACTAGATTGTCACTAATTAACCAGCCGCACTCACCAAATGCAACCATTTCTGAGCTTAAAAGCATTAAAAGGAAAAAAATGCACAAATCACATTAGAGATTGTGTTATATCATTACTCAAAAGTTTCACGACTGAGAAATCTTTTGTGCTGTTGAGGCTATTCAAGCTGATCATGTGTGGGTTCAAACTTGATTTTATTATGCTCTAGATAACAGACACTGTTGCTATTTCATGTTCAGTGTCTGGTAATTGGATGCATAAGTCTGGAAAGAATCTGGGTCCAATTACTTCTTTGTCATCACGCAAACAGCGTTTCTGCCTTTGGCTTTGTGGATTACCAACCATTTAATTCAGAAACTAACAGTCTATACCTGTATGTGAACAGTAATTTAACTTGTCGCTTTATATTTAATTCCTCTATATTTCAGCAGTTAATCCTGAAGAATCATAACATTATTTTGACAGCTTGACATAGCTAACATATATTATTTTATAAACTTACAGTTTATACAACAGCCTGGATTCATTGTGCTTTTTGTCCATCCAGTCTTAAAACTATACAGATAAGGTCTATAACATCTTGATAAACTTTCTGTTCGTACTTTGTAGTTGAATTTATTAGGCTGAGTCTTCTGAGACAAATGATCACCCATTAACTCTGAAAAGAATAATAATTCATGACCATATAACATATTTACGCTACCTTACTGACCAATGACGAATCACCCATTTAATTTCAGTGGAAGACAGCATTAGTCAGACTTCATTAGACAGAAACCCCTCTGTGAATCTTCTGTAACGTCACATCACCACTCACACCCGACACTGCTGCTAATGAATGCATGGCCATAAAATGATTACTGTCTCTCTCTGGTAAATGTCGCTATTGTTCATAAGTGGCTTGGATAGACCTTTTTGTGTTAGTTGGAGAATTTAATGCTGTCCTTCAGACAGATGGGCTATTGGTGTTCTCCACGGTCCAACAGCACTGTCCTGTGCGCCAGAAAGGAGGCAATTGTGACAGTGGGAACATCCGTACAACGCAATGGAGGGAAATGTGTTGTGGCCGCAAGAGCTTTGCTCTTTTTAGTGCCAAAATAATTACTTCGTTATGCCTAAACTCTTTATGAAATCAGATTACAACTTTTTCTGGGTAAATGAGCAAATTGTAAGTGAATCTTCAATGTAGTACACTAGAGATACTGCCATATGCAATGATGCAATACAATGATGAACTGGTTTGTTTGCAAATTGAAATGAAAAACAAAAAAATCCACGGCCTTGGTTATCAGCTATTGTGTTTATGCTTTTAATATTAGATAACAGTTCATTAAAACATAAGAAAAGCTACCCTTGAACCATAATGTACTTATAAAAACACAGTTACAGGTAATGGCAGAGAGTACTTGTACTTCAAAAATGATATTCGGCATACTTATACTGTAATCTTTCATTCATATAAAAACCATATGTGTTACATTTACCAGAGAACATATCTCTAAGCATCACATCATTTGCCATCCTGAGGGACTCAGCACTGGACACTACTTGCGATTATAATCTATATCTTCAAAGCAAGCCAGACAGGCCAACAGGAGCTCCTAACACAGAAATATTACCAATGCATTCCCTGCCATCTGGGATCTAAGACTGGCCAGTAGGGTTTATCACATCAAAGATCCATTAATTCATTTTGGAAAGAAGGGTGGGACAGGTGGTTGTAAATACATAGAGAAAAAAACAGACCTCTGGAGGCAGACAGGTTGTCTGCTCCAAGCCATTGAGAAATGACAGAAAGGGAGGAGAGACTAGGTGAGGAACAAAGAGAGCTAGAGATAGACAGAGATGCAGGCAGACAGATAGGAGCATGGAAAGGGAGAGTCTGAACAAGAGAGTTTTATAAGGGTTTCGGTTAGGACTGTCTAAATTTCAACACTGTAATTTAATGTGAATAACTATAACAAAAATAATGCAATAAAAATGCAATGTATAAAATAATGTAAAAGAAAGTACATAAAGTAATTCATCTCTGATCTGTACTCAATTCTGCAGTAAGACATTTCTAACCATCAGAGTAATTCACATTATTATGGTCAATGATATGAAAATAAAATCAACAATATATAATACATTTTGTCTGTTCAATGCCTTCATATACACACAAAAAGTCTTTGAATGACTTTTTATTGTTTTTATTGTATGCAAAAAATAATTGCTATTAATTAAACAATACCATGCTATTCATATGCTTACATGAATTTCAAATCGTTTGACAGCCCTCTGGGTTCTGAGCTGAATGGATAGACAGAGGAAAGAGTGCAAAGCAAGACAAAAACTGCTAGAAACACACATACCTTTTTTTCTGTTAAATGCCCGGTTCATGCTTGAAAACGCTCCGTCTCAGCTGCGATTTCCTGGAATGTGCCACCTCTACCTGGCGGGATGAGAGCGCATATGGAAATTTACTTCAGTCTGAAAATAGCACTACATGCTTCAAAAACAAAATCCTGTGAATTTGCCTCTAAGGTTAAGCCTCCTAGCGTGTGCTATTGCACAAAATGTTACTGGGTTAAAAGTTATAGGGTTCACAAGAAATAACCCCTTTTAAAAGCAAATATCTCTGCATAAATTTATTGGGGATAAACCAAAAGTACTACAGCAGGTAGGAGGGTTAACAGTCAAAACTATAAATAGTATGTGTAAATATGGCCTTCGTGCATGGTTAAAATATTTGAATGTGTATTTGTTGAGGGTGTTAGATGCAGTGTGTTTTCTAAAACTCAGTGACAGATGAATGAAAAGGTGGCATTTTTTAAATAACACGCTGAACACAACTGAAATTGTTTAAGATTGATTGAAAATAAAATTGGACATGCGTGGCTTTTAGTCCATGTTATTGAGGCCATAGGATATCATGCACTCCTAAACATTAGAATAAACTTTATATGATTTTTTATCCAGTGAAATGTAAAAAGCTCCCTTCCTCCAATGTCATCAGGTGAAAATGAAGTGTACTGTAAGTGGCTGCAAGTACCACTCAAAACATCCCGTTTCAATGGGAAAAACAATGTGACAGGACAGAAAACAGCACTCATTTCATTTGGGTCTTTAAGCCTGGCACTACAGAGAAAAAAATAAATAAATAAAACTAGAAAGATGTCCTATAGAATGTCGTTTCACTGCATGATAGTTCCTAAGCTTCTCCCTCTAAGGCATTGTCAAACATCAGGAGATAAGCTTAGCCAATGACTTATAGAGGCCGTGAAACAAACTAATCAAATATTCCGCCCAATGGGCAGACATATTACAATAGTATTGTCGGATCGCAAGAACTCCCCAAGGGGTCCATGTGCACATTACTGATTTCCCTGATGCAGGGAGGACAAAAGCTTTTCATAGAGGCTCTTCAGACAAATATGTCTTTAACTTCACATTGACTTCAATATAAGTTCATCACTCCCACTGCCTGTCTGTGAATTATCAGTCTTGTTAACTTGAACAAGATACAGAACAACTTTCCTGGGCATGTTTATCATTGCATGATTTCACTGAATTTATTGTGTAGAGACTGTAGACCTTATCATGTTCACAGTAAAATGCAATGAGACAATGGGAAAATTGGAGGTTTAAGTTTATTTGTATAGCACTTTTTTAATGCTGTACATGACTCAAGAGAGCATTTTATATTCTTGTTATGAATAAGTAAGCAGCTTTCATGCTAGTAAGATTATTGTTAAACGTTCAAGGTTAACACTGTATAAAGTGCACTCTCTTCTTTTATTTTTTTTTTTACTGAGCCACTACAAAATTGTAGTATAGCAAAAATGTTCTCTCTTCTCAAACATTATGGTCAAGATAGCAATGAAAGGTTGAAAAACAGATTGTGTGCAATTCCAAGAGGAAATGCTGAGCTCCATTTAAACCCTATTGTATGAAATGCTATTTCAATATAACCATGAAGTCCTTTCACACAACGCATAGCAAAACAAGCAATGTAAGCAGTGATGCCTATGCTTTTTACAGTGTGTTTTCATGTAAAGGGTGTGGTGCTTCACTGGAGGGAAGCAGTAAATTATAGTATTTTGGGATGACATCTCGGCACAGAAGAATGTGATTTAAGGGTTCATGACAAAACAATGCATTTATGCTTTCTTTAAACCTTAAACATATCATTCATGCCACTTTGAACAATTTGCATGATGATGACAATATGCAAGCTGCTTACTGGTTTGAGCCAATGAGGCATAAATCCACAATAGCGGGTTTTTGTCTTAAGAATTGTTTTGTCTTTGACAGATGGGCCATAACATATCTGAATTATTGCAAGACCCCTGTGAAGAGCCCTCAAAGTTTTAGTCAGAAAATATGAATATACATATACATCAATATTTATATGCACACATGAATTTTTAATATGTTTCTTAATATATAATATAATATACATAATTGATGTACAAATTAAGAGTTTATTTAGAAAATATGATTGATTGATTGATTAATTAAGTAATTAAATAAATATATATAATTTGTATTATTTTTGTATTTATTACACAATAAAAAAAATATTAAAAAATGATTTAATAATAAAAAGAAAATGAAAAAAAATAATAATCCTCCCTTTAGATGGTCAGAGTATCTTAATTAGTTCACATCTATAATAAAAGCACCAAAAAAATGTTAGAAGTATTGCAGGCACATTTAGGTTTTGTTGGCTCCCATGAGAGCAATGCAAACAGGCTTCAGCATGACAGACTGCCAACTTTAAAAGCCAAGGGGCTGAACAGGAGGCAGGTACTTGTATTTTTTTATTCACAGGCAATTGAGCTGTCATAAAGAGCCATGGAGAGTCAAATGTACAAGGACAGCAGACATCAGTGACTGAGCAGGTGTAGTCACAAGTTTTTTTGTCACCTCTGCCAGCAGCCTAAAGAGACCAAGGACTGAAACAACTTTGAAAGAATTCATAAATCATTAGGAGTTCTGTCACAGTTCAGAAAACTTGTGAAAAAGGGCTGACATATATAAACTGAGTCATATTTAGGGTCAACATTGCACATGTTTCCTAACCTATTAACACATTTGCTCCACAGAGTAAAACCGCCCAGGCCATTTCATTACAACATTCCACACAGAGTGAAAAAAATCTCTCTGGGTACAATGCCCACTCTTTCCCAGTTATTCCACTAAGCAATATTATCTGCTGCCCAGTCACACCTGGCAAACACCTGGCTGTGCTGTCTGCCTGCCTGACTGACAGCAGCTGTGTTTGTTCTCCGTTTATCACTTCCTGGCTGGTCACTCTGTCCCACAGGGGAGACCCTGAGACCTTCCTTTATGCTGAGCTGCAAAGTTCTGCTGATAATATTTAGTATCTTCAAAGTGAACTCTAGCTTAGGCATGTCTGAGAGAATCCAAAGCAATTTATAACTGTTGGGTGGATAAGCTATATGGTAGCTCAGATTTGAGATCTGACTGAGACTGCCTGGGTCCTTTTTGCTGGATTTAAAGTGAAAATATAGTTTCAAATAGCAGTAATTGTTCATATTATAAAACAATAACTACTGTCATTTTACCAACATATTCCATTCAGAAATCAATGCACTTTTAGTGAAATAGGCCATTTTGATAAAGGCCCTCTGAACTACAATGTTTTGAAGTCTGTCAAATACAAACCAGATGAAGAACTTGATTAAAAAATAAAAAATTAAAAAATGCAATATGCTGGAAAACATTTATATTCAGAAACAAATTTGGGTAAGAGAGATATCTAAAACATGAGACAATAAATCCCTGAATACAAAAAACCTAAGTATCCCTGATGTTTCAATATAAAACACAAAATTTCACATTTTTAGATTTATAATAGCACCAGTATTCCAACTCACAACTTCTGAGATCTGGCTTAAATTTAGGCCTTCGTGGCAAATTGAACATTTCTACCATTTATAGTTTGTTCTGCACATTCAATTTTAGGGGAGATAAACAGTGTAATAATAATTCTGACAATAATAATATCAGTACTTCACACTTGCAACCCTAAAAATGGCTTCAGAGAAGATCAAAAGACATGTTTTACCCCATGCACACTTTAACATGCACTTTACAGAAGTAATTTATAAGAGTATTCAAACTAAATATTTCTCACAATCATTGAAAGCAGAAGCTACAAGAGGATCATTTCTTGAAGGAAAAAAAAAACATGTTTAAAAAAGAAAAACACTGAAATGACTGGAAATGGCGATTCTTTGAATATTGTAATCTACTAACAAAACACTTTATTAAATAATTTTAAAAGATTGCAGTTATATCTAAAATGTATATTTTCAGAAATGCTTTATAAAATATTATTTAACAAAGAACTGAAGGTAAGAAGGACACCAAACATTCAAATAATCAGACTATTGTTCTCATAAGAATTTCTGTTATGAATTTCTGTTTAAAAAAATCTAAACTTTTCAAATGCTCAAAATGCATGGAGTAGCTTTGGAGGAACAGAAAAATGTAAACACTGTCAAAAAAAAAAAAAAAAAAAGTTAAGGCCGTTCAAAGCTGATGAGCATTCCACTGATATGACCCATATCCGAGTCAACACTGCCAGCATTTACAACATAACTATGCTTCACCACCACAACTACACTGAGAAAAACAGAATGAAATAAAACTGTCCTTTGTTCCCAACAGAACCCTATTCACTAAGCTCAAATAGCAACCATTCTAAAACAATGTTTATTAATTCAACCCTCGGCATTCCTTACATGGATCAGTTGTTATTTTCCGCTGAGCTCGGAGCCATACTCCAAATACTCCTGTCTTTTCTGTCAGACCTGTCCACATAAAAAGGCCAACATTCTTACCAGTAATGAGAGGAGATTTCCAAAGCACCAGCCAGTGTTTTCTGCCAAAGATGAACCAAATCAGAAAACCAGTGGAGAGAGCCTTTAGACGAAAGCGAAAAGATGGGTGAACTGTAGAGCCGGGCGACTTATTCGCTTTCACACAAGCTGGGATACTAAGGAGGAAGTTCCAGCAGTGCTTAATAGTTTTCAGCTGTGGGCCAGATGGGGTTATGTGAAGTACTAAAGTAAGAGGGGCGGTGGGTTTGCAAGCAAAACGAGGTGTCTCATGAGTGCGAGAGAACCTCTTGAAAGAAAGAACAAGAGAAAAAGAGACAGGAAGAGAGAATGACAGAAACAAGTAGTGCTGTGTAGGGGGAAAATATTTAGATTTATATCTCTGGAAAACTTGGTTCCGATTGGCCATTCACAGAGATGAAGAGTCAAATATCTCTGTATGATAAACGCTAAACTGTACATTTGACTGCTGTTCATGATGCTTTCTTTTCATTTAGATTTTTCTTTTCAATATTAGAATACACAACTGACACCATCTTATAAGAATACTTCCAAAACCTCCAAAAAGAAGTATCAGTGTTAGCAGGACTTCGGTGTTAGTAACTCAAGTAAGGACATTAACTCGCTGAAAACTTGCTGAACACATGAAAACAAAAGTTTCCGCCACAGAAAAAAACATCAGCCACAAAAATTCTGATTCATGCTTTAACCACAGAGCAACTTGAGTGTAAGACAGTGGACTTTGGCAGCTAACGGTGTTATGCTCACTGAAATCTGACACCTATGCCTTATTCAATGTCACAACTGTTACAGATGACCAAGACACTTAGACAGCAGACATGGAAATGTACAGCTCATATGGATGGTGAAAAGTACAGTCACTCTCTCTTCTCATACCCAAGAAGAAACAGAGTGGGGTGGGGTTGTGTTACTCTTGGCATCAGCAGGTCTGAGAATATTTTTAAGGATTCTTTTCCTTTATTATCCTAAAAATTTGTTTTGCTTTCCATCATCTCGCCCCCTCCTCCTTGTGTGGACAGATGTGGGGAGGGGAAAGTAATGTGTTTAAGACTTTGGCATTTTCCATTTCGTGAGGTAAAAGTACTTATTCTGTGGTTTGGGACATATGTTTTAAGAAGTGCAGTAGTAGTCATAATCTTACAAGCACCTGGTCGACATTAGCAAGAAATGTTGACTATTAAATGCATGTCTTTAGGAAATCTGACAACACTTTCAGATGGGTAAAGGAAAAACAACAAACATAAGCAATAGCAACAATGTAGGGGTGGGTGATATGGCAAAAATATAATATCACGATATTTTTAAGAAAAATCACGATTCACGATTTTATCACGATTCTTTGTCATGTTGGTTTTACTATTTTGCAAGTTGTCTGAGCATTACAGCCAGACTAATTTCCCTATTATAAAAGGCAAAACCTTTCAAGATAACAAAAATATTAAAAAAGAATGGCGGATATTTAGGCCAAAGTGGGCGAAGATAAAAATCTTTGTCATTATTTTATCTTTGTTATTAAAAAATGAGAACAAAGATACACATTACAAATACACATACTATACAAATAAAACAGTGTTTTATTTTCAGGTACAATAGGTGTATTTAGCAGGAGCATTCAAGAAATTGAATCAACAAATATAAAAATAAAACACTATATAGATTGATTTCTATTAAATCAACTGTATTAACGTTTTTCAGTCAAGAGTATTGAGTGATTTTTCTCTTTGTGTTTTATTAACATTGAAGGAATAATTAACCCCACAATAAAAAGTGTTTTATATGTATACCATCATTTACTCGCTCAAAAGTTTCTTTAAACCTGAATGAGTTTCTTCTGCTAAACATAAATGCTATTTTGAGGAACGTGGAAAACCAAACAGTTGCTGGTCCCCAGTGACTTTCCATAGTATTTTTTTCCTTCTATCAAAAGTCAATGTGGACCAGATACTATTTGGTTACCCACATTCTTCAAAATATCTTCTTTTGTGTTCAGCACAAGAAAGAAATTAATACAGGTTTGGGACAACATGCGAGTTAGTAAATAATGACAGAAATTAAACTTCAAGGTGAACTATCCCTTTAATGACAGTCGGCAGCATGTTCAGTACTGCCCCTTTAAGACCTGCACGCTTCTAATATACAGGCACTCATCCGTTTTCTCTCAGCTGTTTACTTACTCATTTTAGACATAAGCAACGGAGTCTATACATAAACCTTGTGTGTTTTGACAGTATTAGTGCACAAGATAACTTAGTTCAGTAATCAGGCGCTTTTTGACAGGCTTTAGCACGCGCGCTTCGGGTGTACGGGCTCAGAAAAAGCGTACGTCAGACCGACGCGTGAATAAAACATTTAACCGGCAAGGCTTTAAAGCAGATCCGAATAATGTACAGTATATTGAGACGGAGGAATAAGAACTGCAGCTGATAGAATGTGTGCTGTAGCACGATACTACGATATTTCCTCAAAAGCAGATCGTGGAGACATTTTTATCGTCCACGATCAAAAATCATCATATCGCGCACCCCTACAACAATTTGACCTGAAACTACTAATAATGAATGCAGAAACACGTAAATGTGATGAAAAATGGTAAACTGTTAATTTGTTGAATTAATTCCAAACTTTTACTCAACTATTAATATGTGCCACCATTACCAAAAAATAAAAATAAATAAATAAATAATTCACAGAAGTGTGGGTTTGTGCAATCCAGACAAACTGTTTTTTGTTACTGACTCGTTTCACCAGTAGGTGGTGACAAGTGGATGTCTTTATGAATGAGTCATTTAATCGTTAATTCAACAGATTCGTTCAAAAACACTGATATGTAGGGTGACCACCCGTCCCACATTTTGCGGGACAGTCCCGAAATTGGGAGCTCTGTCCCGCGTCCCGCAAGACGTAAGCTGCGTCCTGCATTTCAATTATGTATTCTGTATTTTTTTTTTCCATCCCAGAAATTGAAATACCAAAATAAGAAATACATTAAAAACGGTGACTGGCATTTAAAAATCCATTTGCGCAGCCATCATGTTCTAGCTGTGAAAATAACCAACCGACAGTGGTAGAGAGGGGGTTTTCCGCTGATGACGACTGGGTGGACGGTGCAAAGGATGTTTGACCTCAAGTGCTCGAGCACCACCGACTGAAATGGTCGAGCGCACATGGAAAAAACAAAATATTCTCCTTTAATTAAAAAAAAGCACAAAAAAAAAAAAAAACAATTGCAGCTTTCAGACACGACTTTCCTCTCATTTTAATAGTTCGTTTGAGGTGGTTTCTGGCGTTATTTTAATGACAAGTGTCCAGAATGCATTATTGTAATGCGAGAGTGCAACAAATGTCTCCGCTGCAGAACACAAAACAGATGTGCTCTACGTGTTTACATTAGGCCTACGTGTGCGTGCTCAAAACTTATACTCTCTCCTGGATATAATGTTGCCAGAAGCGCAACCTGGAGTGTGGGCATCCACCGGCAGAAACATAAAATGACGCATAAGACAATGGACATAATGTAAATCAGTATTTAAATAGCATAACAGTAGTAAATGTATCTGTCTTACACGTGTCCCGCATTGTCCCGCAAAATCACATCTACTGTCCCGCAACAGATCTATTGCCAGGTGGTCACCCTACTGATATGTTAAGGAACAAAACAAGTGACTGGCTTTATGAGTGAGTCAGTGAATCATTTACTCAACCAACTCTTTCAAAAAGTCAGCTTACCTTATGAAAGCTTATTCGTCGATCTCAGCTGAGTCACACCAGCAACTTCACAACAACACTATCACCAAATATCTTGCCATGATATACCATCAAGGTTCAATGCAGCTTAAAACAAGCTTACCTCTTTCCAGCTATTCGCAGAAAAAAACACACATTTGTATTTCAGTGGATGTATTCTGTGATGTTTTTACAGCAAAAAAAAAAAAAAAAAAAAAAAAAAAGGATTTAGTTTGGACATCAAACAATTCAATTAAAACTATCCCAATATTTTTCTCTGTAATTACTGTGCAAAATATACACTTGTTCTGTGTTTAAGCCCAACTTGTTCCTTCCTTATTCCATGTAGTTACAGGGTAAATACAACATTTGCGGGCTGTAAATTAAAGTGGTGCTTGTTCCCCCCTTATTCCATGTAGTTACAAGGTAATTACAACATTTGCGGGCAGTAAATTAAAAGTGGTGCTCTGTTACCTCCTTGTTCCATGTAGTTACAGGGTAAGTAGCTACAACAAATTGCTCTAAAACGATTGTTTATACAGTAGGTCATGCATCAGGTAATATATCAATAAACATGGTGACTGTTTTATTTAATTCAAATATTATTTGAAATTTGGGTTTTTAAATGAAAATCACACACAATATGACAACAGTAACAACACAGGCAACAGATAATAAAAGATAAAAATGTATTACATCAGTTCAGAAAAAGCAAAGCAACTCCATACTTATACAGTTAAACCAAATCAAGTTCAATTTGATTAGATTTTGTTCAAATTGTTCATGTTTTTCACCCACTGACAAAGTGAAACTATTATGGCCAAACCATCACGTCAATAAACATACAGTAATAAACACTGAAAGTCAATATTAAACTATGTATTATAGCAAACTGACAGGATTTTACCATCTTTGATTTTAACGTTGTGATCCACGTCCTCAAGCACCATTTTGACTACTTCAGTTCCCGGCTTTACTGCTCAATGTTGAGAGAACATACTCGGACAAAACTCTCCAGTTTTAAAAGAACACATTCCAGTCATTTTCAAAAATCTCTCTCTTCTTCGCTTCTATTAGTTTTCTTGTATTTTCGACACATATTCCTGTCATGAGCGCCGCAAACATGGATAGACTGTTTCCAGTTCCCGATCAGCACATTCACTGCTCCAGTTTTAATCGAACACAGTTTCAAAGTTGTCCCTAGTCTGCGCTTCGATTATTTTTTTTCCCTATTTTCCACGTTTTCATCCTCAGCACTGCAGACACGGATTTCGATGCACACAGAACCGTTCGCGTTTGAACCTCCACATTCCTAACCAGGGTTGCCAGGTTTTCACAACACCCCCCGCTCATTTGCTAAACTAGCCCAATCGGGTTTCGGACTTGTTGCGGACTTGGCAACACTGTAACCTAACCCAGGACCGTCGGGTTACTTTTATTACTTATATCAACCCAAATTGGGTAAAATCAGCTTCCTAACGCAACAGTCTCAACCGAGCATTTGGATTGAAACAATAACCTAGCCTGTTTAAAAAGTAGGCCTACACAGTGTACGTTTTTACTAAATCGCTTGCAAATAAGATTGTTGTATAACCTACATACCACATAATATTAGAATAGGTACCACTTAGTTTCAAAATACTTACAGTAGAATTTTTTTGCCCCTTTATTCCCCAAACTTCACGTATTATTTCCTTATACTTACACGGAGGTACTGAATAGGTACACTATAATTGCAAAAAAGTTACACTGTAAATTCTGCTTACTTAGGCAGTATGTTGCGGGTTGTAACCTAAAGCGTTACCAGTGTAATTTTAGTATAAAATATAAAAACAGATATAGATATTGAGATGCATTTTAAATAACTTGCCCAAACCTGCTAACTCAAATGTGAACAGAGACTGATAGAGTTTATGTATGTAGATACATTGACTTGCAGAAGATGAAAAGAAACAGAGTGGGTGAGCATATCTTGGCTGGGAGAAAGAGGAGCGCAATCTTGTTAAGGTCGGAAGTTAGGTAAAGTAAAAGTCTTTGCATTTCTATTTTTGCTTTACCCCAGTCTTCCTTTGCCAAGAATGTATTTGCATCTGTATCTGATCATAGCACAAAAACGTTATTCAAAAAGCAGCACTATTCCAAAATTCCTAGTGAGCTGCCTATGTAGGGAGTATTTTAAGGCATCACTGACAAGTTCTCAACTTGTTTTTGAGGGGGCACCAGTGGTAGTTCTGAATCACTTGGCTCCCACTTGCCTGCTTATTTTTAACAGCAAAATAATTTGAGCACTATTTGCTGCCTCCTAAAGCATTTCAAATCAGTGGTTTTCTTCATTAATTGGGATAAACAGGTCTTTATGAGCTATAGTTAGAGAAGAACATTTCAAGACAAACATACCATCAACTAATAGCACAACACTGAGTTCGAGCAACAGAGAATTTTTCAATAGGTCAGCTGTTGACATTTCTCTCTGATTCAAGAAGCAGAGGCAACCAACGCAGAAACAATTATAATAAATATACCAGAGCTTGTTGTCATACAATAGGTGAAATGAGCAAAGAAAAGATGGTCTACACTTTTCAATAATTTAAGGTTTAAGTTAGTTCACCAGAATTTATTCAGAACAGCTTGAAAGGCCAGAGTCTACTGATGTCTCTTGATATGTTTCTATAATGACTAGTGCTGCTTCACGTAAAAAGAAGACTAAAAATGACAAAGGAACAATGAATAAATCATTTAAGAAATTCAGAGCCATTTTGCTGCAGAAACGTTTTGAGTGCTTCATAATTAGAGAGTACCTATAGACCCTTTTTCTGTTAGTAAACATTGTGACGTTTTTCTGTGGGCGGAGCTTAGGTGGAGGCAGAAAGATTCCCCTGACTGCTTCACTAACGCTAACTGTGAAGTTTGTTAGCTTTTTTTTTAACAATTTGTGGAGAAAATTCGATTTGACCTGCATATGTAAGATCACTCACTGTGCAGGACCGTGATTGTTATTTAAATAAGTTAACTTTAATGGACGAAACCAAATCGGCCAACCTGGGGCCAGTTGCATAAACTGTTTAGACTAGTCTTAAAAAGTTAGTCACCTAATTTTTTTTCTTCAAGACTGGTCATAACTTTTTAAATTCAGTTATGAAAAGGTAGATTGGTCTTATTTGTATTGGAAAAGTAAGACTGATTACCCCTTGGCAACTGCTAGTTGGTCAAACTAGTTCTTAAGACACAGTCTTAACATGGTGGATAAGTTTATGTAACTGGCCCCTGTATTCACTCAAAGGATGGACGATCTGACAGGATTACCTCCGGTTGAGTGACTCCCATCTATAGAGAAACCTAATGTGTAGTAAAGAGAAACTTACCTGTGTCTATCTAGTCATGAAGATGTGTATACATTTCAGTTTCAGCAGGCAACTATTTTTACAGCTACATGAGAGTAACTGGGCCAAAATACAAAAAGTAAGTTAAACATTCAATGTGATGGATATATTACTTGAAGATGTATGTATCATGTAATGGCCAAATTGTTATTTTAAAGTATATACATCCTGTAAATGATGTATGTTATGTTTACGGTGACATTACAGTACCTTTACAAAACTTTACGTACAGTACATTTAAAATAAGATGTGAATATTTTCTAGAAATAAAAATTCCAGAAACTAATTTTGATTCTAAGTTTGATTCTTTCTAACCAAGTTCTTAGAAATTCCAGCCACTATCAATCACAACAATGTATATTACAGATGATTAAGCATATTTCGTCAGTTTGTTATTTTACACACATGCACACATTATTCCATACATGACATAGTCGTGAGATGCAAGAAATCTTTAGACACGTAACACAAACCATAATCCATAACAACAAAAGACAATACTTTATTTAACCTTTTCTGATAAGAAATGTGTGCTGCAAACGCGAGCATTTTTGACAATCGTTTCTGTCCAGTCCGCTCGATCGTTTTATCGCGTTTAACCACAACTGTTGTCGTTTTTTTTTTGTCTGGCGGTGGCAGCATGTAAATTTCCAATTGGAGCCTGTACTATGTCGATTCTGGCACCCAACATCACAACAAGATGATATTTTAAGCTCCTTATGTAGCCGAATCTGTGCTAGTTTGAATGGGCTGCCTCCAGTTTTCCCTTTGTTTTGCCTCAAGCTAGCACTGTGACATAATCGTGACGTTGGCACAAAAAGGGTCTATAGATGAATATCAAACTGCAGGTGAGGAATCCCAATCTCGCAAGTGCAAGTTCCAAAGTTAACATTTTGCCACAGCTAATAATGGTGAGTGAATAAAAAAAAAAAAAAAATTAGTTCGATATTTCCTATCTGCTTTTTGGTTTTGTCCTTGCACATATGTTGAAAAACAGTAACGGTGATTTGTTTTCTCTTGCAGCACCAAGTCCCTCTTTCTTTCTGTGAAACTGCATCTCTCAAAAAAGTACATCTGTGAAGTTCAGACTACCATGCTTATAATTCATTTTAAAACCCTTTAATTAAATTGCAGTCCCAATTTTTACTTGTATTTGGCACTTGAGCATGTTACTTTTGTATCCTGCTTCAGAAATACACATGAACACAACACTTCAGATATATGCTCAGTGCTAGATGAGCTAGAGTGCTTATGTTTACACAGAAGTATTACTGTAGGGGTCATTTGAACAATTTTTTTCCCCACATCCCTAGGTCATTCACCTAAACCAACAAAGCATGGCTTTCTAGAGTAACCACATGATGATCTTTTAGCAAAAGCCTCAGCTGCACTTCAAGACAGAACATGTGTTTACAACCACCAGTGGATCTTGAGCAGGAAATGTGGGATTCGGTCTCAATGATACACTTACAAATTGTTGCAGCTTAGAGCTGAGAAAATTGAGCTGACCTATCTGCCCATTTCAACTATAGCTAGCTGGAAATGAAGTCCTTATCCATTCAATTCAAATAGCACACACTCAATACAGTATATATATATACACATACAGTGGGGCAAAAAAGTATTTAGTCGGCCACCAATTGTGCAAGTTCTCCCACTTAAAAAGATGAGAGGCCTGTAATTTTCATCATATGTATACCTCAACTATGAGAGACAAAATGAGAAAAGAAAATCCAGAAAATCACATTTTAGGATTTTTAAAGAATTTATTTGCAAATTATGGTGGAAAATAAGCATTTGGTCAATAACAAAATTTCATCTCAATACTTTGTTATATACCCTTTGTTGGCAATTACAGAGGTCAAACGTTTTCGTCAAACGTTTTCACACACTGTTGCTGGTATTTTGGCCCATTCCTCCATGCAGATCTCCTCTAGAGCAGTAATGTTTTGGGGCTGTCGCTGGGCAACACGGACTTTCAACTTTTCGATGGGGTTGAGATCTGGAGACTGGCTAGGCCACTCCAGGACCTTGAAATGCTTCTTATGGAGCCACTCCTTCGTTGCCCGGGCGGTGTGTTTGGGATCATTGTCATGCTGAAAGACCCAGCCACGTTTCATCTTCAATGCCCTTGCTGATGGAAGGAGGTTTTCACTCAAAATCTCACGATACATGGCCCCATTCATTCTTTCGTTTACACGGATCAGTCGTCCTGGTCCCTTTGCAGAAAAACAGCCCCAAAGCATGAGGTTTCCACCCCCATGCTTCACAGTAGGTATGGTGTTCTTTGGATGCAACTCAGCATTCTTTCTCCTCCAAACATGACAAGTTGAGTTTTTACCAAAAAGTAAAAACTCAACTTGCAATCCTCTTCTGGATCATCCAAATGCTCTCTAGCAAACTTCAGACAGGCCCGGACATGTACTGGCTTAAACAGGGGGACACGTCTGGCACTGCAGGATTGGAGTCCCTGGCGGCGCAATGTGTTACTGATGGTAGCCTTTGTTACTTTGGTCCCAGCTCTCTGCAGGTCATTCACTAGGTCCCCCCGTGTGGTTCTGGGATTTTTGCTCACAGTTCTTGTGATAATTTTGACCCCACGGGGTGAGATCTTGCGTGGAGCCCCAGATCGAGGGAGATTATCAGTGGTCTTGTATGTCTTCCATTTTCTAATAATTGCTCCCACAGTTGATTTCTTCACACCAAGCTGCTTACCTATTGCAGATTCAGTCTTCCCAGCCTGGTGCAGGTCTACAATTTTGTTTCTGGTGTCCTTTGACAGCTCTTTGGTCTTGGCCATGGTGGAGTTTGGAGTTGGACTGTTTGAGGCTGTGGACAGGTGTCTTTTATACTGATAACGAGTTCAAACAGATGCCATTAATACAGGTAACGAGTGGAGGACAGAGGAGCCTCTTAAAGAAGAAGTTACAGGTCTGTGAGAGCCAGAAGTCTTGCTTGTTTGTAGGTGACCAAATACTTATTTTACAGAGGAATTTACCAATTAATTCTTTAAAAATCCTACAATGTGATTTTCTGGATTTTTTTTCTCATTTTGTCTCTCATAGTTGAGGTATACTTATGATGAAAATTACAGGCCTCTCTCATCTTTTTAAGTGGGAGAACTTGCACAATTGGTGGCTGACTAAATACTTTTTTGTCCCACTGTATATGTTTGCTTTGAACTGCTGACACTGATGTGGCTTCTTTAAGAAAACATTTAGGCTTTTAAAGTCACCTGTGTGTGGATATGCAACAGGCAGACAGGAGAAGAAGAGTAAAAAGTGCTAAAGTACTACACTTAATTGATTATACTTGAGAAATTATACAGTACTTAGATAAGCTGATTTTAGTTTATAGAATATAGTTTTGAACAGAAACAATGATACATTAGACTGACAGTAAGGACATTCTAATTTGAATAAATGCTGTTAATTTGAACTTTATCAAATAATCCTGAAAAATCATGGTTTGGTTGGAACGATTTCTTGTGCACCAAATTAATGATTTCTGACACTGAAGACTTGTGTAACGGCTGCTGAAAATTCAGCTTGGCAATCATGGGAATAAATTATATTTATAAATATATTAAGATCATATATTTCACATAAAAACTTTTTTACTGTATTTTTGATCACATAAATGTAGCCTTAGTAAGCATTTGAGACCTCTTTAAAAAACATTAAAGATATTATACACTTCTGTATTGCACAGTTAATTATATACTAAATTTCATAAAAGTTTGTTTGTATTTTTTAAATACATCAGAAAAAAAACCTGGATGTTTCCTCTATCCAACATACAGTCTGACAGCCCTCAAAATGTAGCCTCTCACATCCCATGATTACCTCTCTCTGCCCTGCAAGGTCGCATAACGTGGTCCATCAGCGAGAGAATCAGAGGCTCCTGCTCTATATCTGTAAAAACTGAATTACAGCCAGCTCACTCTGTCAAAGCCAATGTACCCGTGGCTACAGAGCCGATGGATCATGATCAAGTGAACCTAGAGCATTGAAAAACACACCAATGTCTAACCCTCTTTCTCCCTTGCACACACACACACCTCTGTCTAGACCACAGATGGTAATATGCAGCATTTCAGTTTCAAACAGTTAACACTAATGAGAGAGGAATATAGATCTGTAAACACTGCACTGAGGAGACCTAATTGCCAATTAGAGTTAGTTTGCAGTGGAACTAACTGAAGTTACTCTGCAAACATGAGAAAGACCTTTCAACATATGAAATGCCATTTTTGATCATCTCGATGGGCATCTGATTTATCATAGACCATTGCCTTTACTGAAATCATTTTGACTTTTATACATATTTATAGGTGAAACTGACACTAGTAAAGACAATATCAGTGTCAAAACTGGAAGTCTTAAGTGTCACCAGTTCTGTTACTGACAGTGGAGTTGGCAGATATAGGTCAAAACTTTTTTCATATTGAAGAAGAGAAGAATGACTCACATTTCCTATGGGACAAATATGCAGAACATGATTCAGCTTCAGATTCCATGTCACTGCAATCCAAAATACATAAAATCAAACAATTCTACAACCAGTTCTACTACTGTCCTAGCCACCATGGACAAGACCTAGTAAAATCACTTCAGCAAAGTAATGAAAAATAACTTATAATGCTCTTATTAATGCAACGAAGTAGCTCTAAAACAACACCACTTGAGACACGTGTAAAAGAAAATCAAATATTGTGGCTGTTGTGCAGACAAACATTGCCAACTACAAACTAGCTCAGTGTTTATCCCAAAGGGTCCCGAAAAATAAATCACAGGCAAAGAGGATAAGAAGAATCTGGTTCCAAGTGGTCAAAAGAAACACAGAATATAAGTCCAGCACTACAGAATAATGTAGTGCTGGACGAAGACAACAAAACAATATTCTGAAAATGGTCAATCCTTCACGAAGCAATGCGAAGCTAAATATCTCTGGGCCTACGTGCATGAAACCTACAACACAAAGCAGAGTAAACGGGTCTCATCTAAGCAAGATCATATTCATCTGTAAGTCAAATAATTTCTTTCTTTGATAGTAAGCAGCATGATTGGAAACCATGGGAGGTAAAGATGCTGTGTGACTACCAGAAGCTGCAGTCAAAAAGTACATTACCACAAAGAACACAGAAGATTTCATCAGCTAATAAAGCGTGAGATGGGATTTCATGGTCTTGAGAGCAAAGCAGGCAACTTGCAAAAAACATTTCCATATATTTTTCCCATAAGTGATTCACAACTCTCCGTAGCCTTAGTCAGCAACAAATGCCACAGTACTCCAGACGAAAAGCAGCACATTGCTGTATGCAAACAGGAAATGAGATCTGCTGCTGATGATTCTGTTAAAACACTTGAAGGTAGTCAACATTAGACTGTATTTTAACGGAAGAAGCTAGAATCCTTTTTTTGCTTCCACACATTTCAATCCTTGGAACATTCTCCTCAGGAGTTGCACCAATTCATTTTTTTCATACAATTTGGTATAAACACTTTCCCCGAGACAGACTGTACTGCCAATTACAGCAAACCTAGTCTTAAATTTAGCATTCACCCAAAATATTAAGTAAAAAACACTGTGTACATGCTGTGAGAACCCAGAGGAATGTGAAAAGGCCATTTTGACTTCCTGCCCACAGAAACCCAACGTTCCCCCCCACATCTGGTGAAACCATACACATTCACCTCAAATGCAGAAAAACCTCCAGGCAGGGGGCAGAATGTTTTATAGACAGAAAAACCGGATGGCCTTGAGCATGGTCAACATCAAATACAGCCAATAATAGAAGTTAGCTGAGACGTGACCTTAAGCTAATTTACTTTACAAAAAAAATGGCAGTAGAGAATCACCATTGTGATTTGTGAAGCTTAGTGTTAAAGGTCAACCACATTCCTAAATATAAAATATGTGCATCTAATTTATTAGGTCAGGTCAGTATAAATGAAAGGCCATTGGAATAAAGATGAGCAAGTGAAATGTAAGCAAAACAAAAAGGAGTTTCTGTGCAAATTATTGATAAGTCCCTTCTTGAATGGAAAATGTTTTGCACAGAAATTTGTTATGCTAGGACCTGTATGAAAAATGTATGAAAAAGATTGTTCAGATAACAAGTCAAGAAGGTGCAAAAACCGAAAGGAGTGAAGGCTGAGAGTATGAATCAAGCACAAGCCGTCACTATGACACAGGTGCCGTCCTGAGGACTGTTCTAGTTAGATTGATCTTTCTGCTGTCATCAGCAAAAAAGACCCACAGGATATGACAGGCAGTTTGTCTTCATTTGCTTCCCATGAAGTAGTTTGAGGTCTTCACAAACGCACCAGCAGAATGTTCAAGAGCTTTTTAATACTACTTGAAGATGTCAGCACATCAAAATTTCTATACTTATAGAGGGGAGGGAAATGTGACTGGCATTTAGGACAGAGGGAAATTGTCCTTCAGTCCTTTTCAATGGACAAGGCTTCCTGCAAACACTGAAAGTAAACTAATGGATTCAGTGAATGATGGACACGCCACATGCTTCTTTTAAAAGCAGTGATGTGAAGACGTGCCAAACTTGCACCACGCTTGGAAAACAAGGTTAAAGAAATAAGCAAAGGGTTTGTTAGAATCCTCCAAATTTTACAAGGTTTTAAATGGAAAACATGTCCTTATTCTAACAGCGTTCTGACTCTAAAGGGATGCTGGCCGAGGTAAAGCCCTTTAACCCTACTAAGTGCTCCAAGCCACATTTCCGCCACAGCCTCAATGCCAATGTTCTGCCATGGGCAGATAAGAGCCTCAAAACCAGCCACAGAGACCGCAACAGAATGAATTTTGGGAGCTGATGGAGACAAGCTTCCAAGAACCAGACACAACCTTTCCATCCATTAAACCAGTTACAAATGCTCATTAAAACTGAGGTCAGCAGAGCCAAACAAATATCCCCCACTGGGCTACCTTAAAGAGGCACACTACGGATGATTCTGACTGTAAACAGTTTCAAAGATTAAGCCTGAGAAGGAAACAAATCAGCCTGAACCTTAATATTCCAAGAGGCCCTACTCCATTATTGTTCTTTTAAAGCCAAAGCTAATAAGTCTAGAGTGCTGAGAAAGAGGGAGGATAGAAACAGAGGTAGGGGCTACATTACTGCCTGACCCAGTTAGAATAATTGATTTCATGTGTCAACTGAGTCAAGTTAAGTTGAGCAGTAATTCCAAGGAAGCAGAATGGAATTAATCAGGCTTCAACCCTGAACAGCAGACAGGGAGTCCTCTGGAAGAAAATTCCACAGGCACAAAGACAGGGGGCATATTCACGTTATTGATTACACCATACTTAAATTTCAGTATTTCAACTAGATGAGTTTATCACAACAAAGATAAAAAGGGAATTCTTTCAGTATAAATAAATAACATTACATAATGAAAACACACACACAAAAACTGTAAAAAAAAAATAATATATATTTCTTAGAATTTAGAATTTATTACATAAAAAATATTTATTTTTATATATCACCAATGTTGCTCTACGTGAGGCAAGATATGGCCACATAAAATAAATAAATACATACATACATACCTTCAAACAGTTGTTTTAGTTGAATTATCCATTTTAAAGCAAATTATCTACAAGACAAATTGTAAAAAAAAAATATTTTTTCCTGACATCTATTTTCAACCTAGAATACTTATGCAACCTCAATATTTATTAATATACAAATTATTATCTTTATAAAGCCTTTTTTTTCATCTTTTGAGTCAAATTCTTACATTTAATCAGTCAATTAGAATAATAAGACATTTGGGTTGTTACCAAACAAATGATATCAGTATCAACAAAATTCATCTTTGCAATGCAGAGGAAACACAGAAGCTGCATCTGAAGAGGCATTTGGATGTAGGCCTATTTACACTTTTTAATTCAGCTCAGAGGGACATGAATGCATTTAACCTGCAGTTACAAATGCATAAATAATATTTTGTTATTTTAAACATGAAACATTGAATACTGATATTTACAATTATTTGAAAAATGAAAAGATACTTTAAATGTGAAATTAAAACCACCAGTAGGTGGCAGCAAATTACTGTTAATAAGTGAGTCATTGCGACTGAACCGAATCATTTAAACGGTTGATTCATTCAGGAACGAAACGCCCTCATGTTGCTCCGATGTGTTCGACTTGAAGCGGCGCTGCGCAGAATGATCAATGTATGATATCAAAGTACCGCGAGAGTGATAAGAGAGCTTACGACACAGCTTAATGCTCCTTGGTTCAGACAATCGTGATGCTGCGTTCTCTTCTAAAATGTTTTATTTTTTTAAATCTGATTTCATGCTATGCATTTAAATTGTGCATGAATATTCCCAAACGCTATGACAGTGCGATCTCTGTGCGAGATATGTGATTGTTGTCATAGTTTCTATAAAAATCTAAAATACATGTTTGAATTAAAATAAAAATGGATGATAAATACGCCTTTCGTATGGAATTAAATAGCAAGCACTTTATCTAGTTCATCATTTTTATCTTCATATAAAAGTAACAGAACTGAAATTATATCATGTTTATCAGCAGCACAGCATATGAGTGAGAATAACGCGATATCCGCCTTTGATCTCATAGGTATCTGTTCCACTTCGAGGGGGCAGAACTGTCCGTCTTGACTGCGCTTATTTCACTCCTCCCCTCACTGCAGCCGCCTACTCTCACCTACATTTCAGGCGAGGCGAGGCGCATCTCAAACAAGCCTATTGACTATCACATAGAATTTAGCATGAATAGTGTGCACATTGGGACGCAGGCATAGACTGTAAAAAACAGGACGCAGACTATGTCCAGCGTTTATCGGGTTGTGCGTCAGTAATAATGGTTCGTGGGGAAACACAGTATTTCCTGTGTAGTTACAGTAAATCAACTAAGCCTGTGCTTGTTCACAGCAGGACATTCAGTGAAAAACAAGAAAAAAGCATTCAGCTTTATTTTGCAATGATTCCAAAACTACTCCAGTCTCTATGAATTGAAAGTATGCTAAATTAACAGTACAAACACTAAGCAAGAACAGGCTATACTTTCAAAAGCTATTGGTGATTGAGCCATTGAAACTGGAAAGCCATTTAAATGCATCTATCAATCACTGTCTGCAGTCCTCCCTCCATTCCTTTTGATGTGAGCAGAACATTATCCAACCAGAAAATAGGTCTATTACTAATCATAGCCTAATAAAGCTGAAATTACAGCTATTTCTCACATATAGTGGACTGGCGACCCAATATATTAACTGGTGCAAATTGATCACTCAGACGTGTGCAGCTATAATATTTTTTGTTTTGTTTTACATGCTCATCAGCCACGTATACATTTTCTTAGCTTAGATGTTTGTGCTCTCAATGGGAGTTGGTGATAAGAATAGAGGAAAAAAAAGAAGGTGCTACCCTTCAAGACCTTTATCTTGTGTACAGCGTGTCACAGAATATATGGAGAAAAACCATCGCTGCCATTTTCTGTGGCAGTAACGCTACCCTTAATATCAGTCTTGTGATATTAAAGTTACACACATACATATATATATATATATATAGGGGAGAGGGAGATTAAAATGACCATATTACGAAAACAGCCTTGACAAAAACTCATAACTATATCCATAGATGAAAGTAATCCTATTGTCAAAGGAAAGACCTGGAATATATTGCATTATAAAAGCCCTTTGATGTATTTTCTGCTAGGGGCTCTCTTATAAAACCGATTTTCTAAGGCAATGAATTGCACAAATAACATGCAATATCTCACAAATTGAATACCAATTTAGTTAGAAAACCTTTATTTCCTTGAGGAAATTAGTTGTTCTGATTAAATTTAGATTAAATAGAGTGGTAATTAGATTAATTATAGACTATGCCTAGTGGAAAATAATTACATACTTGATAAACTTCTGTTGGAGGTTTTAAGCATCTATACATTGTTCACACACACTGGAAGTCAATGCTAAGGTGGTAACTGAAAGGTTGTAGATTCAAACCCCAAAAGGGACGATCAATAAACTATCTCCACTGTGCCCTTGAGAAAGACACTTAACCCAAGGCTGCTGTCTATGTACTGCAAGACACTTTGGATAAAAGTGCCAACTAAATGACAAAGTAGTAAACAACAGTAACATTCAGTCAAAAAGACCAGAACTGACAACATATCCCATATATCTTTGATTTGCATAGATGAAATTACTGCTTACAAACAAATGCTTGACAGTGATGCTTCAATACCACAGAGAAAAGAGGTTTTAGATTAGCTGAAAATTAACAAAAAGTGGTGTGTGGGGGGCTGAAACACCATTTCCAAAAAATTACTGGGGATTTGAGCTTCTTTAGATTACGATCACCATCGATGGATCAGGATCCAAGACTGGTGTGAAACATTTTCACGGTACCACAGACCTCAACTGAAAATGACTGTTTTTAATAATCCAACTGATATTATATGACATTACGATAATTTCATCTATGCAGAGCCTCCCACTTTTTCTCCAAAGGGTCTACATTTGGGGTGAGATAGGCTACAGGATTAAGGCTTAACAACAAACAACATGGAAGATGGGCACTCTGTTCATTATAATGTATTCTTCAAAATGCTCAGGCATAAACTACAAAGACAAGCAAGGACAGACTGCATGAAACTGAAATCAATACATAAAATGAGACTGAGAAATGAAAGACAAAGAGACTGAGAAAGACAAAAATAATGGAAACCCTCTTGGCGTTGAAGATTTGATTGCACAATGCTTGCTTGTGTATATTGAATTAGCCCTTAAGTAGATTTCCATGTATGTCATAAAGTGGTGTAGTAAAAGTGGTGTAGTAAATGTTCTGATTTTAAATTCTTATAGAATGAGCCACACTTGTGACCATACATCTATAATTCCAAGCTGCATTGTTTGACTTGTAAATACATGGAAAATAACACAGAAGACTACTTTTATGGTGCTTCTACTTACATTGTAACTGCATAGATTTTTTTTTTATTTTTTTTTTATCAGACACGTAATAAACCAACCAAGTCTCATTGAAAAAACATGACTCTAACAACATTTCTGTCCAAAAATATACCTATACATACAATTCACTGCAGTTTCCAGCTGAAATGATCACTAGTGGCAGTAAAACACAACTTTTATTCCTTTTCACACAAATTATGATTACAAAACAGATTATAATTTTATAAACTCTTATATTAATGTGGTTCCGTGCACTATACCATGTTATGACCCTTTTTGTTAATGAATAAATTTTGACATTTGCATAACATGACCAGCACAAAATATGTCTTTTCTGACATAGTAAACTTGCTTGTTAACTCACCTTGTACAGCATTGCACTTGTGATACAGAGCACTTGGCTACAAGACCAGTGAAACATGAGTAACAATAAAACCTCTCAAAGACTTGTCTATGCTAGCTAAAATGGCATGGTTGCTTCAGCAACTGCATTTTTATTTCAGGTTTGTTAATTCACAATTGTTAATTAATGTGCAATTCACTGGACATTTCACTTTGAAAGAGTTGCAAAAGGAGCAAGAAGCAATGTTATATAATTTTGCAGAAATGTCATCGCAGGCACATTTTTACAATGAGCCTGGATTGCAATACACCAAAACAAAACAAAACATGGAGTGAACACGTGCCATGTTGCTAGACTAGCAAGGTCACATGAACAGAATGATTATCATCAATCACAGTCTTTTATCCCAAACAGCGGAAGAGCTCTGACAGATGAAGAGGGCAGTAATGAGGCACATAGCTCTGGCTGGCAATAAGGGAAAAGAAGACCACAGCTTATAAAGTACATGATAAAACCAGGCTGCCAAGATGTCTTACAGCTGCTCACAGCTCATAGTCTCCACAGGAGCTGCAGAAAACAACCAAGGTCAAAACATGAGCATGCAAAAGACCTACAACTGAGGAGTCATTGGTGAGAGATTTGATGCATTAGGCATATTAGATGCATTAGACATGGTTTAAACATAAGCACACACAATGTGTGCAAAAAATGTGTGAATGTTTGCCTGTGATTTCAAACGATTTGCTGTTTTGCCGTCCCAAATCTTGGTTAAATAGGGAGCAAAACAACTTCCCAAATGAAGGCTGTTCAGAAAGGTAGGTAGCATATTCTGATTTCTAAGATTCTTTCTTTTAGGCCAATGGCTCATATCCTTGGGCGATTAAGGCAATCTCACAATGCATTGCAACTAGCTAAGAAATGTATACAGTGTGTGCAGAATTATTAGGTAAGTTGATATTCTGGTCATATTTTTTTTCCAAGAACATTTTACCAATTCCAAACCACATCAATCTTAATAACTACTATTGATTTTGTATTTAATAATTTATAAGTGATATATAATTGTCCATGAAGGCTGATAGTCAGAAACTTCTTATTTCAGGTGTGCAGAATTATTAGGCAGGTTTTCCTTTACAGATAAAATGAGCCAAAAAAGAGATTGAACTCAAGAATAAAACTTAAAAAAATTATTAAATGCCCATGAGAAGGATGCAATGCTAATGCAATAATAGAATTAGCAAAGTTAAGGCATGACCACTGGGCAGCGAAATGCTCATTGGGTCAGCAAGGTCAGAAAAAACAGATGGAGAGGAAAAGACACATGTTAACTGCAAAAGAATTAAGAATTAAGGTGAAGAATTAGGTGAGAAACCATCAGGAACTATTTAGTCTCCAGCGCCATCATTTTCCAGAACTGCAACCTTCCTGGAGTCTCCAGAATTACAAGGTGTCAGGTTCTCAGAGACTTTGCTTGGGTAAAAAATTCTTTAAAATGGCCCTCACTTAATAAGAATAACATGCTGAAGTGTTGTGAAATACATGAAGACTGATTTTGTATAGGATTTATGGACAGATAAGTGACTCTTGAAGGACCAGCATCACATCCTCTTGTACCACTGTTTGAAGAATTTATCTTCCAGAATCTGGCAGTAAGTTTTGGGAGCTCATTTTAGTTCATCTCCTATCCTGAAAAGTCTGTCTTGCAGGATTGATTAAAAATGAGCTCCTAAAACTTACTGCCAGATTCTGGAAGATAAATTCTTCAAACAGTGGTTGCGATACATCCACTGTCAACATTAGCGCATGGTAGCACAAGCTGGTTAAGGCCACACACCCACCCTCCACCTTGCCCCGCCTCTCTCCTCCTCATTAGCATTTAAAGCTACAGACACAGAAATGGCACGTCCTAAGGAAAGCTCATTGTGGGACTGGCTCGCAGTGGCTGAAATTCTGCACCAAGGCTGAATTTCGGGGAAACAGACTTCAGATACAGTACTAGGGACCACTTAGGCCTATATAAAAGCATCCAAAAAGCAGCATGTCATGGGACCTTTAACGCGTAAAAAAATATTTAACGCAATTAACGCGCGTTGTGGACCCGCCCAGAGGCGCATTTTCTATGAATGCGCTCTTTAAATAACAAATATATATTAGACTTTAGACTAGGTTTGAGTTGGTCTATGGCGCAGTCTATTTTCAGTTCCTCAAAATAGCAACGCGCCAACACAATGTGCCTGAACACACCGCTTTTTTAGACCATGGGCGCACAAAGGGGCGCAAATGCATTTGCTTTTAAACAACGCGGCGCAAGACGGGAAAATGAGAACAGCGTCGGCCTGAAACTAGCAAAAACACTTGCACTGTGCCAATTGCGCCGGGTGTATGATAGGGCCCTTTATGTTGTTTGTACCTTAATTTGAAGACTGAATGTGAAATTATTGCAATATAAAAGTATATTTAAAAACTTTAATGTTTGGTGGGATTAATCGTGATAAATTTCAGAAAAATGTGCGATTAATTAGTTAATTTTTTTAATCAATTGACAGCACTAATATATATATATATATATATATATATATATATAAAATGATGATGATTGTAAATATAATTCAGATGTAAATAAAATTCAACATGAAAAAAGTATTGACAAAAAATTGTTCCAACTAATTAAAATAGTTTATTAAATATTTCTGTGTGCTAGTTTTACATTATTTAGCAACATGGTAGCAATGTGAAATCAATTGTGAGCGCTATTTACTAGATAATGGATTCTGAGCTTTCAAAAGCAATCACTAATAAGGTTCCATTCAGTTAGTATATGGTCTTAGAGGTCAGTTGCCCAAGTAGCAGTACACAGCAAGGCAACTCACTAGGTTTTGGAATGGAGTCAAAGTGTACACAATAAATAACAGAAAATAGTGCTCAGCCAGAGTGAACATATTGTATATCTTTTACTTCCTTTCATTTGCTGTAACTCAAACACGCAATGTTAGCCAGCTAACAAGTAGCAGTTTTTCCCTCAAAAAAAAAAAAAAAAAAGGAAAAAAGGGAATGTAGCTTTAGAAGTAAAATCTAATAACAGTTTTTAAAGCACAATATATGTACCCACAAATGCACACATTGATATGCTTACCTTGTGCACACATTTTTCATGCAAATGTAAACAACAACAGGCTATTTAGAAAGTTAGATACAAACTAGAGAAACTAATTTAGGAAGAATGAAATCCACAAGAAGAAAAAAATCTATCACACTATTAGGTTGAATAACAGGGTTTATCTGAGAACGGCATTGATTGAACTGCATTTGGGTTTATTGTGCACCTCTGAGAATACAGAGGCATTTATCACATAATCGTATCATGGCATGACTCAGATCTATTGACTCGATGAACATGATGAATCTCTCAAGATTCAAGCTTTGACTTTATCAGAACATGACTGTAAAATTAAAGAAAAAACTGAACTGTACCAAATAATAAATCACTAAAATATCATTCTACAAATTACATCATAGCCCTCTCATATAACCTTTACAGGATCACATGAAAATTAATGCTGAGAAAATTCACACAATTTTCTGTGATTTATGTGGATGTTTTACATGAAAAAAAATATTATTATGCAGCCCCTTTTTTTTCAGTTTCCTGAGACCACACTAATGTTTTTCCCCACTTCCTGTGGCTAGTGTCATATGCTCACGCTTATTAACACTCCTTATGCAGCATAAAACAGCAGTCCCTTAATGCAACTGCCTCCTGGAAACCTAGCTGATCCTGCCAACAACATATGCTTGTTCAAAACTTAAATCACAATGGTCTAAGTTCACATGATCAGTACAGTAACTGCTAATTGTGACCATAGCTACATTTTTAAATCTATTCACAGTCCCAATAAAAATATGTGATGCATATAAATTTAAACAGCCTCAGAGTACATCTTTATATGATATTAACCCTAGAAAACACAAGAACACAATACACAACGTGTATATTAAAAATATTCTGCTATTCATCTCTTCAAATATTTATTTTCTTTTTGATCATTGATACTACTTTTAGAGAATTGAGACAAATTAAATATCTGGAAGCAAAAGGCTTCATTGTTGTAATATGGTATTGCGAATGTTGGAATGAGACAGAAAAACAGGGCATAAAAATAAAAGATTTCAACCATAAAATCCATTTTCCAAGCTCCATCAGCACAATCCTCAAATGGAATAGAAAAGAAATCCCTTTCTGCGGTTATAAAATTAAACATGTATGATCCAAGAGTACATACAGTATACATGTGTCAAATCAAATTACAGGATTTTAAATCCAAACGCACAGCAATGTATGTACACCCTGTCCAGCTGTCTTCACAAAGGGCAACAAAGGTAAAACAAAATGTCCTGGCTCACAGAACAAAAGAAGAGAGAGCAAGCCAGGCCAGCTAGAGGGAGCATGGGGCCAGAAGTGAGATGAAAGGCTGGAAACATAAAGCAGCAGTGGGTGGTGATGGCTTTCTTTATCTTGACTCTGCCATAAAGAAACAGCAATGCCATAAGTGATCTGCTTTTCTGACAGAATACTTGCTGTGTCAATGGGGGTAAAAGGCCATGCTGTACTAAACACCCTAGCTTTGAGAAAACGGCCCAGTAACATGGCTGATTACTGTCGGATAGCAGGTGTCAAATGCACAGGTCTCTTGTGGTTCAATTCTATTCTGCTGATGGACTGCATAGAACATTCCAGCAGACAAAAAGTGTTTGTAAGGTCTTTCTAAACGGCCTCTCTTTCTCTGTATGTGTCTGTACTTTCACGTAAAGGTGAAGTGTGTAATTTCTGTGCCACCTGTGTCAACAAACTAAACTGAAAATTTCAAAATTGCTATTGATCTGACAAACAGATTCCACCCTAAACCAAACCATTGCTGTGTCAGACTGGTCAGAATGTAAAAAAAAAAAAAAAAAAAATGGACAAACAAAAAAGCTAAAGTTAGCTTAAGATTTGTTTTTGGTACAATCGTATCTGCATATTAAGTTAAGTAAGGAGAAAGCACTGTAACATCAAGTATTGTAAATTGCACACATCACCTTGACAGATTAAGGACCCACTGAAGGTGAAATATGGCACTTCTGATAAAACTCTTTAGGGTAGCTGCAGGATTCGTGTCCAATTTCTTGAAGGTCAAACACTAAGTGAAACAGAGGGCATTCACACAGTGCATAAACACTGTGATTATGCATTACGCAGGTTTTCCCACACTGTGTGTATTCTTAATTATACCATAGCTCAGAAAAGCAGATGCAAAAAGCCATCTAACTGAGATACTAGGTTAACAAAACAAGGATTTTGTCACTCTTGAATGAACTTGACAGAAATGTCCATAAATGCTATGCCACTGAAAACTTGTAAAAAGATTTCTTAAAAAATTACATGCACACTACCCTTCAAAAGTTTAGTGTAGGTAAGATCTTTAAACCTCACCAAGGCTGTATTTATTTGATCAAAAATACTGCAAATACAAAAGTATTGAGAAATATTATTAATATTTAAAATATCAGTTATTCCTGTGATGACAAAGCTGAATTTTCAGCACCCTTTAAGTGTCACATGCTCCTTCAGAAATAATTTTGATATGCTGATCTGGGGCTCAAGTAACATTTCTTATTATTATCAATGCAATAATGAAAATAATGAAAACAGTTATAAACACACACACAACAGGAGTGGTCTTGAGGTTAAATATCCATATCAAATTAGGCAACATTTAGTAATTGTACCATCTCATAATTCACATAAAAGCACCTCTTCAAAGCAATAGTTCAGCCACACAAAAAAAGTCCTCAGGCTGAAATCTAATTTAAGTTTATTTAACATTAATCTATCAATACAGTCAGTGCCTCAGGCAAGCAGCATGGATATCCTAATACGATTACATTTCAGAAACAGCACCATGGTCCAACTCACTCCACATCAACTGAATCATGTGGCAGGCATGACTTAAAGCCTCTTGGGAGACACTTTGAAGGTAAATACAGCTCAAGTTCAGGGTTGAATGATTCTAATAACTTTGTGAGTGTCTAGTGCTGTGAGACTCTCTTGCCTTGAGTTAAGATATGAACCTGAAAAGACATTACAGCTGCAGTTAAGACTGCTAATCCTCTGTACACACAAAGTACATTTTACACTAGTGGATTGTCAGCTAAGTTTGGGCCTGACAGACTTAAGTTTTTGGCTACTTAAATAAGGGTAAAATGTGAGCACATCAAAAGTTCCCATGAACTTGTCTTGAAAAGCAAATGCATTGTAAAGACATAGTATTCGATGTAAAACTTTAATCTTTTGATTTTTGCACATTTTAGCATAAGAAAAAAAAATCTGGTTGAAAAACTTTCTGGTTTCTATCAGCCAACATCAGATTTGTTATGCTAGATATTTTAGATTAGATACTGATTTTTTCCCCTCATTTCTTGAGGAACAATATACAAACACACACAATAACATTTATTCTGATGACATTCGCTTGTAGCCATTATTTTGATTTGATTTCTTGGCATACTTCAGGTGATTTCTCTGTTTTTGTAGACTCCTTTTCAACCTAAGTGGTGCTGGTTTAAAGGAATACTTCACACAGAAAATTTAAAGTTTGTCATTACTTACTCGCCTTCATGTTATACCAAACTTGTATATGCTATTATTCTTTCTGTGGAACACAAAATTGGAAATTATATGCCCCCATTTCACATACAACAACAGTTCTCATGTTTGTCAATATACAGCAAAATATAAAAATTAGATGTAGTCCTTTCCATTTGAGCTCTAGCATGTGTGGAAAAACTGAATTTCTGTCATTATTTTGCTGATAATCTTGCCTCCAGTGTCAAAGACAGAATCAATGAGTCGAACTCACAAACTGGATCAGCTCGATTTGTGACTCACCGACTCATTTATCCAGTCTCAGCAGTTCTCAAAGTTAACAGCTCACTGGAGGGGAAAGTTATCAGTGAATAATGGCTTAGATTGCAGTCTGTTCCTCATACAAAGCCAACCCAAGCTCATTGGAAAAACGGGCCTGTGGCGACAATTACACTGTTTCTTGCACGTTTCACAACACTTTCAAGTGAAATGTCCAGTGAGTTGTGCTAAAAACACATTGCGTTTCATCCGAAAAAGATGATTGTGAATCTGCCAATGTTTTATTATGGTGGTTATTAACAGTAATTTGGAAATGAAATGCTTGGTAAGTGGTGCTAAAATGTTAATGCTCTATTGCAAAAATAATGCACCGCCTACACTAAATGGATAGTGTTAACAAAAGCAAACATTAGAAAATATGTATTTGCTGAAGCAACCATGCTGTTTTAGTCAGCTTTGGTCTCTGTTATAGTGATGCATTTCACAGGACTCATACCATATCGCAAATGCAATGCAGTACCAGGTGAGCTACAAAGCAAGTTTACCATGTCAGAAAAGTCATATGGAACTGGTTGTGTGATGCAAACATATTAGTTTACAGGCCATGAACTACGTTATAAGTTCATAACGTAGTGTTATGCAAGGAACTGAGCATCTTTATTAACCAATAATTTGACCTGTCATTATCCACCTTTTTCTTCCCATAAAATGGGCACAGCCATTTGTAAATTCTATGGGTCTAACTTCCGGTCAATTTGCAACTTGATATTAAAAATTAGTCTTACCATATTATTATTTTGTTATCAACTTTTTATTATTATTTTATTTTTACACATAACATCCATTCAAACCCCCACCACCACCCAAAAAAAACAACAGACATATAATCAATACTTTACAGAGTCCAGTCAAAAGGAAGAGAGAGAGGGAGGGAAAAAACAAAACAAGTCATTCCTTTATATAATCAAGTATGTTAAAGAAAAAACACTGCCAAGCATCAATAGTAGAGGGCTTGGCCCCATTAATTTGCGCTGTTGTACATTCACAAGTCACTATTTTCAGGAGGCTATGGATCCAATATATTTTTCCACACATGTGCGGTGTAAACTAGTTCTGTATTATTGTTTTCTTTGCAGCTGTAAAACCAGCAAACAACATTCTCTTTTGTATTAAGCTTATACAGAGACCAGAATCATCATTAAGAAGACATAAACCTGGGTTAGCAAAGCAATCAATTTGTAGTAAGGAGGATAAAACCAGGTTTACATGTGTCCATAGATTAATGACGATAGGACATTCCCAAAACATATGCAGAAAAGTACCTGATGATGCAGTATTACATATATGGCAGTTCAAATTTGGTTGAAGTTTCATTTTGAATCTTTTGTAAGGAGTTATGTATGCTCTATGAATGACTTTGAAGTGAATAAGGCGATGAGCCAAGTTTTTAGATGTTAAGCTGAGGTTAGACCACACTTTCTCCCAATCGACAGATAAATTAAGGTCAGTTAATTCCCGATTCCAAATAGATTTAATAGAAAGAGGTTTTGTAATGCAATCAATAATTATATTATATATTAAAGAAACAGATGGCTGGCCAGAAGATGGTGCAATCCAATCCTGCATAGGATGAGAGGAGATGGGAGATGCCCAAGGATCTCCATACGCTTTGAGAGCAGAACGTAATTGTAGAAAGACAAAATATGCGGATGCTGGTAAACAAAATTTGGTTCTTAATGTCTGAAATGAATAGAGGCCCTGGTTATCATATATATCACCGCACGTGTTTATGCCTAAAGAAGACCAAGAGGGTTGGACAAATGGACGATTTCCGCATACAAAATTAAAATTGTGCCATAAAGGTGTACTATTACAAAACTTGAAGGGTACTCCTTTGAAGGGTTCAACCATTTTCCAGATTTTAATAGAATTAGCCACAACCGGACCAAATTTATAATTATCACCTTTTTTCCGTGTGCCGGTAAATGACATATCTTGGAGTCTATTTGGTTTAACCTTGTCAGCTTCCATCACTCTCCATTAAACTTTAGATTGAGGATCAACCCAATTATGAAGAGCCTTAAGCTGGAACGACCAATAATACAATTCAAAATTTGGTACAGCCAGTACTCCTGCACGATTAGGATGTTGTAATGTGGTAAGTTTGATTCTGGGCATTTATCATTCCCTATAAAATGAGAAATTATGGAGTTGATCTCCTTAAAGTAACCTGGGGGATTCTTCCTTGAAGAGAGACTTTCAGATCCTCACATCTTTGAATGTCATTTTTTAGCTTAATTTGAATACTATTAAAATTGTCTCTGGCAATCTTCTGGATGTTTTTATATATGGTAATGCCCAAATAGATGAAAGATTCCTTAATAGGGATAAATGAGGGAATAGAAGAATTAGCTTTAACATTGTTAATTGGCATTAAAGCAGATTTGCTCCAATTTATTTTGTAACCTGATAAGCTACTAAAATGATCAAATTCCTTAATTATACTAGAGACTGAAACATCAAAGTGGTCTAAATATAGAATAATATCATCAGCGTACAATGAAATACTATGATTATGATCATGAATCTTAATCGATATTTCAGATTTCCTGATGGCTTGTGCTAAGCATTCAAGAGAGAAGCAAAACAATAAGGGGGAAAGCGGACATCCCTGCCTCATTCCCTGCTGTAAAGGGAACGGGGGGGGAACGGACTGGTAATAATAATATTACCAGTCAGGACTGATGCTGCAAGTGAGTGGTATAATGTCTTAATCATAGAAATTAAATGTTCACCTTACCATATTATTTTAATGTATTATCTTAATTATGAACACACTGGTTTGTAGTGCAAACAGTTTTACTGTTTACTGCACGTTGTTATTCTTCTCATTATTTCCTTAGAAGCTAATGAACCGGAAGTCTTGCTCATAGGCTTACTTCCGTGTTGAAGAAAAAGGTGGATAACTTGCATGAAAATAAAGTTGTCTGTGTTTTTACCATTTCAGCTGAAAAGTGCAGTGAATTGTTCATTTTGGGAGTTTCACAGAAATGTAGAGGTATGTTTTTCCAATGCTGTAAAAAGCTATTATACTTTAGAAGTTTTTGTAATGCAATATAGCACACAAGTTGTATGAATGACTTTTCATGGTGTTTTCTTCCTAAGGTAACTATGACTATCATTGTATGGAAAAGAGCAGTGTGAAGACACATCAAAAACTTTCCCTTCATGTTCAACAGAAAATAACAAAGGCTTTGAACAACATGTGAGTAAACAATCGCAGAAGTTTTATTTCTTGGGTTCTTTAAGTTATTCATTCTATTATATATACTATTTGTGTTCATTCCTTCATTCTAACCTGCCACTCCAGGTGCTGGCTTAAGTAAAGAATACCTAAAGCACTGGATGAAACACACTTGCTGACTGGCATACACTAAGTCTAAGCCATACCTGTCACTGAAGAATAGTGTCCTGTGGGAGAGGTTTTCAATAATCCATCACCTGAGGTCACACATTCTCCTCACACACCAGTTCTCCCTTTTTCTTTTCTCATATGAGTCTCTCCAGCATCTTACACTTCCCTTGTTGCACAAGCTTGCACAATTCATACACCCTTTGCAGATTATATTTCACAGATTTCATTTCTTCTCTCTTCAACTTGACCTTAATCAACTCCGCACTATAACAGTGTGTCTGCTCATGCGAAAGACTCAATTTAAAAGGGGATTTTCAAAAATGTAAATTAGGAACTACGTGGCAACAAGTTTGCGTATCATCAGTGTGAGCCATTTGAAAACAACAGAACTGCAAGCGCAATTTAGTTTGCAAATAACTCAGCGATGCTTTTATAGAACCTGGCCTTTTATTGCAAAAGCGTGACATTAGACATGATAATGGCTTCACTGGTTGGGGAATTATGTGGCACCGAACAGGCACTCAGATGAAATCACAGTGGCATGTGAATTATCTACAGTCAGGTTAAGAGTGGTGAAAAATGACTGGAAATCGCATGTTCATCACAGGTGCTCATATTGCGATTTGTGACATTTTAACTTGCCTTGTTAAGAATATGACTGGACACAGTAAAAGATGCTGTAAAATTTAACAGTCCAGACTTCGGCCTATGCCTTGAAATAATCACAATCAATAAAGAACAAAAATTGGATGGACTAAGTTGTCCGGCAGCACAAAAACTGCTTCTGTAGGTGCGTTCATCATCTCTTTATCGTATTAGGATAGGGAAGGTAAATTGCTTTGTGTTGACATCTCAAGACTGGGCATCAACAGCTGCATAAAATCAGGGCAAAGCCCATTCCAGCACAATTGTCAATGGAGACAAGCCTTATAATGAAGAAAAATAAATCTCATTGGGTTTCATGAGAATGATTTTTATGGGTCTAGCTGGAGAAGAACTTGGCACATACTGATTAGGGCACCCACATAAATAACTTCAAATCAAATTATATAGGCCTAGCAGAATATTTAAGATACAAACTGTTTGTTCTTTTTAAACAACTTGGCTTCAGCTGGCTGATAGATTTAAACTCTAATGGGAGCTTAAGTAATGAGATGGTATGAGATGGCAAAAACCATGATGCAAAAGTATTTCTTTAAAAAAAAACAGCTCAGATACTTTTAATGCAAAATAATGAAGACTGGAATAAATTAACTTAATTTTAAACAACTAAAACCAAGATAATTGTATACACGAAAGAACAGACAGAGCAGGGATCACATCTTAACATCTTTAAAACAAGAAGCAAATTGCATAGCAGTATTCCAGAGGATATATTTTGTTTTGTTGTAAAGTTTCATTAAATTTCAAGCATTAATCTGTGAACCTAACCCAATTTAGAGAGGCAAGTAATTTGTTGCTTGCAAAATTGCTAATTAGGTAAGAAACTTGTATTAAGATAAAACTGCAGAAAGATATTTTCAGTCCTAAAATCTTTTTTTCTGAATTTATCTTCTGGAAAATATTTTTAAAATGGAAAACAAAAAATACTAATTAAGAAAATGATTTTTGAGGTACAAGAACCTGTCTTTTCAATCACATCTATAAGGCCATTGACAAATTGTTGGTGAATGCTTTGGAAAATGTCAGCAAACATGTCACTTGCCATTTCAAGTGGAAAATGCAAGTGAGAAAGGTTTCCAAACTAACTCATAAACTAACCGAAAATAACATTATTTTTGAAACTTAAGCTTTTATTCACACAAACTGCACATGAATGTGTATCATCAAACTAATTTAAAAGTCAGTGTAGACACAGTAGGCCTATTTCAAGCGACAATAATGGGCTGCAGAATAAACTTCCCCATGTAGTCAGCAATCTCAAAGATGTATAAATCCTGAAATTCCAAATAGTGGCTACGCCTAGAAGCAACCAATGTAATAAGATTTATCTCCCATGAGCTGTCTTATGCCCTCCCAAAGCTGTGCTTGAGAGTCAGAAGTATAACCAAGTGCTGTGGGGCATGAACTTCAAACCTTCACAGTCATTTGGTAAAAGCCACACAATAAGAATAGATTAGAACACTTCAGCGACCATAACGTGCACCAGAGTATAAATATATAATTTTTTCCTCAGGGGACCATTTCCTCTGGGGTCAACAAAGGTAACAACCTAATTAAGATATGACAGATTTATAGAAAAAATGCTGTGTAAACAAACGTTTGTCACTGGGCGTGAGGAATTCCATAAAAGATCAAGGGTCTATGGAAAACAAAAAGAAAAAATCACTGGTAAAATGATTTTCATGATATTTAGTGGGAAATCATGAATTAAAGGGGTCATATGATGCGATTTCAAGTTTTCCTTTCTCTTTGGAGTGTTACAAGCTGATTGTGCATATAAGATCCCTGAAGTCGCAAAGACTAAAGTCTCAAAACCAAAGAGATATTCTTTATTTATTTTATTTATTTATTTTATTTCAGGTTTATTTGACAGGGACAATGCACATCAATAATACGTAAATGTACAATGTGCCAGAATTAGCCAAAAGACTATTTTGCATCCGCAGTCCTTGGACTGATGGTAAAATTGTCACCCTAAAAATATAAAGCAATTAATCAAAACATAACAAATACATGCTTCTAAATACATATAAATGTTACACAAATCCTAAAAAATTAACATCCGTTTAATAATTATACTATACCTTGAACCAACAGATCAATACCAGCTCATGCAAACACATACATAATCCAACAGTCAAACAAAATAACCAATGTATCACTAATCCATAATATCAATATGCAGACAAAGACAATTTAAGCATACAGACAAGTAACAGTAGCAGTGATCATTCAATCAGTACTCAACCAAACAACCTCATGTATATAGCCTAAAATGCTCAACTGTGAAACAGACAAGACAGGAAGGCAATAGAATTTAGTTTATAAAATTAATGTTGACAATGCTGACTCTCAATTAACCACTTCTTCAAGTGAACCTTAAAAGCGGCATAAGTATTAAAATTTGTAATGTTAGTTGGGATGGAGTTCCACTCAAGAGCAGCCCTAACTGAAAACACTCTTTGACTAAATGCACTTTTCTTAAAGGGACTATACAATGACCTCTTACTGCACTTCTCATTAATCTGTAACCATTTGGTGCTATGTTTACAAACTGGTTCAATACAGGAGGAGCCAGTCCATGTTTAATTTTATACATAAGACAAAGATCTGAATATACAATCAAATTTTCCCAACTTAATATGTTATATATTTTTTAAATATCACAATGATGATGGTGTATGGATTTCTTATCTAAAACTTTCAAAGTTTGTTTATATAGAGAGAGAATTTGTTTGAGATACATATTACTTGCTTGTGACCAGGTTGTCAAACAATAGGTAATATGTGAAAAGATCATTGAATGCACAAACATCTTCGCAGCCTTAGTTGACATGCAGCTATGGGCATATCTAAACTTGAAGTTGAACTTAATGTTGTTGCAAACCTTCTTGATATGCAATCTAAAAGTAAGATTGCCATCAATATATACACCCAGATATTTAAAATCTGAGACGACTTGTAGTCTCTCCCCATCTATGACTACATCTGGCTCTGCACAACAGCTTTTAGATTTACAGAAAAACATACATACAGTTTTCGATAAATTTAGTTGTAAGCAATTATGTTTTAGCCATTCTGTGATCTTTAACATTGAGTTTGTTAACTGAACAGCAGTATCATCAGCATACATCTGGATGTTAGAATTAAGACAAACATTTGGAAAATCATTTACATACAGAGAAAATAAAAGTGGGCCCAAGATCAAACCTTGTGGGACACCTGCTGACAAAGAAACAACACCTGGTTGATAATTCTTCACTCTAACCAACTGAGACCGATGCGTTAAATATGATTCTACCCATTTAATGGCATATACAGAAAAATTAAATGCATTCAGTTTAGATAAGAGAATTCCATGATTAATGGTATCGAAGGACTTTTTTAAATCTAGAAAGACGGCACCAACAACCCCTCCTCGATCCAACAATAACTTCACTTTTTCTATAAAATAGCAATTAGTTGTATCTGTTGAGTGATTAGTACGAAAACCAAACTGATGTGGATGTAAAGGATAAGCACTGGTATTTAAATGATTTATAATTTGTTCTGCAACTAGTTTTTTGGCCACCTTGGAAACCACGGGCAAAATGCCAACAGGTCTATAGTTGCTGGTGGATAGACGATTACCTCCTTTAAATACGGGAATTACAGCAGCTAATTTCCACACATTTGGGAACATCCCATGAGTAAATGAAACATTTACAATTTTTGTAATCGGGTTAACTAATACTTCTGAAAGCTCTTTCAACATGCATGTAGTCATCCCAATGACACCTTTAGCTCAAGATGGCCTGAGGGATCTAATCACTCTCATCACATCTGACTCACTGATAGATACTATGTTGAAAGCTGGTTCTGTCTGTTTAACTTGACAAAAAGTGTTCTTAAATTCAGGAGTAAAATACTTAAATGATATTCTCTACTGAATCAACAAAATACTTATTAAGAGCATCAGCTACTTCCGCTGGCTTATTCTGAAGTTTTCCATCAACAAGCAGTTCAAGTGATTTAGGATTTATAGAATTATGTCCCATTAATATTTTTAACTGGCTCCAAATAGACTTAGTATTGCCTCCTGCTTTTTCTATTATGTTCAGAAAGAAGTCAGCTTTAGCTACCCTAAGTTCTTTAACTACCCTATATCGCAACATAATAAAAGGATGTCTATCGCTGCTTACTTTATATTTGACTGCAACCTTTAGGGCCAAATCCCATTTTTTCATTAAATTTAAAATTTGTATGTTCATCCAAGGAATGGTGTTCTTTCTACTTCTTTGTCCGCATGCAAATTAAGCCCATCTGTTTATCTGTGAATCTTTTGCTTTCTTCTTCTGGTGACTTTCCTAAAAGCACTGTCTCCCAATTAATGCTCTGGACAGCACTTATAAATTGACCTTGCATATTTTTGGGGATATTTAAAGATTCCTGATCTTGGACAAATGGAGTAAAACGTTTATTGGTTAGCTTCCTTGCTATCAGAATCAAATTATGATCTGATAGTCCAGTCAACATATTAAAGGATTTGACAATTCGTTTTGGTCTATTACTAAATATCAGATCTATTTATCAAAGTTAAGACTCTGCCACGCCCCCTAAAACGGCTCATTCAAACACACCCCCACATATCTACGTCACGGTGTGGAAATATTTGTGTAATGCCGCCCAAATGTTCACGCAAAGAAAGAAGGCGTGGTTTCAGTAACCACAGTAGTGTTGATTAAGCCATGTCAGGGAGACTCTGTGTGTTTCTAGGCGAAAGCAAAAGCACTTTATTTGGCCTTCCAAAAGTAGATGCATTTAGGAATCATTAAGATTACTTACAACTGAACAGCAACGCATTTTATGGACAACCGTTTCGTGAACCTAGGAGAGGAGGTAATTCTGACTTTGCTATGACATTCTGGCGCTTCTGAATCAGCGCCTGTAAGTAAGTTTTGTTATTAGTTTAAGTATTTGCTATTGACTGTTCAAATGCGGAGTTTTGCGAGTTTTGTGTGTGTGTGTGTGCGAGAGAGAGAGTGAGGGTGTGCCCTCACATGTCCTGAAAAGTGAAGCTGTGGGCTCTTTGATCGCCCCCTGGTGGCTGGCTGCAGTACAGGTCATAAACCCTGCCCTCTCCATGTAAACGAATGGGACTTGAGTCAAAATAAAAAAATAAATTACACTTCCAATACAATTTTCCGAAATATGGTTTTGGTCATTCAAGGTAGTTATCATCACACTGATATATGTTCAATTGTTCATTTTTGTGCTAAGTTTCATTTTAGCTAGTAATTTGAAGCTATAAAAACGGGGCATGTCCTTATGGTTGATTGGGTCTGCGGGAGTTTGATTCCGCGGCTCCACCTCACGACACTACTGCGCAGACTCGGGCTCCAAATAACGTCATTTTCTCAAGATGGCAACGGCCACATTGAGATCCTTTGGCTTCACTTTTCTATAGTGAAAGGAAGCGGAGACACGTTGTCCATCTTTTTTTACAGTCTATGAGAGAGAGAGGGTCACATCACAGCACGTCAGCTGTCTTAAATCACGGCTTGTGTGCAAACACATATGAGCTTCATCACCATGTCTGTCACGCGACTCTGTTCCCCTTTCGGGCTTGAACTGATGGTAAAACTAAGGACATTATTAACTGTCTTTACATTTATTTTGAAAGAAGATGCTCGCTATTATGGAAAGGGGCATTACATTTCCGATGAGTGCTTGCGGTGTTCAGCCAATCACAATGCACTGGGTCAGTTGGCCAATCAGAGCAGACTGCGCTTGTCGGAAGGAGGGACTTTGTAGAAAAGTAATGTGTAATAAACGTGTAATAAACGTAAAAAGTAACATGTAATAAAAGTGTTTATCACCAAACAGAAATGCAAAGATAATGATTGTTTTCAAACAATCCCACTCCAATGCATGGTTCTGATTGAGCCAATGTTACAATAAAAAAAATTAAAATAAAAAATCTAAAATAAATAAATAAATAAAATTCTAAGTCGACCTAGTTTCAAGTTAGGATTATTTCAATCAATCATGCTAAATTGCACTTATACATTCTAATGGTTTTCCTCTAATCTGGATTTTAACTACAGATGAAGCAATTTTAGTTGAAAAAAAAAAGATAAAGTAATGAAGTAAAAAATTCATGCCGTTCATGACAGAGCCATTATATTCAGACAATTCACTGTCTGTACCAGTAATGAGGTCACTGGATGTTTGCCTCATCCTTTTCTAAGTATGCCCTCATTTGCAATTTGGTGCTTTCAAAAATACATCTGGCAGATGAAAGATTCTGATCGTTATTTTTTTCACATTTAGTAATGCCAAAAACTGGAGCTGATTGTACTGTTAAAACTGCTCTCTGACAAGAAGTTCACTGTACATGAGTACGAAGAGAAAAAAAAGTTTAAACCGAGAAGTCAAGAACAGTCGTGTCATGAATATACCACTGAGCATAAAAAGCGAAATACTCTATTCAAGTATGATATTTATGCTAAAAGGATGGCAGAACAGGAGAGCTGAACACCCCTGAAATAATCAATGTGTAATGCAATTACGGTTATGCATGTGCTAGGCCTATTAACAGATTCTTAATTAGATTTTTCCTTTCTTCAAGGTTTCTAAAGGACTAATGTATGCCAAAGAATGCACATTTAATATACATTTATGTGGATTTACTTAGCTACACTTTGGGGACACATTTGTCCTCAGAAGTGAGCTCAATCTGACAAAACCTTCCTTTGGGATATCCAGGGATGCCCCCAATTTGAAATATTATTCATAAATAATATATATTTTTTAATTTAAAACAGCAAACGTTTCCATTTAGGGGTTAAGGTTAGTCAGTAGTATTTATAATTAGCTTTATATAAAAACAGTAAAGTCTCTGGCTTGTCCTCATTTAGACAAGCTAAGTTAACGTGTGTATAGCACCACAGAAACTTCAGTTCTTTGGAGCTATGAAAACTGCAAATCAGCATATCACTGAAAAGGAACATCTTGCACATTTATTAACTTCCCAGTTCGGAGGCAATTTAAAAACACTATTTTCAAACATTAAAAAAACCTCCCCACTTCTTTCATAAATTGTATATTAAAAGGAAAATCTCTCTTGAATAATCAACTACATTGGGCATTTGTAATTAAAAAGAGCTTTGGAGTTTTGTGTTTGACAAAAACAGGAAAAAATATGCTTTTATATCAGTAATGCATCTATGCAATCTATGAAAAAAGGTAATATGCTTTAGACAGAAAGAAAACATGTCATTAAACATAAAAGCAGGACAGCCGACCTTGCAAAGTTTTTGAATACAGTAATAATGTTCTCCATCAGAATAACAAAGGCCTACATACAGTAGTAAACTTACACACACAAACCTAGAAAGAACTGAGAACATCAAAATGTTCATCTGGTGTGATGTTTTTCCTCTGTTCAAAGGAATAAATTAAAAATAAAACTAACCTTAATTTACCCCTTTGTGTTACAAGAAAAGTTTATCCAGCCATAAAAAAAAACATCAAAAAGTGCTCATATTCAAGGTCTTTTAAAGCCATTTTGTGTAAGGAACAGATCAAATATAAGTTATAATAGTTATACATAAGCTATTCACTGCAAAATTTCCCCTCGGTTCTTAAAATCATGCCATTCCACTTATTTGAACTTTGTTTAAAACATGCAAAAACAAAGAGTTAATTTATTCTAATTTCAATGGGACTATTTTTTAAAAGTCATGACTTGTGTTTTGACTTGTAACTTTATTCACACAATTTTTATTTTGTTAAAAGTTTTGAACAGTTATTTGAAATATATTTTGAGCACTAGTCCAGTATATATTTTTCATTTCTTTTTACTAACAAATGGTATGCATTACGTTTTTATTATCCATTTTCATAATAAATAATCCCATTTTCTACACTGTAAAAAAATTTGGTCTGTGCAATTCGAAATCGAATCACCTTTGATTATGAATGTGATATTGCCTAGCTTGTCAGTGAACTATTGCTCTGTGTAGTAAATTCCGCTCCATCTGAAAGCAGGTGATGACGATTTACTACTAATCACGAAACCGGCTTTACTGACTAGATGCGCATGATAATCGAATTCGATTAATTGCAAAGCCCTAAAAAAAAATCCATAAAATTAATGGTAAAAAAACAGCAGCTGTGGTTGCCAGAATTTTACCATAAAGATAGGGTAGCAACATTTTAGGTTTTACGGATTTAACTTAAATTTACAACTGGTATAATGTTAATATACCAACCTATTGAAGTACTGAAATCTGTTTTGTACCTTTGTAATACACTGATAACAACCAAAAGCAGGTGGTGATGAGAACGTCACACGATGAACCAGCTCATCACAAGCAGCTTTTAAATATTAACATATATAGAAGGTGTACAGTGTCATTCACACAAACACTAAACACCATCATGGTAACACACATGAAACTGAAATAATGCAATAAACATTAATTTAACATCATTAGATGTAACATACAACCCTAATGTACACAACCGATAAGAAAAAAACAAGAAGAAGCATAGGCCTAGCTATTTCAACAAAAAAAACATCAAATTTGAAATGTAAAACAGGGAATTATGGGAATGTCAATTATGGTTATTCACTGTAAATTATACATTCTTTTTCACTTCCAAAAACGGTATACTACTGTAAAATTACATGTAATGACCAATACAGATGTTCACCATATATAGTAAGCAGGGGAACTTACCATTTAACCATTTAACATTTTTTTACTGTAGCATTTTTACAGTGTTTTACTGTTAAATTCGCAGCTATTTTTTACAATGTATCCTACGGTGCAAAAAGAAACTGAATAAGTCTGATTTTCACTTATTGCTCACAAAAATATACATAGGGATTTTAAAACTATTGGAGAAAAAAACCTAGCAGTTCCAAAGCCTTGCAGTCTTTTTTTTTTTTTTTTCATTAAACACATTGACTGAAAACAAATATTACAAAGTCATGCACTGGCACCTCATGCTGCGCAAATGACTAAATGGCCAGAGAATGGATGGCAAGAAGAATTAATTTAAGTCTCCTTACTGGCAGAATATTTGCTATAGCAGAATGGTGGACTTCTTGAGAGTCAGTGATCAGTTTGCCTTTCTCAGAGAGGGACTGTAAATTCAGTAAAACTGACTGGCTCACACTGAAGGAAAAGGTATTGTCATGCAGATTACAGCCTGGAAATGGCCTCTAGAGGTATCCATGGACAGACCTCGCCAGTCCTTTCTAGGGGCACTACATGGCCAAAAAGGAGTTTTAACTACTGAACAAAAAAAAAACTGGAGTAGGATGAAACCCTTGTGCAAGCTATAGAAAATGCAACTTAATATAATCATGATATGTCTATGCATAAAATGCATAACATGATATACAAATAGACATCCAAAAAAAAAACCCATTAAAAAACATCTTATTTTGAAGACGACAGATAGGCAAATAAACAGATAGAAAGACAAATAAACAGACAGATAAGTAAACAGAAATGAAAAACAGGTAAATGGATAGATAGAAAAACAGACTGAAAGGCAGCTGCACAAAATGTAGATTGATAGACAAATACAGTAGACAGACAAATAGACAAGAAGACAGTATCTACAGCACCTATCAGACGGGAAACAAACAGCTAGACAGATGAACACAAACACCTCAGACAGCTAGATAGACAAATTAGCAGATATATAGCCAGATAAATAAAAAGAAAGACAGACAGACAGACTAATAAACATATAGACTTTGGCAAGTAAACAGGTGAAGTGGAAAACTGTGATAAACTGTCTGCTGCTAAATATATTTTCAATCACACAATACAGAGGGGAAAAAACAAGAATATTACAAGTAAAAACGTAGGTTTTTATATCCTATATCCCATTTTACCGTTCACCTAAAAGACGGACAGATTTTAACCCATTAATTAATCGCGTCAATATACTGTAACTATATAGCATCAATCTGAAAACAAACACTGATCAGATGTCAGGCGCATCAGTAACCTGCACTTTTCTGCTAATTAAAAACCAAAGCAAAGCTTAAGGAGATGCAATATCTATGTCCAGCAACAAATACCCTACTAACGTTAATCCATAAAATCCACTTGTCAATTTGAAGATCACAGTTAACAGCCGAAATATCCCGCCTGCTGGCACTCGTGCAACCGTGTTACAGAAGGAACCTGCTCGAGCGCATTCCATCCTTACAAATTCCGTTCGTAACATTCCTCTAGGATACAGCTTTAAACAAACCAGTGTTTACATCATGGCTGAAACTACTTCATCTGACGAACAGAATGTAAAAGAAAGTTTTACACACGTTCTCAACAAGCGCTGACTCACTTTCCAGGACTTCAAGTTTCTTTTTTTAAGAGATGCGACGTACAAACACAATCCACGTTCCCGAAACGCTTACTTTCCAAAGCAAAAGTACGATCCACTCACCGAAAAACACGAATCCTTCGCGCGTCCTGAGCAGAGCAGTGCACGCACACGCTGTCTTCTACACACACTCACTCCCTCATCTTCCACACACACACATACGCGTGAGCGCGCGTACACACACACGCACACGCGCGCACACACACACACACACACAGAGCCCGCTGGAAAGTTTAGTGACGTCACCCACTCAGTTAAATGCCACCGCAGGAGTCTCGCCAACCAGCTGGAGGTTTAAAGGGCCAGAAGAGAGGTGATGAGTGCTGCTTGGATGCAAACAAACACTCCATGTCTCATTACTGTTATACATTTTAGATATAGTAGCTTATTTTATAAATATATGGCGTAAACACATTTTCAGGCCTCTTGTTTTGTAGGAAGAGCATATTTTGATAGAATAAACTGTAAATACACATACAATTTATTTACACACAGTATGTTGATCACATTATATGTATTACGTGGTCTCAGTATAAAAAATAAATGAATAAATAAATGAATAAAAACTGCTACTGAACATCCTAATAGGCTATATGCTTTTTAGTAAATATGAACTACAAATTATTAACAGGACAGCAACATTTTAAAAGGTCATTTTTGAAAACATAAAATCATTGTTTTAGGATATAGCATTATAGCATTTATATTGTTTACAATACCTTTGCCCAGAGAACATACTTTGTTTTAAATTAAAATATATTATAATAATATAAAAAAACAATATGAAAAAAGTGTTGGTCAGTGGTTCAGCTGTTCACCCAGCAGATACAGGCTATTGCAAAACTTCAAGAATTCAAAAATGTATTCTAATTTAAGAGGGTTTTCAAATGGGTATTAAAAAACAACATACAAAACTTATTTTGAAGAAAGTTTGAACAACCCCAAGTCTCCCCTTTATTTAACACATGAACAGGTCTTTTATCTGACATTCCATTTTTTTTTTTCGCTCTGAGTTTGTCTCTAAATATATATATATTTTTTAATGTAATGTTTTATATATTTTTTTGATTGCTGTATTTTTGGATCTAAATTATCATTATAAATTGACTACAAAAATATAACTATAAAAAATAGTTAATTAAAGAAATGAAATTAAGAAATGTCACAACCCATATATATATATATATATATATGATTGGATTGTGAAAATAGGCATTACCGTAGCGTTAACGCAATAAATGCAACCCTGGCAAAATTCCAGCACCAAATAATGAATCTGAACATGAAATGAGGCATGACGCCACACAATCAATCCCAAATAGCCAATCAGAACAGTTCTCTGGGTTTACACGCTCCCTCGCACTCACATATCACAAAGTAACTCTATTGCAACTGAAACACAGAGCACATGCCTCGAATTTTCTTGAGGCTTCAACAGACTGGTTGTTTTTCATGGATTTGTGGAATGAAAAGCAATAATAATTGATTCCCTCGCTAACAAAAATACGTTCTGAAAACGTATTGCTATAGCATTCCCATTAAGTTATAGATATGTTATTTCTGAATGTTCAAAGCAGCATGTTTTTGTAAAAAAAAAAAAAAAACATTTTATTTTTCTTGGTTAGGTGAACATTAAAGACAACATTAAGGGGAATGTTCCATTTTATTATTTTGCAAAATATATGGGAATGTTACTTTTGAATGTTTTCTAAACCCTCTTAGATGATTTTTTTTTTTCAAGAACATTATAAAACACCAGATAACTGTGAATATACATTCTATGAACGTTACTGAAAAATGTTTGTTCATAACTTTGAATAAACTCATAACAATAATGTTAACCAAAATTATGAGGATGTTGACCTTTGAATATTAAACATTGAAAGTTCTGAGCTACCGTGACCAAGCAAAGTGACAAAATGTAGTGCCATATAGATTGTGGGTGTTTAAATTCTGATTAACAGGAATGTGCAAGAACATGTTTTGATCAACGTGCCTTACATTTTTAAATTCACCTGTTCATTTGCCTTTCTATCAGTTATCATGTACAAAATAGTTCAATGGGGATGTGATGTGTGCAATGATCGGCCTACATTTAGATTATTACTATTGACCGTCAGTGCTATAAAAAGGCCTGTCATCAACTGTCAATGAAAAACTGATGTGTGGCATGCTCAGGTGCATGATGAGGAATCCAGGGAGAATGAGAATGGCAGCCTTAGCATCACAAAAGGAGTTCTCACAAAGAGATCACGCTGATTTTTTGAGCACAGTGCCAGCCAAGTGGTGCAGGGACAAAGTGTAAGGGAGGTTTTAGACATTAGTTTTGGCTAGCTATGACTGAACATAAAATGCTGGAGCTGTAGATTTATTACTATCATTGTAAAATGTACAAGAGAAACACTCTGCTTTAATCACAATGATTGCAATATTCACCAAAATGACTTTCATGTAATCACTGTCTTTTCAAGTCCAATTTACAATATTGTTCATGAAAACCTGAAAATGATTGGATTCATGACATGAAAAGCTACTAAATTAATAAATAAATTCCAAAGGATTTACTTAATCAGTCTGGAACTCTTTCTTTTTTTTTTTTTTTTCTGAAATTTTTTGAGCTCCCAGAGGAAAATCAAAATGAAGGGTGAATCGAATGAAAATGCAGCATTTCATAATCAGAAGAAAGATCTCACTTGTATACTTTATCATTAAGTAAATGACAAAACCATTCTAAGTAAAAAACAAACAAACAAAAAAACAGGTGACTTGAAAATGAGATTTTTAATAGAACATACAATTGTTGATGTGGTAATAAACAAAACATCGACCCCCGGTTTCACAGACAAGGCTTAAGTGAGTCCCAGACTAAAATGCATGTTTGAGCTGTCTCAACTGAAAATATCTTGCTCTGACATATCTTAAAATATGTCAGTGTCATTGTTCTGTGTCAAGATGCACACCTTAATGTTTTCTTCTAAGGCATCTTAATTTAACTAAGGCCTAGTCCTGGCTTAAGCTAAGCCCCGTTTGTGAAACCAGGCCTGAATTTTAGGACTTCGGTAGACACTTTAATCGTAAGTATTTATAATGCATCTAAAGTATTTATCAAAACTGAGAACTTGGTATTGCACTGCAATAATGGCACACATAAAGTAGAAAGTCAAATGACTCTTTTTTTCTCCCTTTTTTTATTTTTTATTTTTTGTGTCTGTATTTCCTTGTTCAGTATATCTCTCTAGGAGGTATTTCATACAAGGAATGAATTTGAATGAATTGTGTCCAATTTTCAGAGTCATGACGACTTTTCTCACAAGAGAGTTGCTGATGTACAGAGATCACATCCAATAATCTGAATCAGACAGGAGGCTGCGGTTCCATCTCATTTTACACAACAAGCCTTTTAAAGATAATTGACTGTCTCTAATGAAAAAGCTCATACATAGCCTAGTTATCAGATAGCTTTAAGCCATGGAATCCTTTCCTTCAGAGCAGAGACTCATAGGCCATTAGATAATCCCAGGAACAAAGGTTTTGCTGAGAAAAAAAAATGAAAATGGGGTAAAATTATAGCATTGTGCTCATGAATATGAGGATTTTAATGTAAAGAATGTGTTGGCTAAGAGGCCATTCACACAGAATGTGTTTTTGCTTTGAAGATGCAGCAGTGAAATGGGGAAAAACTGGCCTTAAGAATGGTGTTTTGCTGATTTTGGTGTAAAAAATTGGATAGAATTGCTAAAACAAAAGGATGAGAAAAAACATTGGATACTATTTCTCAGGATTTATATGGGCATTAATTTTTTCATAATACACTATATTACTTCCACTTATTATGGGCTGGTCATGGCATTTGAAATGACGGTGCATTTTATAAGGCTCATTGAACACTAGTAAATCTAAATACTAAGAGAACGGTTTATACAGGCCAGTGGTCCTAACTGCACATGATTATGCAGTGCAAGAATAATAATAATTTTCAGTCTCTCTATATCTTTTCATGAACTCCCTGAGGTCTGATGAACACACAAATTCAAAAGGACAGGTACTCATGGCAATGCAAGCTAAAATTGCACATCAAACAACCCCTCTTTAATTAAGTGAATCTCTTTTGATGTATTGGGGGAGTTTTGTTTGATCAGTCATTAAACATATAACTTTTTGTAATTCTGAATATAGGCAGCAGTTCATCCACACAAAGCATCTAAATTAGTTATCTTTGAACTGTTTCCAATTTTGTGAGTATAACAGATGCAACAAAGAAAAAGACATTGATACTGATTATTTGAGGAGGACCTGGTGAACTGTTTAGCCCTTGCTTTCATGAAACACGCTGCAAATGCTCACAACACAACCAAATAAAGAATTTTATTTGCAGCGTGTTTCTTTGTTTGGTGGTGTTGTGAGCATATGCAGTGCGTGTGTTGTCAAATTGATACAGAACTGTAATTAACTTCTTTTTTCTTTTTTTTTCTTTTTACTTAAATTAATTGAACTAACTAAATAAATACATAACAGTTTGTAAATAACTGAAAAGATATGCATATTTTTAAAGGCATTTGACATATATATGAAAAACTAAATAATAAAACTGTATTTATCACATGCAAAACATGTATCAAATATTGCATTATGTTGCATATCTAATTTCAGAAATGTATTCCAATTCAAACAGGAAAAGTTTTTTAGCCTAACTATTTAGCCAATGATTAATTGAAATGAGTTCACTGTCAAGAGACATGTTTACAATGTACTACATTATCTCATAGCAAGTGCTCTGTGTGCTCATTAAACCTCCTCTTTTTTCTTGTGAGAATAAATTAAATGGCACACTTACAAAAATCTGTAAATGAAGAATAATTAAACTTTAAGAATTATTTCTTTATCTTTTGCAACATAATTAATGGAACCACTTTATATGCTGATATAGAGAATGAGATCTCTCTAAATGTATTGCTGGCCACCTTATATCTCCTTAAACATATTGCATGTCTGTTTATGCAGAGAGATACGGTGAGGACCAAGACCCCATCTGAACTATGTGCTGTTTGCTTTAATCTTCTCTCTCTCTCAAGGAACAAACTTTGCATGTTAGCAGGAGTTGAGACACCCAGACAACAAGCAGCAAAACAGCACTGGCGGGCAGAACAGCAAATCCCATTAAAAAGGGTCCACCGATAAGGCGATCACAGTTTGCTCAAAGTGGCTCAGAATTTCACACCTCACTATTACTTCTATCCACAGCTAACCATACCAAGTCCACTGCGGCACAGACAAATGTGAGGCTAGTTAGGAGGAAGGAATGGTGCTGTCATGTTCCTAATGATCAACATAAGGGGTTAGAGATGTGGGAGTCCACATGGGTCTGTAATTTGTTGGACTGTTGCCTGTGCTTGAACTTTTGCAGGTGAGGTGCTTTTCCTTATTAAGACTGAAATAAAAAACACCCTTTTAAATGAGGCAATGCTGTACTGAGGGTGCTAGTATAAGCAAAATATCCCTTCAGCTGTAATAAAAGTTAAAAGGGTTTCAGAACATAAAGTGTAATATAATTCAGTTGGTACTTTGTGATATAATATCCGACCCAAAACAACCCCAGTTATAAATGAACACATTGGGACTTTGAGTAAAGATATCTTACTCATTCTGCAGTGGGAGGCACTAAAAGAGCTCAAGCTAGGTGTAGCAGAACTGAAGTATGAAAATCAAAATAACTGGGTCAGGTATTTTACAGAAAAAAATACAGGAAACTATTTTAATGAACAGCCAAGATATAAAACTAATGAGTAAATATTTATTATTATTGCACTGCTCTCTGGAAAAAATAGATTCTGATTGGATAATTGTGTCATTCAGCGGTCAAGATATTTAACTGTCCTCCATGGCCCTGTTTGCACTTGGCATTAAAATGCAACTTGTATTTGGATGTTGTCCACATATATACATCAAAAAACAAATGTAAATGTAATTGGAATGTGTTTTCCAATGCTTGTCTTGATCCCTATGGGCATACTGCTTCATGAAGCTTCAAGATCACTTTTTTAAGACAAACATAAATGTTCTGTGTTCTGATTGGGTAATGATCCAATCTGCCTGATTAGTGGGGTAGTCACATCGATGACAATGCTCTATCATCCACGTAACTACAACCGCTGCTAATTTATTCACTAGGTTCCATTCTGAAGGGCTCATCCCTATGCCCTACTCCCTTTAAAATGTTTACCCTCTAAAGTGAGAGCTTCAAATTTTTTGCACTCTTAAAAATAAAGGTTCTTTATTGCCATCAATGGTTCCATAAAACCTTTCCATTGCACAAAAATTATACAAAGATACTTTTAAATGTTCTTCACACTGAAAAAAAGGGTTCTTTTAAGAACTGTTCACTGACAGATTCTTTGGGTAACCCAAAATAGGTTCTTCTATGGCATTCTTTCGAAAACCACTTTTTGGAATCTGCATTCTTAAGAGTGTGGAACGCACTTCTGTGTCATCTTGCCAAGACAGTTAAGGAGGCATGCAGCAACAGTCACAGGAGTGAAGTGTCCATCAATTCATTCCAAAGTGCCCTTAGAAGTGGCCAATATAATATGTGACCCTGGACCACAAAACCAGTCTTAACTGTCAAATTTTCGAAATTGAGATTTATACATCTGAAAGCTGAATAAATAAGCTTTCCAATGATGTATGGTTTGTTAGGATCAGACAATATTTGGCCGAGATAAAACTATTTGAAAATCTGGAATCTGAGGGAGCAAAAAAAAAATCAAAATATTGGGAAAATTGCCTTTAAAGTTGTCCAAATGAAGTTCTTAGCAATGCATATTACTAATCAAAAATGAAGTTTTTTTACATTTACGGTAAGAAATGTACAAAATATCTTCATGGAACATGATCTTTACTTAATATCCTAATGATTTTTGGCATAAAAAAAAATTGATAATTTTTACCCATACAATGTATTTTTGGCTATTGCTACAAATATACCCCAGTGACTTAAGGCTGATTTTGTGGTCCAGGGTCACATATTACTGTAATATTGTTTTTATATAGTTGCAACTTTAATATAACACATAGGCAAAAATGATAAAATACATCCAAGCATTTATGTATTTATTTGGTCAGTAGGCAAGGAAGCAGGATAATTAGCCAGGATAATGTCTGATAATGACAATGATAACCTAAAAAAAAAAAAAAAAAAAAAAAACACACACAGCATTGCCATGGTTAAAACAGCTCACTCTCACAAGTGTCAATGCACAGTAAAAAATAGTATGATGTAAGCCTTTGAAGGCTGTTTTATTTTGTCCCGTTCAGAAAACTGTCAGTAATATCCCAGCTGGCCTATATGTACGTCAAAAGCATGTTTTTAACAGTCCTTCAAAGAGCTCTACTGTCTATTTTTTCACATATAACTTTGAAAACAATTGCCTATATACTGGTTATCACAATGGGCTTCATGGCCTCCTTTCCTGAACATTATTTCTGCCAGATATATATTCTTAAAAAACATTTCTGTATGATGTTTGAAGCCCACTGAGAGTAGGCTATATCTGCGGGGGCTTTGGTGAACTGCCAAGCAGAAGTCGTTGTGATAGCTTTCAAGATATCATTTCAGCAATCTAATTTTCCAAGGCTCACTTAGGGGACCAACAAGGTCGATTTTCTGTTGATGACTACAGATACGTTTCATCACCTTTCTGTTTCTTTGAGCATGCTATAGGAACCAGCACCGAAATGTGCCACAATGTGTGTGATCTCAGTAAAATCATTTATCAGTTCATGTGCATGTGGCATGTTTTCTCAGGGACTGACACAGAAAACACACAAAGGCATACTCTCTCTTCATATGGAACATGGCAGTTATAGAGGTCAAAGCGTCCCCAGGGCTAGAGGTTTGTTTATACTGGAAATAGCCAATTACATGCCTGTTTTAAAACACTAGTGCTATAATCTCTTCAGCTTTAGCTGGCTAATGGCAGAACAATACAAGCTACTCGGGATGGTTTGTAGTGAACGAGCTCCCAGCTCAACCAAACTAATCATATAATTCTTGCAAATAAATATCACATAAATAAACAAAAGCGGATGGTGGAAAGGAATTAAAGAATTGTGTAAAATTACTCGCTGTTATCAAAGTGCACAACGCCATGAGCTTTCTACCTTGTTCCTTTAAGAAAAATGCTTTGAATTTCATCTCTCTACAGATCTGAGAGCCTATAAATTGCTGGAAAATGTGTAATAATGTTTGCACAAAATAGAATTTATTTAGTTTTTATCAAATACATTTAATTCCATAAGAATGAACTAATTTCCAAGAAGCATTTCTTCATAAGACAACTTGCATAGCCTATAAAGCCTATTGATCACAATATATATTTTTGTAATTAAAAGTAATTATTTAAAACTTTACTTAGAAATCATCTAAAATTAATGTAGAAAAATAATTGATTAAAAGAACAGTAAAACAACAACAACAAGAATATTTAGTTTGACCTTCTAAGGACAATGATCTACATTTTATCAAGATAAAGCACCTCCTTTCACTGAACATTTGTTGGTTTGAGATTTGTAATTAAGATAGTGTTTAAGTTCTTTTTAATAAAGAGTTTCAGGCCCTATTCATGAAGAGCATAGAGCATACTGTCTGCCAAAGAAAACTTATCATTTTAATCAAAATTGCTATAGCAGTAAGATTGATCATTTTCTTGCTTTTGAAGTGTCAAAAGATGGAGAGAGATATGGCAGTCCCTGACTCAAGAATTTCAATTTTGAGAAATTATGTTTTAGCAAGCTAAATATCATCAAGTAAATTATCTTGTGCAAACTACCGTGATGATATTAAGTGGTGTTCAAAGAGCAGAAAAAATATGTCCCTATACCCTCATTTAAGTAGATTAGTCATATGTATATGCTTGTGCACACATTTCCCTGCTCCTGTGAGTGTGTTCATCCAACTACCTCAAAATGACTGCTACCGTGACACCCTCCTAAGAGACACAGGTTTGAACTCTCCAGAGACATTTATTAAAATAGAACCTGTCCTTGACTTCACTATAAAGATGAAGTCTGTGTCATACCCCTCAGAGATATGGATGTTTTAAAGACGATATGAAAGAAAGAAATAAGAAAGCCCACATAGCGAGTGTCTGATACCTGTGCGGTGAAATTGCCCACATCTAACAACGTTCATCTCTGTCATGTTTTTGCATGGCTTTCTTACATTTAAAATTACGTAAATTGTACTGCATATTCTGTAATATGATGCCACCTGACCTATGACCTGCCATATCCCAATTTGTTCAACGACAATAGTTTGGAGAAGAAGCTAATGGATTATGGGAAACAAAACCCCTGCAAGTAAGCTTTAGCTGTATACTGCATACTAACTGTTAACAAAGGGTTAATATGCAATCTATGAGTAAATAAACTGCATTATGCATTTAAATCAATATATTTCCAAGTCAGCATGCATTTATTTATTTATTTATTTTAGCATTTTCAGAGATGAAATTTTAATAAATTGCAAACAGACAGCCACCATGCTTTGATGAATGTCCAACAGAAGCAGAAAACTTGTTTCAATGTGTTTCTAATAAAGTCATCAGATAATTTCATTAAACTATATAACAAAACTCCACGCTATTCTGTTTAATTAAAACAGTGGAATGAAACCTTGATGTTCTTAATAGGTTTTTCGGTAACACTTTAGAATACTGTTTCTTACTTACTGCATAACTAATAAGGAATTCTAAGGAACTAACAGGTAATTATTCATTAACACTTAACACACTACTGTTAACTACTAAGGAAGATGAGTTAACTAATGAGTATGTAATAAAATGTTATGATTGTGTTAAGTAACAGTTAGCTAATCAATAACTAATGTATTCTGTCATACCTCCTGAAGAACTACTATTAATTATCTACTAATTAAGGTTCAAGAAAAATAACTATCAAATAACTACTACTGAACAGTTATACGCAAATAGTCACTACAATAATCAGGACCCAGATTTGAAATTAGATATCACAGTTTATTATATAAAAGTAAACACAAATCAAAAGTAAAGAGGGCGCAATGATATGCACAATTACTAACATTACACAAACGTTTTTAAACATTTTACAAGGCGTGCTATCCTAAATGCCCGGTGGTTGAATGCATTTTATTTTTGCATTTATTCCTTCCTGTCTGAAGGAACAAGGAGACCTATGTCTCCTACAATTTTTGTTATAAAATAAATGATTGCTGAATCTGACAGAATACCTTTCTTGTGTATCCCCTGCAGCCCAACTGTCCATTTTGTCTCATTTTGCTACAGGTCAGTGCAGACGTCCCGCAGAGTGAATTGTGGGTAGTCCATACTCAGAAGCAGAAGAACAGCTTCAAGCACTTCTAAAAAAGAAAACCTTTTTTTAATTCTATAACTAAGTGACTTGTATCTAACTTAAATATAATGACAAACAGTCTTGAAAGGACATGTTGCAGTGGCATTTGTATCGACAAAAGATGATATATATCCATCAGGTCTTGGCTCTATCTAGAGGGTAATTCAAAGTCAAATTTGTCCAAATGGGTATTGCTGAAAACATTAAGAATATTTTCACATCAGCACTTAGATAGACTAAACAATCTGGTGTCTTTAAATAACGTTCTGACCATTTTTAATTGCTTAAAGGTCCCATGGCATGAAAATTTCACTTTATGAGGTTTTTTAACATTAATATGAGTTCCTCTAGCCTGCCTATGGTCCCCAGTGGCTAGAAATGGCGATAGGTGTAAACCGAGCCCTGGGTATCCTGCTTCTCCCTTTGAGAAAATGAAAGCTCAGATGGCCCAATCTGGAATCTTCCCTTTATGTCGTCATACGGGGAAAGGTTACCTCCCCTTTCTCTGCTTTGCCCGCCCATGAGAAAATGAGCTACTACCGTGCGAGGCGAGCACAATATTTTTTTTTTTCCTCGAGAGACATCATGGCTTGCACACAAGCGAAGCATGATAGTTTCTCAGTGTTTGGATGTACAAATGAACACCTAAGTATTTTTTCAGTCCCTTCATCTGAGCCTATGGCTAGCATTAGCTACATGATAATAACTGTAACAGCATACTTAAACAAGCCAACTAAAGTACTGTATCCAGACACAATATTTTAAACTAACCATTCGGAGACGTCCTACTGTAGCCGCTGAGTTGCAACTACTTCATCAGGTGCTTCTCCATCCGGATCAGATTCTGGGTCAAACTGAAAAGCTTGAAGGCCTGCGTGTCTATGAGCCATTGCGATACATCCCCTGTCAACATTAGCGCATGATAGCGCAAGCTGGTTAAGGCCACACCCCCACCCTCCACCTTGCCCCGCCTCTCTCGTCCTTAAAGCTACAGACACAGGAATGGCGCGTCCTAAGGAAAGCTCATTGTGGGACTGGCTCATAGTGGCTGAAATTCTGCACCAAGGCTGAATTTCGGGAAACAGACTTCAGATACAGTACTAGGGACCACTTAGGCCTATATAAAAGCATCCAAAAAGCAGCATGTCATGGGACCTTTAATGGTGTAGTAACTGATACTAGCCATTTTGCTGGACCTCTCAGTGGGAATGCAGCTTTCTCCAGGTATATTACGACTCCTTGGTTTACAGAGTCAATAGATGAGCGTAATATCTCAGAGCATCAATTTTAATGATATTTGTCAGGTAGTAGGATTACAGCACCTTTAATTCCCACAAATTGCTTATTGGATTCTCTCTTGTGTTTTGTCTTTTACAGTCTTTTTATCAAGGTCTTGTGTACTGTTTATCTGCTATGCTTGAACCCTGCAAAAGATTTAAGACTTCCATTTACCATGTCAAATGAGCCTCTTTGCAATCAATTATGAATTTGGCACAGAATGTTCTTACCCTTGCAAAACCCATTGACCAAAACGTCTAGGCCCGCTTCAAACTGCCAGCAAGCTGTGGAGTCTGCCAGATTTCATAATGGCTCCTTTCAGTCACTGAACACAGATGAGAGCAGAGGATCGTTTTATTTGTTTTTAGAAAGTATATTTAGGATGTTTGGGATTCTTTGATTTCACGGAGGGTACAGCAAGGGTTTTCTTTGGTACACAGGCCTAATACATTATACTTAAACTAGGCTCTTTCTCACTAGATAAATTCCTTTATCATGCAGCGAGTATAAGGTGTTCATTTGATTTAAAAATCTTTAGTGATTAATGACTCTATGCTGTTCAAATAATAGTTATTTACTTGAAAAGACACATGCCAGGAAGAAGAACAACCCTGCAATTATAACTCTTATAATCTGCAATGTAATCAGAGCTGACAATAGATGGCAGTCCTCATTACAAAAGGTCAACAGAAACATGGCATGACCAATGAAATTAAATGTGCACTCAGTAATTATTTCCTCATTAAAAAAGTTTTACACAAATTTTTACTTTTGAAAAGTGCATTTAAAACCATGTTGACTCAAATGAGACAAAGACTTATCAGTCTTATATATATAAAAAAAGTCTTATCAGTAGCTGAATAAAAGCTGATTTATTTTAATTTATGCATAATTTATTGTTATTATTATAGTAAATACATGTAACGTGTAACAAGGACACCTTAAATTAAGTGTTACCAAAATATCATTAGCTTAGTACACAAAACAACAGAAATCATTATAAAGGGTCCACCATAACTGGAAAAAAAAGTGGACTCTCATAGCATAGCACAGTCCATAATTCATGCATCTCACTGAGAACGAGTTCATATATATTCCAAGTAGTTCACGTTCAACATATTGTCATGCATTAATCACACACTTAACTGTGAGTGCTTTAGCTCCCACACAGTGGGTCGTATTTTTTTAATACTGGTGTACACCAATGAAAGGAGGAAATCTATCAGCAGTAAAAGGTTACAGCAACAAAACTGTTGGACTGGCTATCAGATGTGTATAATAGGTCCATATGGCCATGAGGCAAAGTCTGGAGCATCGTATTATATGCTGCATCAGCTGGGGAACATCCAAACGTTAATGAGCATTTAATCAATAACCTGTTTGAGAAAGTCATTGTAATGCCATTAACCTTTTACTATTTAAATGCTATGCCACCCTTGAGAAAAAAAGAATGAGAATATGCCAATAGGTCATCTTGATGCATATTTTAGTGTTTTTATACAACAACTTTATGAGTGTATGGGAATATCAAGGGTTGTACATAAAACATGGATGTTAATGCTGGTCCATGTTGACTTTAAGACGTCAAAATATGTACTGTCCAGTACAAAGCAAAACTAAACAAGATATTTTTAAGTATGAAAGCTGAAGAACACAGATGTAAAATGAAGGCAAGCAGCTTATCTGAGGCCTCTGCTATAGAGTCTGCAAAGACAGAGAGGTCTGTCTGATACTTGTCAAATTACTAACTTTATCTCCAGTTTTATAAATTGGGAGACTGTCAACAAAATGATAGAAAAGATGAGAACAGTGACATTAATAAGTTGACTGGTAAACAAAATTTTTAACCTTGACAGAATGTCACGGATAATGGAGAGCTTCAGCCACAATGCATCAGGTTCAAGTTAAAAATGCCATTTTTCAACTAAAATTGAATTCGGTCTTCATTTATTATCCAGATCCAACTCTCCACAGTTTGACGCAGCAGCAGTAGCATTAGCTGTGCTAATAACTCATTGCCTTCAATGCAGTTCCCCAAAGCTCACATTCATTTTTTTAGTCATCCCTGCTATAGCCAAAGCTTTTGACAAACTTCATCTCAGAAATGACATTTGTCTAAGTGTTTGATGGGAGTGATATTCTCATAAAGGTGAGCCTGGTACGTGTTGAGACTAAAAATGAGAGAAAGGCCAAGGACGGATTTTGATAAGGAGCCCCTTAAAAGGAAAGAGCACCCATCAACACCGTAAAGCCAAAAGGAAGATCTTAATACCTCAAGTCTAACTTCAAATAAATAGATAGATTTAGCACCAAGACAAGGATTAATCCCCCTTCTGGAAGTATTTAGATAAAAGACCTTTCTGGGTTTCAGTTCAATAGTTTGCCATAATTGGCTCAAAAAAAAAAGTTACAAAGTGTTAGATCTGTTGAATTCAGGTTGTAGAATCAGTGACAAATTCTTTGAAAAGATTCGTTTTTTGGCAACAGCAACAATAGCATATCAAAACACATATTGAACAGACTAAAATATATCATACCACTATTTTATTCATTTATTTATTTGTTTTTACAATGTAACATCAATAGTACATGCAAATTACCTGTGTGAAAAAAATAATAAAAATAAATTGAAAAAAAGTGTTTCAGGCACCTGATAAATTCAAATAATTAAAATGTACAAAACAAGTATAGAGTCAAAGCATTTCATTATGGATGTGGCTTCTGCTTAATAGCCTACCTTATATGAAAAGGCACAAATAATGGCACTTCAATAATGAATTTAAGCAAATAAAAACATGCAGACAAGTACACAATAAACAACATACTTAAAATTACTTCACAAAGGTATGTATGTAGCCAGTATGACTAAATGAACCTATGCATGGTGTGATCTGAATCTGAAATCCGACAGATGCATTGCAAATTTTCTCCTTTTATGGTGCAGAATGTGTGCATCTCAAATTTCAAAGAGTAGCCTAGCTTTAAATGAAGATACTATTTAATAAATTTGTTTGTGGCACTTTTTGAAATTGTTTGTGGTAATGCTTCTGTGTCTCTGGCAGTAACGATTTTATTTTATTTTTTTGCTTTAGAACAAAGGCAAAGCTACACTTAAAAAAAAAAAAAAAAAAAAAAAAAAGGTTGAGCCAACTTAAAATTAAGGCAACCAGCTTCAGCGGATTGTTTTCTCAACTTGTTGTTTTAAGTTTATACAACAAAAATTTGAGAATCTCCCACAAGAATAAGTTGAGCAAACTCAAAAATCTGCTGAAGCTGGTTGCCTTAATTTTAAGTTGGCTCAACCTTTTTCTTTTTTTTTTTTTTACAGTGTACTAAGTGAACAAACTGTAAACAAAAACTGTTAATGTTAGATCTGCTTTGTTGTCACTTGTAGGATTTATTTTGGTCGTGAATGACTGTTATTGAATCAGTTTATGTAGTGTATACACTAGGGTGACCACCCGTCCCGCGTAGCGCGTGCGCGCACAGCGTTTGAAGCCTAATTCATGGGTCCCGCAAATTGAGACCGTGTCACGCATAATCAATGCTTGCTCAAAAAATAAAAAAAGTTGGTCACTATATCCTCGAGCCCCAGGCAGCCAAACGAACATTACTTGACAGTTCAGCACGCTACTGTTGCCACACCCACCACCCCTCAGTTGAACTGCTGACTAGGTCGTTGTCAACTTTTTCGTTGTTGTCATGACAGCGCACGCACGTGCATACCAGACACACTGGGAAGGAACTTTTAGATGCACGCTTTCCAATTCCAAAAATGGAGAAAGAGTGAGTCTGAGGCACCGCCATCATCAATTAAAAAGAGAAGGTGTGGGTACAAGAAAGACTGGGAAAATTAATATTTGTGGCTGAAAGGTGTTGAGGGGGATACCGAGAGGGCTTTTTGTGACCTTTGCAAAACGTCCTTCTCAATAGGACATGGAGGGGAATATGATGTCAAACGACACAGACTCACGGAGACTCACAAGAAACGTGTCCAACAGAAAGAGACATCCAAATCAATGGATGCTTTTCTCCGACCTAAAAACGACTTTCTAGCGGACAAAGTGACTGCTGCAGAGGTGACGAGTGTGTATCACACTGTCCAACACGCTACATCATATCGAGCAGGAGATTGTGGCACAAAGCTAGCCCCAACGATTTATCCGGACTCGGACATTGCCAAGAGGATGGCCTGTGGTCGGACGAAGGCAGAAGCCATTGTCACAGATGTGCTTGCTCCTGCCTCCGTCGAAAATTGCTTGAAAGTCCTCAGAAGACCACTGAATGAGCAACGAGAGGCAACAACCAAAGGTAAAGTTAAAGTTATGTTCATGATGTAACATTGTTGTGTGTTAGCTATTTGTCTAACATTAGCTAGCTATTGTTAGCTAATCATCTTCTTCTACTGGTATGTTGAAAGTCAACTTTTCCTTCAGTTCACTGAAATTGCATCAGTAGCTAACCTTAGCTAACATAATGCTGCTCATCCGTGCCTTCGTGAAACCAGGCTCTGTGTATCCTTACATGATTGTGAGCAACATTTCACTATTCGTTATCTCCCAAACTAAACAAACAAAAGCAACTATAATTTTTGAAAAGGTATAAATATTTCCATAGATAATATTTATATAAAATCAATAGTGATCAAAACAGTATCTTGTATTTTTTATAATAATCTGTTTTTAGAGAATCTCTTTTAAGTTCATCCCATCTGTGTGTGTGTCTCCACAGCACACACGCCATTCTTCTCAGTGGCTTCAGATGCCTCCAATCAAGGGACCACCAAGCTCTTCCCACTGTCAGTGCGTTACTGGACACCAGACTTGGGAGTACAGACGAAGGTCCTTGATTTCTATGATGACAGTGATGAAACATCTGCTGCGATCCGCAACCAGATAGTCACCAAGCTGGAGGAAAACGGACTGGGACTAGACATGATATCTGCGTATTCCGCTGACAATGCTAGTCTGAATTACGGGAGATACAACTCTGTCTTCCAGAAACTGAAAGAGAACAACAATTGCATTTTGAAGGCAAACTGTGTGGCCCACATCGTTCACAACAGTGCAAAACACGCAGGAGATCGGCTAAATAATCGACATCGAAAATGTCGTCAACAAGACCTTTAGCCACTTCTCCTCATCTGCCAAACGCATTGAGGAACTTAAGTCAATTCACACCTTTGTGGAGATAGAGTACCAGTCCCTGCTTAGACATGTACCCACAAGATGGCTGAGCTTGTAGCCTGCAGTGAAGAGGCTTCACGACAGCTGGGCTCCTATCAAGACCTACTTTCTCTCATTGGGAGAGGACCAGTGCCCAAAGTCACTATGGCAGCTGTTCAAGGATGACCAGGATGGTGAGGGCAACCCACTTGATCTACAGGTAATTAATTTTAGTTGCACTCAACTTTTTTTTTTCATCTAAATGTTATTACATGAAACAGGGATTAGTGAAATGATGATAATGCAAACAGTGCCAGCACACAGTATCATTGACTCTCCTTACTTCTTTTAGGTTTACCCGTCCTTCCTCAGCAATGCACTGAAGATTTTCCACAACACTGTGCTGGTGCTGGAGCGAGAAGATGGGACTGTCTGTGAGCGCTACGATATGATGTTCACCCTAAAAACCAAGCTACAGCAACGACAGAGTGATGGTTTCTTTGGGGCCCAGACGGGTGTACTCCTCCAGCAGTTTCCAGACAGACAGGCAGCTGTGCTCAGAGAGGACATGTGCAACTTCTACCAGTCCTCTCTCACCTACCTGGAGCAGCGCTATGACTTCTCAGACTCCAACTACCAGAAGAAAGTGGCTAGCCTGGCACTAAAGAAGAGCCCATTCAACTTCTCCCATCTCGGTGAAGCTGTAGAGGTCCTGCAGCTAAGCAAGAAGTTGGACATGGATGCGCTACATGATGAGTATTGTGTCGTTCTGCCACACCAACAGGCCATCGTGCAGTCTGGAGCTACAGTCGTGGAGAAGTGGGCCACCTTACTCAAGCACACACACACACCAAACATGACAGCATTAGCTTCTTTCCTTTTGAGTGTACCAATCACCAATGCTTCAGTGGAGAGGGTCCACTGAGACCAATGAACCTGGGACTCAGCTTTTTGCACGGTAATCGGAGCCGTATGTCCCTTGTGGAGAGCCATACCTTCTGACCTGGTTGGTAGGCAGGTGCTGAGGTCCTTCGTAGGTCAGTGTGGGGTTTCTGTCGACGGAAGGCTCTCTGCAGGTGTTGGTGAGCTGAGTCCCAGACCCTCTCGCTCTCCTGGAACCAGTGCGTGACAGATGGTACTTCCGATGGTTCCCCAGACCAAGGGAATAGGGGTGGCTGGTAGCAGAGTACGCACTGGAAGGGTGTCAGGTCAGTGGATGGTTGTTGTAGGGAGTTTTGTGCGTACTTGGCCCACGAAAGGAATCGGTTCCAGGAGTTCTGGTGGTTGTGGCAGAAGGTACGGAGGTAACAGCCAATTTCCTGGATCTTTCTGTCCGTTTGGCCATTGCTCTGAGGGTGGTAACTGGATGACAGGCTCACAGTCACATCTAGGAGGGAGAAGAATGCTCGCCAGACTCGGGAGAACCTCTATCAGATACAATGTCCTCAGGGAGCCCAAAGTTGCGAAAGACATGATTGAAGAGTTGTTCAGCCGTCTCCATGGCGGTAGGTAAACCCTTGAGGGGAATAAGTTTGCAGGCTTTAGAGAATCGGTCAACTGCCACTAGTATACATGTGTTACCATCTGATGGAGGTAGATCTGTCACGAAATCCACTCCTAGATGTGTCCAGGGGCGTCGAGGAACGGGAAGAGGTAGAAGTTTTCCAGATGGTAGATGTCGCGGTGTCTTTGACATGGCACATTCCGTGCACCCTCTCACGTACCTTCTGATGTTTTCAGCCATCCCGGGCCACCAGAAGCGATCTTTAAGCAGCGAGAGGGTTTGATTGGCCCCAGGGTGACCAGTGCCCAGAGATGCATGAGAGTCATGGATTAACTGATTGCATTGAGAAGTGGGAACATAGGTGCGGTCCGGAGGACACCCCAGCGGAGTAGGTTCGAAGGCACTGGCACTTGCTAGTTCTTCGTCCAGGGCCCACTGAATGGGTCTTACGATGAGTTCCGGTTTCAGGATGGTCTCAGGGTGTTCAGGAGGATCTTCGGGAGCATGAAGGTGGGAGAGTGCATCCGCTTTGGAGTTCTTGGTCCCTGGACGGTAGGTGATGGTAAAATCGAAGCGAGTAAAGAAGAGAGCCCATCTGGCCTGTTGGGGATTTAGGCGTTTGGTTTCTCTGAGGTATTCGAGGTTACGATGGTCAGTGAGGACCTCAAACGGATGCAGGGCCCCTTCAAGCCAGTGCCTCCATTCCTCCAGAGCGAGCTTGATGGCAAGGAGCTCCCTGTTGCCGATATCATAGTTTTGCTCCGCCGGGGATAACTTTTTGGAGAAGGCGGCACATGGATGGAGTTTGGGAGGATTCCCCTGCTGCTGGGATAACACGGCCCCTACTCCTGATGTGGAAGTGTCTACTTCCACGACGAAAGGGTTCTCTGGGTTAGGGTGAATCAGGAGAGGGGCTGAGGTGAAGGCCTGTTGGAGTACCTTCATGGCTTTGTCGGCCTCAGGAGTCCAGGATAGTGACTTGGGTTTGTTCTTAAGAAGGTTGGTAAGTGGAGAGGTGACTGAGCTGTAGTTCCGGATGAATCGTCTGTAGAAATTGGAGAAACCTAGGAATCTTTGGAGTTCTTTGATGGTTGTGGGAATGGGCCAGGCCTTGATGGCTTCCACCTTCCTCTCGTCCATCTTGATTCCTTTGGGACTGATGTCATAACCGAGGAACTGGATTGAAGTTTGATGAAAGGTACACTTCTCAGCTTTGAGGAAGAGATGGTGTTCGCGGAGCCACTGTAAGACCTCAGAAACGTGGTGGCGATGGTCGGCCTCGTTCCGAGTATATCAGGATATCATCTATATAGACTACGATGAAACGGTGGAGATAATCCCGGAACACCTCATTCATGTAACCTTGGAATACGGAGGGGGCGTTGACGAGTCCATATGGCATCACGAGGTACTCATAGTGGCCAGTAGGGGTGACAAAATCCATCTTCCACTCATCCCCCTCACGTATTCGAATGAGGTTGTAAGCGCTTCTGAGGTCAAGCTTGGTAAAAATCCGGGCTCCGCGAAGTTGTTCCAAGGCTGCTGGGACGAGAGGAAGGGGATAACGGAACTTGACTGTGATGCGATTTAATGCTCTGTAATCTATGCAGGGCTGCAAGCCACCATCCTTTTTACCCACAAAGAAGCTGGATGCAGCAGGGACGGATGTAACCCTGTTGAAGTGCCTCTTCAATATATTCCTCCATGGCCTTCTGCTCGGGGTTGGAGAGAGGATAGATTTTACCTCTGGGCACTGGTTGGTCAGGTAAGATGTTGATGGTGCAGTCCCATGGTCGGTGAGGTGGTAAACGGGTGGCTCGTTTCGTGCAGAACACGTCGCTGAAGTGGGAATATTCTGAGGGAATCATCACTGAGGGGTTTTCCGTAGGACTTTCAATGCATGTGGATTTGAGAGAAATAACAGGTGATGGTGACATAGGATGTGGTAGCAATGGAAAGCATCCGGGAAAGCAACTCTTACCCCACTTCAGGATGTCACCGGTGTTCCATGAGATGACAGGTGAATGGTAACCGAGCCACGGGCGCCCTAGTACAACCCCAGCGGTGGAATTTTCCAGAACCAGTAGGTGGATTTCTTCGGTGTGTAATTATCCAACTTGAAGTTTAATGGGTCCGACCGAGTAACGGACCTTTCTTCGGCCGAGGGAACTGCCAGTTATGGACTGGAGTTGATACTGAACAGCATTCACCTTTTTCTTGAGTAAGAGTTGGTTGCAGAGCTTTTCAGAGATGAAGTTACCGGCTGACCTGGAGTCGAGGAGGGCATATGCTGTAACTGAGTTACCGGGGACAGGGAGTTGACCCATAATGGTGAGTGGTTTTGTATTTAGGGAGGAATATGAAATCGTACTCACCAAAGGTCTTGGAGGACGGATGGGACATGTTGGGAGACAATGTCCTGTCTGGTCACAATACAAGCACAAGCCCTGGGTCAGCCGATGTTGACGTTCAGCTGGCGAAAGTCGAGTATGGTCTACTTGCATAGGTTTGGGTTCTGGTTCTGGAAAGCTGGGGGACTCTGGCTGGAGGTGATGGAGAGGAAATTTATGGCACAAATCACGCCCCATATATCCCTGGATACGATTGGATACTCTAATGGCAAGTTGAATGAACTGCTCGAGCCCCATAGAGTCATCATATGCAGCGAAATGCAGCCTTAATGAAGGTTCCAAACCTTGCCGAAAGGTCGTCAATAGGGAGCGCTCATTCCATCCGCTTGCTGCGGCAAGAGTTCGAAATCAAAGTGTGTAGTCTTGAATCGAAACCTTGCCTTGTTGCAGGTGGTAAAGTTGTTCGCTGATGGTGGAGTCTCCAGCCGGTCGTCCAAACACCTCACGGAAGTGGGTCATAAAGGAACTGAGCGATTGAGTTGCGGGACCATCTTGACGCCATAATGACTCTGCCCACTGGAGCGCTCGACCTGATAACAGAGTGAGAATATATGAGATTTTAGCTCTTTCGGTGGGGAAATCGATGAGGCTGCATCTCAAGGGCGAGCGAACATTGTAGGAGGAATCCATTGCATTCCTCCTCCAAGCCAGAGTAGGGCACCGGGTTGACAATGGGACTGACGGTGTAGATTGGTGAAGAAACTGATTTAGCAGGAGAACTGGGTACAGGTGCTGGTGTGGGATTTGCAGGAGCAGGAGTAGCAGGTGTACTGAGGACTTTGCGGAGGGAATCCACTAACTCCTGGAACGGATCGACACCCGTGGTGTTCATGTTGATCTGGTCTGGTCTTCTGTCAGGGAACACAGACTCAGACAGATGGTTAGTTATAAAAACCCACAAGGGGTGTATTTATTGACATTCAACGTTCAGCAGGATGAAATTGGACTTGGGAGACAGACGAGACTCAGGAGAGAATGATGACTGAATTACCAGACTTGGAGATGACACACAGCACGGAGAGGTAAGTATTTGGATCCAGGAGCAGAGGAAACAGGTGAGTGACGGAGAATGTTCTAGAAGATCGTTGGAGACAAAATAGTTTCCTTGGAAGTAGGTAAGATGGGAAGTCGTGGCCTAATGGTTAGAGAGTCGGACTCGTAATGCAAAGGTTGCGAGTTCGAGTCTCGGGCCAGCAGGGATTGTAGGTGGGGGGAGTGACTGTCCAGCGCTCTCAATACCACGACTGAGGTGCCCTTGAGCAAGGCACCGAACCCCCAACTGCTCCCCGGGTGCTGCAGCATAAATTGCTGTGTGTGTGCACGTTGGATGGGTTAAACGCAGAGCACAAATTCCGAGTATGGGTCACCATACTTGGCCGTATGTCACTTCACTTTCACTTTCAAAAAAAGTAGAGAAATCACACTTGGTGAGTAGAATATCGTTAACATCTGTGATCCACGAGGGAGACCAGACAATAGGTGAATATATGAGAAGTCTGTAACATTAGTGAGAGTGACTGCTTCAACAAGCGTGTTCACGGTGTGTGTGTGTTCACTGCTGTGTGTGTGCACGTTGGATGGGTTAAACGCAGAGCACAAATTCCGAGTATGGGTCACCATACTTGGCCGTATGTCACTTCACTTTCACTTTCAAAAAAAGTAGAGAAATCACACTTGGTGAGTAGAATATCGTTAACATCTGTGATCCACGAGGGAGACCAGACAATGGGTGAATATATGAGAAGTCTGTAACATTAGTGAGAGTGACTGCTTCAACAAGCCAACTGCGAAATAGTCATGCGGCATCTAGAGCATCCATTTATTCTGAACCAACTTAATCACATTTCTCTTGATCCTTTTACATGCTTTTATTCTAGAGAGTTACTCAGCAGAACCCTGTGCTGTTTCGTATGAGACTGCAAAAGCACAGAGTGAGAATCTCATTACAGGGCCTGTCAGTTTCCTCAGGTGTATTGAATAATGAGGATTCTCTAGTCTGACAGCTTGCGATGTCTTTGCGCAGATTAATAAACTGAATTAGAAAATGATTCTTGAAGAAAAAAAAATCTTTAGACTATGTCTCCTCTAATTGAGTTATAGGACACTGCATCACTCATCATAGAAGTCCACAACCCAGAAACAGCTAAGTAATAAGATACTGAAGTTGTTCTCTGGTGATTATGGCTGTGGATGAGCACTACCTGAAGCCTTTAGAGCCAAATACTAGAATAAAAAAAGGAAATCTGTTCTCAGTGCAGTTTCTCTGCACAAAAAAAAAGAAAAAAAAAAGAAAAACAGTCATCAGTTGTAGTAGTTACTGATTGTTCCAGTTGAATTGATATATATAGGCTATAGGCAAATTATTCAGATAATATTTTGCTATGACATTTAACACCTCAAAACAATTTGTGACAATTAATACCCAATTAGCTGATTAGTAAGGGTCTTCATCCTACTGTCAATATCAAAATTTACTGAAATATAATTTTTCAGTTAATATGTTATAAAATAAATGTACATTTAAGTTCAGAAAATATATTCACTTTCTATATTTAGCTTAATGCTGGCTTTAAATTGTATATAATGGCATTGTTGTTCTCAAACAGTGTTTATTTAGTGTAATATTGATATACTATTGTGTATTTTGTTCATATTTAAATTAGATTTTTTTATATTTTCTGTTTTCACTTTAATATTAGGTAAACTAAGTAATTTTGATGTTTTTATTCATTTTAACATTTTTATTTTTTTATTTTTTATTTCTAGAATAAAAACTACTGTATTTATACATTTTTATTTACTTATTAGTTTGTTATTTTAGTACTAAAACTAAATAAACTTTGCCTTGGCAACTATAGGAATAATACAAATATTTTATTTTATTTTTTTCATTTCATTTAACCTGCCCTCAGATTGCTCTCAGATTACTATCATTGTCATAACAGTTTACCAGTAGTTTCTCAATTATATTAATACTAGTCAACATTTAGTGTTTCTTGTCCACTGGAAGACCAAACATTTCAAAACATACAATGCCATAAGAAAAATGTAGTGTTTTCATATAAATCTACTGTCTCCAGGCCAACTCACCTCTCTCCTTACAACTGTCCAGAGTTTGACAGTTGAGTTTTTTTTTTTTTTTTTTTTTAGATAATAAAGGCTTGAACTGAATGTTCCAGAACACTGGATTGCTTAACATACGGAATCTTGGGCTTTTCTCCAACAACTGAAATAAGAGATTGCAGTGTCATAGAAAATAAATTTGTCCAAGGGAAATCGTCTTTGCAATACTTTTTTATTTTTTTTCCACAAGGATGATTTTGTTCTGGTCTGCTGGCACTGTTCCCCAGCACTGACTTTTCAGTCAGGAGTTTGTGACCTTCCTGGACTTTCCCTTAAAATCCCAGCACATAGCGAAATGAGATGTCTGGTTTATGGGAAAAATTATAATCTGTACGATAAAGAGTTCCAGTTAAAATGTGGTAATGGGCTTTTTGTTTTTTGCATAATGTCAGTGAGCTCTCTACTCAACACCGTAATGCTAAAACATCAAGAACTGATCATAGCCTAATTGCACTAATTCTAAACGATAAACTGTGCTCTACAATGATGAAAAATAATAATGCTGTAAGAAACTGTAAGAAAAAAAATATATATACATAATTTTCTTTTCCTGTCAGAATATTACCAGTACATTTTCTGTTAAGTTTATGGATATTTAATTTAACCCTAAACCACTACACAATGCAATGCGTAATTCAAAATACAGGTTAAACACACTGTAAAAAAAATCTGTAAAATTTACGGTAAAAAAACAGCAGCTGTGCTTGCTGGAATTCTACGGTAAAAAATACGTTAACAACATTTTAGGTTTTATGGTTTTAACTTAAATGTACAGTTAAATACCGTAATTTCATTAACTGATATCATGTTAATATAACAACCTGTTAAAGTACTGAAATCTGTTTTGTACCTTTGAAATACACTTATAACCACCGTGTGGTGATGAGAATGTCACATGATGAACCAAAGCCCATCACAAGCAGCTTTTAAATAATAGCATATATAGTTAAATAATTATAAAATTAAATAATAGCATATATCATTTAACAACATTAGATGTAACATACAACCCTAATAAACATAACTGATAAGAAAAAAATAAGAAGAAACATAGTTATTTCAAAGAAAAAACATTAAAAAAACACAGGGAATTCTGGGAAAGTCAGTTTACGGTTTTTCCCTGTAAATTTTACAGGAACTTACTGTTAACCATTTAACAAGTTTTGACTGTAGCATTTTCACAGGGTTTTTTTACCGTTAAAATCACAGTCATTTTTTACAGTGCACCTGAAAGAAAAAAAATCAATACGAACCATTACTTAAAACAGTATCGGGCAGTATTTTATCAGATTTTCCCAGATTTTATTGCTGTCCATTAAAATATGTGTATTACAGGAATAGTTCATCCAAAAGTAAACATTACATCATATTAATTTGATGGTGGGCAGTCTGGGGGGAAATCGTTGCCTTATGGTTAAAGAGTTGAAGTTATAAGTTCGAGTCTCAGATCCGGCAGGAATTGTCGGTGGGGGGAGTGAATAACCAGCACTCTCTTCCATCCTCAATACCGTGACTGAGGTGAGACCCTTGAGCAAGGCACCAAACCCCCAACTGCTCCCAGGGCGCCTCAGTAATATGGCTGCCCACTGCTCTGGGTGTGTGCGTGTTCACTACTGTGTGTGTGCACTTGGATGGGTTAAATGCAGAGCACAAATTCCGAGTATGGGTCACCAAATACTTGGCCATATGTCACTTCACTGTAATTTACTGACCCTCATCAAACTGCTATTTACTGAAATATATAAGAGACCATGGGTTTATAAGAGAAGTAGTGATATCTGAAGATCTTTTGAGCTTTATCATCAATGATTTGAGCCATCTCACAAAGCTGGTCTGATGATCCGTTTGTGAATCAATAACCTCTGGTTCTTGAGTTTAACTCATTGACTCTGAACCCAGCAGTTAACAGCCCTCTAGTGGTGAAGATAATGAGTGAATATTAACTTAGATTTCACACAAAGCTATTTCATGACTAGTTTTATAATTCACAAGGGTGCACATAAGAGTTTCTGTTCCATGAAAGAAAGACAAAAAATAGGACATGCAGTTTCAGAATATGGGGGTGATTAAATAACGACAGAATGTTCATTTTGGGTGATCTAATCTGTTAAATTTAATTAAAGTACAATTTCTCTTACTCTGTATGAAGTGAACTTCATTAGACTTGCTAAACTAGTATTCCAGATTTGTGTTGGGCCTGGCAGGCATGCCTTTGTCTTTGCTTCCTCTTCCTCAAAGCAAAAGTTTAGCTCTGAGAGTTTTCTGTGATTATTCCAAGCAAATGTAGAAAAACACTTTTGGCACTGTCTTCAGTAAGACATCTAAATGAGAGTCGACAGCTCTGTCTTTTGGGTTCCAGCCTCAGAATCGCTATGTTTTTCCTCCCTCCTGCCTCTTCAAAACCAACCCTGAATCAGTTATTTGCTTCATTAGACATCTTATGGGAGTCTCACTTCAATGGGTATCTGAATTTAAGGAGGGAAATACCGAGATCATCCAGTCCTCTGGTGGAATGCAGTTTTTGAGCTGTGCTCATCTGGGTGGGCACTGTTGAGGTGGCAGCCTGCTAAACAGAGGGAATTTAATGAAAAAAAACATTATCCAGACATATTGCATCCAGGCAGAACCATTTAGATATTAACATACTCCGATATTGTGATGAGCACAATGAGGTGTTGTGACTTGTGGGCCTTAGAGTAATAAAACATTCCTTGTATCGCTGCCATACAGCCACAGTGAGCCACTTCCTCATGGAGAGACGATTAACAAAGGAAAACTTCTCAGAAAGAAGCGTTGGAATACTTACTAAAAATGAATCACACAGCCTGCTTTTCTGCAAAGAAGTTGTAGCATTACTTTATCACTAGGCCACCCTGTGAGACTTTAAGCAATGCAAACCTGTCAGTAAATGAAATGATTATCACATTTTGCTTCCTTGTGCATGATTTTGCACTTATAATAACTTATTTAAACAAAAAATAAAGATTTCACATTTAATGTGTCTGTGTTGTGTTGTCGTGAATCTAAACAATATTCAATGCACACTATTAAAATGTGCAACTTAACACTTAAATCTGTTTGTTTAAAAAGATCATCTTCAATGCCACGGCTAGAGTCAATATTTGTTTTAAAGTCAGAAGAAATGGAATATAAAGGTACCATTTATTATATTTGGCTCGAGTTAGTGTGTTTATTTGCTCTCATCCCCCATGAGGTCCAAACTCCAGCTGTTCTTTGCGACCATATGCTGGAATTGTTGTTTGTTTTTCACCATGATTCATTTGCTTTCTTAAATCTTAATCCGGTAATTATATGAATGGTACTTAATGTTCATCTATGCACCAGTATAAGAGCATTAGGCATAATAAAGGTAAAATTGCACAATCATTATTGGTCTGATACATCACCTTCCAGTCAAAACATAACGGTCTCCAACTTGGTAAACAAATTAACATGTAGTATCCGTAAATGAAAAATCAGAATTAGTGGTGATTTAAAGTCTAGCTGTACTATTCATATTGAAGAAAGAAGATTGAACAAGCCTCAAAATATTAAATATGTTTTGTTGTTTTTGCTATAGACATGAATGATACCTCAATTTGTATAGCTTGTTTCGGAAAGGTGTGCTATTACTTTTCTCCACAAGACTTCATAGACTCAGGAGTTACCTTAGTTATATATATATATATATATAAAAATCACATTATTTAGAACACAGCCTGATCATAAGTGCCAAAACTACAAAAATTCTCTATGGCAACCATACTTTTTGCCAAACATCCAGAGACTAATGTTATTGTTAGGCCCTACTTTTAATAAAAAATTTAAATAAAAAAAAAAGTGGCAACCTGCTGTTAATCTTCACCAGTGTTGGGGAAAGTTACTTTTAAAAGTAATGCATTACAATATTGCATTACTCCCTAAAAAAGTAGCTAATTTAGTTACTTAGTTACTTTTTATGGAAAGTAATGCGTTACGCTACTTTTGCGTTACTTTGTAAATATGAGCAGGGCTTGATTGTTTTTAATACAAGAAGTTCATAGCAAATGTAAAAGCCCTTTCACACCAAAAAGTGTAATGAATAAACCTCCGGCTGAAGGAAAAGTAAATTCACGTCTGTACAGTAGAACACAGGAGAAGAAGGTTCAACACTCTTCAGCAATAAAAAACAAAAACAATGAAGCACAATTGTTAGTTTATCTAAAGTCATTTTTGCTTATTAGTATGGTTGAACTGGATCATCAAAGGTCAGCAGCAAAGGCACTGGTTAATAAAATGGGATTAGATACATTTGTGTTGTTTAACATATTTAATTATTGTAGGTTTGCATCATTTTCTGAGTTTGCATTTCACTGTTTTAATTCATTTTGATGAATACTAAATCAGTTTTTTTGCGACTGGGATGAATTAATGCACAATCACATTTAGTCTAGAACTACAGTAACATCATGTTCACACAGCGCACTGTCAGTCAATAAATGGGAAAAAAGTAACTGCCGTTACTTTTTTGAAAAAGTACCTCAGATATTTTCTTGTAAAATAAAAAGTAATGCGTTACTTTACTAGTTAATTGAAAAAAGTAATATTATTAAGTAACTCGCGTTACTTGTAATATGTTACCCCCAACATTGGTCATCACTCTCATTACATATATGTTTGCATGACATAAAAAATAACACATAAAAAATTATGGATAATGTATTCATTACACACATTTATCAGCTTACAACATGGCTAACCAAACAAATAAAAACGTGGAAATTATTGTATAATCTTGCTTGTTTGTCTTAAAGCTTGTCTTAAAACTCAAACCGGATGTGTCGATATAGACATTACATTAACTAACTTGCTTAGTAATATTCTCTTAAAAACTTTTGCTCTGCTATAACACAAAACTTGCGTTGTTATCAGTTGTTTTATACTCACAAGGCAAAGACACATGAAATCGCGACTGACCAATCAAAATCGAGTATTCCGAAGCTCCTTGTAAAAACTGTTTTCGAGTAAATAGATCTAACGTATGTGGGCACAGAATTGTAATCACGGTTTTACCATTAATTGACATCTGTACTGTTTTACAAAAAATATTCCACACTACAGTGTCATAGCTTATAGTTGGTTTGATCTGTTCTGCAACCCCTCTGAAATGACATTGCATTCAAAAATATGCCTGCCTTTTTATATACAAAATGATTCCACGTTATGAGTGATTTAACTGCTGACTACATCCTCAAATGATTCTGCTGAAAATGGAATAGCCTTATAAAATGCAGTGATATGGCTTCTTGTGCTCAACACAGCAGCTGAGTGGATGAGAAGCCTCAGTCTGGTTCATCTAAGGACAAAAATATTATCAATAGACTATATTAACTGAAAATGAGCTATTCCAAATGGGTAAAAGGGATAAAACGATTACATATCAAAACATATTATTCAGTTTACATTTAGCCTTACATTATTGTCTAACTGGACCATCATTTGCTTCACCCCCAGTTTTAACAGATAATATGTTATTATTATGGAGACTTCATCAAGGCCCACCTGTTCTTTAAATTTGTTTCTGTGTTCTAGTGTAGCGGTAAATGAATACAAACCCACACATTTCCTAACTTGTCTTTTGCTCAACCAGTAAATTTCACAAACACAGTCTTTGCTCAGTGGAAAGAATTGGAGTTAAAGTTACAGGCTAAAGGTTTCTGGCAACTTTCCACATTATCAGACACATTTTCAAATGTAACTTGGCCGATTTTGCTTAGAAAAATGTGAAACGAATCAGGAAGCTGACTTCTCTCTAAATGTATTTAAAGATAAATAATACATAAAAGGTCAATACCCTACACTATTCCGCAAAAGTAACCAATTAAAGATGGTTACGAACTCATAAAGAGATAAACAGCCTTTACTATCGGAACACAATTCCTAGGATCTTTTTGTTTATGGTGTCTATCCTTGACAGATTAATGCCTGTTTCTGCAGTATTTGTGTCTTCACACATTTGTGTAAAGCAGCACCTTTCTTGAGGTCTCTACTGACATTTACTGTTTATTTAGCAATGTGAAAATGAAAATGCATGGGGCTAAATCGAAGTATGCATCTTTGTGTTACAAACAAATATGAATACATAAAAACAGCCATTTAAACAGAGCAAATAAAAGCAGGAGTCTCATTCTTACACTTAAGCAGAATGCATTCGAAAACAGATGCAGCTGACTCTATACTGTATAACAAACAATTTCTACGCTGAAAAAAAAATAGCGTATACAATTTTCACTCAGAAATTACTAGGAAATAGTTGCAATTACAAAGAAATGTCAAGTAACACATTGAATTGTATATGAAATTTTGGAGTAGAAAAACTGACAGTAATTTCTTGTGAAACATACTCCAAACATAAATATTTACATTTAGAAAATTACAGAAAGATGGTTTGTTTTAAACTCTAAAACATAATTATGTTTATTTATTAGTGGCTTTAACTTTAACTTTGTAAAGACTTTAACAGGTGCTGGTTAAGTTCTGCCCATGATAAGTCTCTCCTCCAATATGTCTTCAAGCAATCATCTCAGATTCATCAGTGATTATAAATTTTTATGCTAGAATCACTACTACGGTGGCAAGCCTTTGTTCTCAACTTCTTGTATAGGATAATTGGCAATGATTTAAACCCTACAGGCTTTTTACATAACATGAACACAAGACCCAAATACATATTAATCAGTTAACTCCCTCTTTCAAATTTTGCTTTAAGGAAATTACAGAAAAGTGGATCTGAGGGCCAAATGGAAAAGTGATCCTTTGCTTTAGGCAAACCATTGCTCAAGGTGACCTGAAGCAGTTTGTTTTCCATAAGATGGATAGGTGGGTAACTTGATCCGACACTTTATCCTCTATCTATCCTCTATCTCAGTGTCCCGAGCTGTTGTTGAGTCTGATTGCATGGCATCCTGAAACTGTTAGCACTATTTTGCATTAAGAGACAACACTTCAGAGATAGTGAGTTCTCACACTTTTTTTCACTGGCTCTCTTTTGTCAGTGGATTTACGGGAGAGTTCAGCATAAAAAAAAAAGAAAATTCTGACGTCGTGTATAAGACTCTCTTTTCTGTTAAACACAATATTTTGAAGAATGTTGGTCACCAAATAGTTGACGGTAGCCATTGACTTCCATTTTTTTCCATCTTATGGAAGTCAATGGCTACTATCAACTGTTTGGTTACCAACATTCTTCAAAATATCTTCTTTTTTGCCCATCAGAAAAAATAAATGTTCATTTTTGGGTGAACTTTAAAGTTCTGAAATGCTTATTATCTTAGAAAGGGGTGTAATATTAACTATAAGACCAAATCAAGAGGGTTTATCATATGTAACATTCACACTGAATATTGTAAATTAATAGAGTCAAATTCTGGCATCATTTACTTTTGATTGTTTTTAGTTTTGAATCAGATGTCAAGGAGTTCTAGTTTCATGAGATTTTTTTTTTCTTCTTCTTTTTTCTTTTGGAATATAGGGTGCTTTTATGAGCTATAGAAAACTGATTTCATTTCATGGTGAGTAAATGATATCAGAAATGATTACATTTTTATTTTTGGGTGAACTATTCCTTTATATCAGCATGAAAGGTCAAACATACATTGTGATATTTTCTAAGAATAACCTTGCAAATAAAGTATCATACAAATGTTTGCATCTGTCTCAAAATAATGTTCATCGACAGTGAGTCAGCAAGTTATTTAACCTTCCTACCAGTCGCTTTACAGTTTTCACCAAACAAAAAACATTCCGGTCTCAGTGCTCTGACTTTTTTTGTGTGTAAATGTCAATGTATTGCATAATGAGATGTAACCTAAGTTGCCCACAGGTACACTGTGACATTAAATGATTGCAGAGGAAGCTTATTATAACCAGCACAAATAATATAATGACCTTCAGACACTGAGAGGTGATTCTCTCATTCAATATCAAATAGCAACCGTGTTTTATAAATATATAAAATAACAAATACGATTAATCACAATCTTCCACTATTAAATGAATATTAGCATTTACATGTGCTAAATTAGCAACTTTTCTATATCTTGGCATACATACACTGTGATGTAATGCTACCAAGGAATTTCAGTGTGGTTTGCAGGTTGGGAAATAATAAGAATAAAAATTATCTGTCTTTCAAGTGTATCATCTCCTCTTTTGACTGTATTTCTAAGTAAAAAGAAAAAAACTGTCAATTTTTTATGAGTGGAAGGTATGTTGTAACACTGAAGGGATTTTAAGGATTTGGGAGGTTGTCTTGACCTAGCTTTTATATAAAGATTATGACGTGAAAGGAAATAGTGTGGATGTACAGGCGGAAAATTAAATGTGAGTCATTTAAAGACTCATTTAATGGGGCAATTTCAGACTTTTCCTTAAAAAGGCTACTTTTTCTAACAGGCTGACTTAAGGAAAACAATTTTAAACAGGATGTCTACAAGTTTCACTTTACTTGGTACATTTCTTGGAGTAAACTGTTCAAGTTATTGTGGCTGCAGACTAATTGTATGTGGCCTTGCAGGCTGATATTCAAGGTAATCACCACCATAAATGCATGATGGACTGTGATTCTCCATCTGTTTCCAGGCAACATCGGCCAGCACAGCACAGGCGAATGAGAGCTCGTCTGCCCCAATCATATTTTCTACCCTGTCTTCACGGTAAACACCAATCTGTGGGACCCATCTGAGATGAACAAGGATGCATTCACAAAGACATTATCCAGACCACACACACCGCCCAGTTTCAAGCCTCTCAGAAGAATAACTATATCAATAACAGAGAGTGAGGTCACTTCCACTAAAAACATAACGATTTTTCATCTGTCTATGTGTCTATCTGTCTAAGTATGTACAGTATGTATGCATGTATGTATGTATGCATGCATGCATGCATGTATGCATGTATGCATGTTGTGTTGTTCTGTAATATTCCGAGAGAGGTTACTGAGACTGTAAAGCATAAATCAAACTCACATCTGTACATTTGTCATCTTTGTATTGAGATGTTATGAGAGCGGTATACAATTTCATGAGGCATAAGGGTCTGAACTGAGATAGCACATTATGCTCTGGCACATGGAATATTTTGATACGCATTTTTCGAGGGTGATGAAAAAAAAAATGCAGGGTTTGTGGTATCCTGGGAAACAAGGCCAAAGGAAATTTTCCACTTCTCCAGTTTAGTTTACCCCCAGTTATAACATTAAGGAGTTTTTTATACTTAATCTGAACAATAGAAATAACTTTTGTATCCAAATATATAGTTGAAAAACTAATAAAAATTAGAAAAGCACATACAAAATTGTATATAGTGTGTGTGTGTGTGTGTATACTGTATATAGGCCTATACACTGATTTACTACACTAATTACTGTTAAAACTTGTTTAATGTGACCACATGAAGCACATTACCCAAGAAAATTTTGTAAACCTTACACTTAAAAAAGTGTTTACAGCTGAGGAAGAAGAAGGCATGAAATAGAAATAAATAAAGAGGTTGGTATTAAGGTCACCAAATCATGCCCAGATCAGACACATTATAAAAACTATAGTTCACTTAAATAAAACACAAAATTTTCAAAAAATACTAAGGGCTGAAGCAATAAATAAACACGCTGATTTGAAAAACTGTCTGTTTATTTATTTGATCTGACCATTGTGTCCAAAAGTTCTGACCATGTCTGGAGTGAGTGAACACAGACTTGCTGAGACAGGCAGATAAAAACAGACCTGGCAACCAAATCAAAATAGACTCCTTACTTCCTTACTGCACAGATAATGAAAAACACAGAACAGAACACTTTTAGCTCTTTGCCTTAAACACACACAAATCACATCCCATGTTACAAACAACCACACAAAAGTTTTTTTTTTTTTTTTTTTAACTATCCCTTTAAAGCTTTTCCCATCTTTAATCTTCACACATGATATCCCCCCACTGCTGAATAAATACTCTGGCCCATAAAATCCATTTAGAGAGCTCTAGGAGATTGCCGCTGGACATTACTGCAACATTTGCACCTACTTTTATTTTTATTTTTTTGGTTGTGCCCCTGTGGATTTAAGTATCTAAGTTTCATTAATACTTCCTCTAAAGGTGAATCATCATTCCTCTTAGATAGATACAGACCATCTATTCAAAAGGGCAGGCAAAAGCAGTGAGTCACTAAAGAACACAAATCCAGTTCCAGTAAGCTGAGTGGTATGGCCGCAATCAGGATTTTAACATGACAAATCAGGAATAAGGGGGAAATTGATATAAAAAAATGAATAGAAATGTGTTTTCCGGGTAAATACCCCCAAATCCAGAGACTTCTCATTTGTGAACCAGTACTCTTATTGAGTTAATTGATTGATTTAACCTTAATAATTGATTTAACCTTTTTACCATATAGGTCTGAATGATTCGTTGGCAAATTAATCTTAATTTGAATGTTTAAAACATTCAAACTGATTTTGTTACGAAGACTGGTTTGCTAAAAACCTTGAATGACTCATATGAGCCGGTTCATTTTAGAGAATAAATACTTACAGCGCGACCAGGGTAGTTCGATTCCAAAATGAATGACTCTTCTGAGTCGATTCTTTATAGGTGAATACATACACACACGGCGACCAGCTTAGCTTGAATCCAGAACCAGTGACTCTTATGAGTCGGATCTTTCTAGAACGGAACTGCAAATTGTTACTTTTCATATCCGCCTCGAAATAAATAAACACTTAAAGAAGTTACTGACTATATATAAGAACTTGGGGATACACATGCGTTTTGCTGTAATCAGTGTTATTTTAATAAAAAAGCATAAGGAAGTGAATAAATGAATTATTACCACTTATTTAGTGATATATATATATATATATATATGAGGTTTTAGTGATATATAGGAGCAATTTGATTGCATTATGCTGCATTATTAAAAGTAATAGGCCTATTACTTTTATGATTTGTTTATGATATGTTGTATGGCTATTCTGGACTCTGGAAATTATATAATTTAGCAAAAGACTAGGCTACTGTGGGCAGATAATACAATAGGGAATTGCATTTCTTTCCTTAAAATACTTTTGCCCTTAAACGTAGTAAAAGAATCGGAATCTTTAAAGGGAATCAGAACAAGAATCACGAACTTCTTTAGAACACTTTACCAGAACGAACGGTCACCCGGAAGTGCGTGACACTGACTACCGCGCAGTCAATGAATACTTGGAGAAGTTGACTATTTGGAGCCACAAACTAAACTACAGCGTAAGTTACTTACTACTCCACATAACTTTGGAAGCGTGTGATTGCCTCGCCTGCTGGAATGGCTCCATTACTGAGCTGGTCATGTAGACCGCTGCTTCTACTGCCTCTTGTTGGAATATGTTTCACAAAATTTGCAAGAGGTGAGTTAGTGTCCTTTTTTCTAATTATTATTTTATTACATAAGTTCGTTTTCACAAAGGTGGAGTGAATATGCGCTTCCGAAGCACTTCTAGAAGTTCTAAAAGCATTTCATACGCTTTAAGAACGGAAGAGTCAGCTGTGATAATTATACTTGTTCATTTAAACACATTAATGAAAGTATTATAGCCTACTTATAATATCCTATTTGCGGTCAGAACATAAAGCTTAGCCTATCCTAACACGACGACTGCAAGGAAATTAGACAATACTGACAAGTGTTTAGGGGAGCTAAAGCTACTTTGAAGGTAACGTGACAGATTACATTTATATTTTAGATAACGGGTTATATGTAAAGATTGTAGAATTGCATACTAAATAGTACTAAGTTGCTTACTGCATCCCACCAGTGGGAGTTCGAGAGCTCTGATGGCTCAAAAGGTTCTGCTCAACTTTGATGATTAAATCCAAAACAAACTTCAGATTTTTGTCAACAAGGGCTGTGTGCTTTACAGCCACAATTTCTAAGCGAGATGAAACTCAAGGATTTAAAGGGTTTAGGGTAATTAAAATGAGCATTTTGTGCCACTGTTTTTCCGTTTTGTCTGCTGTAATAAATATGGAAGATGACTTAACTTTAACTTTTGGGAACTGGAATTTAATATTTAACTTTCTAGGTGTATTTAATCCCTGCAATGCAAACAAACGTGTTGTAGATTGTTTGGCTATAGTTTTTGCCTCGATAATGTAATGTATTTTCTATTATTTAATATTATTAAAAGACGAAAATGTACCTAAATGCAATTTTACATGTTCTTAGTTTATTTTTAGTTGAGAAAATCTGATAAAATTAGAAGAACAAAATAAGTGATTTATATATAAAAGTTGTATTGCTTGACCTAATGCTTATTGCCACCAATTATTTAATTTTTTGTCATTCATTCAGACCACAATCAGTATCAGAACATTTATTATTATTACTAATATTGCCTCTTAATAAAAACTAAGTATTAATCAAAACTCAGAGGGCGTTTTGTGGTCAAGGCATTTATTTCTTATTTTCTAACCATATATAAACACCCATTTATGTCAAATGTTTCATTTAAATCAGTTTATTAGTTCTCAGTCTGAACAATTATGGCTGTTACCTGTAATATTAAATCAATGTTAAATACAAAAGTACTGTAAATAACACATAAAATATCATATTTATTTAGTAGCATTTTTCCACCAAGCCCTCGTTAATTCTTGACCCTGACTACAACCAATTTAATTCCAGCATACACAATTCTGATATTTACAGAGACCATTATAGATCTTATTATGGTTAGGATATAACATCAGTAAGATATGATTGCTTGGTTGTTAATGTAATATTTTCTCAGCACCCACCCCTTGGAGCCATAGCTCTTTAATAAGTTACACATGGAAAGCGCTTACGCCGAAGAAATGTTTTTGTTCCTTTTGGCTGCAGTCCAAGCATTGTGAACTTTTAGACCTGCTTAACTGCACCAATCAATATGCTGGCTCTCTATCCTCCGTAAATCTCTTTAGCTTCTCTGAATGCCTGGAGGTCACAATCTCAACTCAACACTGTTGCTGTTATGATGAAAGGATTTGTTTTAATTAAATGATCTTTAAAAATAGATTGGTGTACGTATGGGTGCGATGAAATATTAATACTGCAGAACTCTGAAATCTGCCAGATTGACACTACTTGCTTGATGTTCTTTAGGCAGATTTTACTTTGACTTCTTATTTGAAAGAAGATGCTTCTTTCCTCTGAAGACTACAGTGCGATTAAATATGATTTATAAACCCCTTATATGAACTTGATTGAGTGCCATATCCTAGGATGAAATGAAGTTCTCTGACATTGTTTTTGTGATTAATCCAAAACATGATGGCTAATATTCTTTTTATTTGGGGTTATTGGAAATTAAATTAAATTAAAGTAATTTAATTGTGTATTTATTATATATTTAAAAAAAAAAAAAAAATGTGGCTGTTTACTTTGCTGTTGTCACCTGGCACAGTGCATAGAAATTGTAGTTTAATTTCTTTCGAAAGATTCTGTCTCATATCGAGGGGTGAGAACCAGAAAGGCGTAAGTGACATTTCACCAACTTTACAGGAGAGCCAAAACAAAAATTTTACCATAGTTTGATCTGACTTTGTGTACTGATTTTACTTGTTTATAATAAAAATTTGTAGACTCCTGGATGACAGTACTTTTGCCAGTAGAAAGAGCTCATTAAGAGCTTTCATTTGATATCTATATATCTCCATTTCACTAAAAATGTCACCCCTCGATATGCACTTCAGTCTGGAAAAATATAGAAGGAAGAGTAAGAGATGTTCCTTTCTGTGAATAATGGGCCTGTACTCTAGGATGTGAAGCTCACATAAAGAGACATCCACTCTCGCCAGATGCAACCTGCATTCTCAAGATGCTGCAATGCAGAGATCAGGCTTCTGAATCTGGCGTGACAGTTTGTGAACAAGTGATTTATTAGTAACCTTTTCGATGAACAAACGTGTAATGAATTCTTGTTATTCTAATGACATAACTGACAGTATTATGAATATTATATGACAAATTAACACATTCTGCAGGATTTTATACTTATTTATATTTAAGAAACACTCTCAGCCTCACAAAGTATGTTGTTGGCTCGGAACATTTGTTTGGACATTACGGCTACTTCACATTCATTTTCATCAAGAAATTTTACTGAACCCTGCAAAGCCATCCTAAGAATCCTCACTAATTTTTTTCTTTCTGGGTTAAATATACCACTATTAGTCATGCCTCATTGAATGAGTCATTAGAGGAAGGCTTGTCTGAGCTGATAGCTCTATCTTTTTCCTGAGGTCTGATCCTTTTTCAAGACGAATGGCTTATTTCAGTATTTGTTGAGACACTTCGCAGAATTGCACAAAGCTCCTCCCTTATAGGACTTTTGAATGGTCTGTAAAAGTGAAAGTGCCTTATCTAAAGTTCAGATGAAACATCAGGAGAGGTCAGAGAGAAGTGTGCTCTCTTGATTAAACTACGACAGAGACTGTAATTGCGTCTGTCGTTCCTTACACATTTACTCTGAAGAGGAATCCATGCAAGACTGATACCATTAAATATAGACTTACATGGTTAAACATGCAATGGAATCTAAAATGTGCTCACATGGCAGCTGTATTGCTCAAACACAGTGTAAAAGGACAACGATATATAGAGTAACTACCCAGGGTCCTTGTGTGGGCTGTGAAAAGCTGGGTGAGATTAAGGGCGCCTACACACTTTTATACCGTGTCAGTGATGTGAATACATTTATTTCAGTAGCGTGTCATGGAAGCATATAAACACAGGGGTTTTTATGAAAGTGACAAAACAATTAGCCAACAAGAATGTCAGGGAGGCAGGCATAGTTGTGTATTCCCGCTTGATTTCAACTTGACAAAGCTTCTCTATGCCCTTTAACAAAAGTGTAAAAGTACTGGGAGTGCCATTAAATTGTACTGAAGTTAAAGTACAAATGCTAAGTCAAAAATTTTCCTAAATACCTTAAGCCCAAAAAAATATATATAAAAAGTAAAAAAGTGTGCAAATACATTGTAAAGAAATGTCAAAATTTAAAAAAATATATATATATATATATATATTTTTTTCAGACTATGTGAGATGTTACACTAAAACCAATATCCTGAAACCTAAAATTAGCAGCAGAAAATTATACAGTGGTTTGACATTTGAATATAATGATTCTTGAACTGAAGGTGTTCACACTTGACGCAAGTTCATCTATCAACAGTAATGGTTATTAAAAAAAAAAATCAAAGTCGGTGTCTGAAATGGATAGTTCATCGAAAAATGAACTTGTCACCTTTGTGCAAATACTTGCAACACAAAATAAGTTATTTATAGCAGAATATCCAAACTGATTTTGTGTGTACAATGAAAGCGAATGAGGACCGTGCTGTCAAGCTAGATTTTAAAAGCAAGTGAATGACAACATAAATTTTACAATTTTACTCTGTACATTACTTGTATCGACTACTACTACTGACGAGAAACAAGAATTTTTTTTTGTCATATTTTTAATTTTTATAAACTTGGTACCCATCCACTTTCATGATGGTTGGGAAAAGCATGAACATTCTTCAGAATTTATATTGAAGAAAGTCAGGAAGGTTTGAAATGTGGGAAAATTATGACTTTATTTATTGTTAGTTTTTTGTCATTGGCTGTTTAAATAAAAGGCTATTGACTGAAGAAAAATAACATTTTTATTATCAAATAATTTGGGAGAGATTTAAGGCATATTGTATATGACATATGTGCATTTGTAATTTTAAGAATAAAATAAATTGTAATAGTTTTATAGTAAAACATTTTTTTTGTTGTTGTCCTTGTAAATGTAATTGAGTAAAAGTACAAGTATTCAGCTTTAACAGAACTCAATTAAAGTACAGATTCCCCAAATAATACTTGAGTATATAATAGTGAACTACTATTAGTCAAATACTTTAAACCTCAGCCTTTAAAACATATTTTATCGATTCTATTCATCAGATGAATCCCTCATGTGTAGGCACCCTGAGACAGCTGTTCAGTGAGAATTATCATCAGGCCCACATGGAATTTGTGCCCACAGAAAGCTTAGTAGATTTCAGCAGAACTGGAACATACGCAACAAGCCCACACTTTCCATATTGGGCGAATTTGATAAAAAAATCCAATTTTTTTTTTTTTTAAATCAGCACATAAAATGAACAAAAAAGGTCTGCTGATTCTGTCTGGACCTGCTGGGCCATATACTGTATCAAATGTTCCACAATGACTCTTCTCGTTAAGATGACATCATTGCTTTGCTTTCATTACAAACTAGCTTAGCAGTAGGGTTGAGTCAAGGCACGTTCTGACACTGTTCTTTGTCTGCTTTTTAAAGGATTATAAAGGAACTGTATTATGATCAAATATCAAGACTATGGTACTGCAAATAACCCTCCAGGCTGTTTGTTACTCATAGCAATATAGCATGGTTGAGTAGTTTTAACACTGGATGGGTTTTGCATGCAAAATACACTATAGATCAGGGGTGCCCAGTCCTGCTCCTGGCGATCGACTGTCCTGCAAAGTTCAGCTCCAACTCTAATCAAACACACCTGCCTTTAATTTTCAAGTGATCCTGAAGACCTTAATTAGTTGCTTCAGGTGTGTTTGATTAGAGTTGGAGCTGAACTTTGCAGGACAGTCGATCACCAGGAGCACCATTGGGCACCCTAGCACTAGATTAACATCAAAAGTACTCATGTGGGCTTTATCAGTAATCCTTTGCTGTTTTAGCTGTGTTTTTTAAAATGGAGAAAGGACTTCTTTGTGGCAGGATCATATTTTTCTTCCATGCCAAAGTTACTTCTGCAGGGATCAAAACAGTTATTGGAGGACACTGTGTTCTAGTGCTTGAAGTCTTCTCATTTACATGCTTTTAAAAGTGTGTGTGCTGTGTGTTTGTCTGCCTTCAGCCATCTGTATTAAATCTCAAAATATATTAAAAAATAACCAAAGTTCCTTTAAGGCAAGTCAGTGTACTTTGCAACCATGTTAGCAACACCCCCAGAAGCTATTTTCTATCGCAATAGGCATGCAAGTGCAGGTCCTATCTACTTGAATGTGGAACAGCTTGAATGTGGAAACTGTCATATTGTGATTTCTTCCATTAAAGGAATAGTTCACCCAAAGATGTACTCACCCTCAGGCCATCCAAGTTGTAGGGTAAACATACCTATTAAGCTCACGTACCCATTAAGCACACTTCCATTTTTGAGATCAGATTATAAAAATAAAAAATAATTTATTATCCTACTTGATGTCTTAACCAATTGATATGTTTGTTACTATATACCTCCTGTAATTTCAAGTCAATCAGATCATTGCACGCTGAGATATGGGTCTCCATGTGTGCACACTGTCTGGTGGCCATTTTGAAAGCTGTCTAAAAACTTTGACCAAAAGAGGAGCCCCTTAAATGTGCTTTTTGTAGATGTTTAAACCTTTATTTTGGGTAAGTTTCACTACTTATTGTAAAACTAAGAGTAATGTAATGTTCAGACTTTTGCATATTTTAACCTGGAACTTGGATGTGGGAAATAATTACAGTTAGATCCAAAAGATTTAGCAACATAGCTCAGATGCTACAGAACACAGTTAGCTGGCTAGCTGTATAAGATTGTGTGCTACACTAACATATTACTTCACAGGCATTACTGGCTTGTACCTTTACATCCATAATATTATAAATTGACAGTTTATTGCTGGTCTGTCGTTTTATAGTGCTGTCATTTTTAAAGATTTCATATTATTGTAAGGTGAGCTTAAAGGGTGCACTACTATGAAAATCACACAGCTTCAGTGTGACATCAATAAGAAAAAGTATAATTTCATAGATATTGTTAATAATAGTTGTTCATATTAAAATATGTATGAACTTAATACATGACCTAGACTATTTATTTAGCAAAAATCCTGTCATTTTAATAAATTACATAAAATTTATTAAAAATTGTTGCTGCTCCAATTAAGCTCGGTGTGCTCTCTTTAAGCTCTTAAGTTCTACATTGAACGTCTGTGTAAATACTTTACAAACAGACTTTAAATATTAACTGATAGTTGTCACTTTAAGTTAAGTTAATCAATTTGCTATGGATTCTGTCATCTCAAGTCTACAGACTGGCTCTGATCTTTGGCAACTAGCATCAACTTCACCAGACTGTAAATTTGTGGAAAATCGGGGCAAAAATCATGTAGTTTATTCCAGCCTAAAGAGACTCTAGATAAGTTGACATCCATTTAAAAGAGGTTTCATAATGAGGCTAGTTTCTGTGTTCATTCCCATGAATTAAATGTTTTATTGGCTTGTTTTATTTGATTTTTGAATGTGTTACTTTGCTGAACGTGGACTAGTCTAGATGTTGCTATGTGCTTAAATGACACTTCACTATAAATATATAACTGATCAAATTGAATGCCTTGTTGCTTGATTTTAGTGTTCTGTTTTTTTATGATTGATTTTGTACCTTCAAATACAATTATTCTTTAAAAATCTTCCTTAAAAGAAACAAGAATTTTAAATAAAACATGATGTGAGCTTAATGGGTAAAAAAATGTACCTATTAAGCACAGCCAGACTTTTTGAATTTAATGATGCATATCTTAATTGAAATACTTTTGTCATTTAAAATAAAATTAAATATTTTTGTGTGAGATTAATATTTTATTTTAACATAACGTTTTGTACTGAAACCAATATCTTGAGCATTAAAAATGTCTCAATGTAGATTTTGGTGAGCTTAATAGGTAAGTTTACCCTAGATGAGTTTGTTTGTTGCATGGTAAAAGTATATATATTTCAGATTCATTATTAGAGATATTATAAGAGGACAGATAAATTAAAGGAATTGTTCACCCAAAAGTGAAAATTTGCTGAAAATGTCACTTACCCTCAGGCCATCCAGTTGATGAGTTTGTTCATCTGAACAGATCTGGAGAAATTTAGCATTACATCACTTGCTCACCAGTGGATCCTCTGCAGTGAATGGGTGCCATCAGACAGAGTTGATGAAAGCAGATAAAAGCACTACTCCAGTCCAGTCAATTCACATCTTGTGAAGTAAATAAAGCATGTTTGTAATAAACAAATATATCACCAAGACATTTTTTAAATTCAAACCACTCTTTCTCTAGTGAAAATGTTCAAATGCCTTAATGATGGATTGTTTCTTACAAGTACACAACTTTTCATAAGATGTTAATTGATGGACTGGAGTTGTGTGGATTACATGTCGATTATTGTGATGTTTTTATCAGCTGTTTGGATTCGGACGGCACCCATTCACTGCAAAGGATCCACTGGTAAGCAAGTGATGTAATGCTAAATTTCTCAGAATCTGTTCCGATGAAGAAACAAATTTAACTACATCTTGGATGGCCTGAGGTTGAGTGAATTTTCAGTTTTGGGTGAACTGTTTCTTTAATTTATCTGATTATTTGATTTATCCCTTGCGATATCTTCGATATCAGGTATGAAACTAAACTATACATTTACCATGCAACATCTTACCCTTGCACTTAAAAGTACCAAAGGCATGTCTAAATTCTTGCTTTGACATAGTTGAACAAAGTCGCCAAGAGTATCAACTTGTTTCATGACACTGTTCCCATGGTGAGATTTATTGCGAAAAAACAGTCAGAAGATCTCCCAGTTTGTTGAGACCTTGTTTGATCTGTTGCATTAACTCATCAGATCATGACACCAAACTTAGAACCGTACTGAGGTTTCACTCTTCAAACTCTATTGCACTGACATTTCGAGCTCTAGAATGGTATTTAGGCATGCATAGACAAATATTGGGTCTCATCTTCCCTCTGACCTTGAAAGCTTTTGTACAATGATTGATGATATTTCACGACTACATTGTGTTTTTCAAGGATAATCAGTGTCATTCAGGGAATAGTCTACACTCCCCAATAGTGTGCGGTGGGAAATATTTTTTTTTTATTACGGTAGGGTTTTTGGACTGTTTGTTGTCTAGCAGAGGTTATCAGAACATTTTTCATAGATTATGTGGAGATAGATTACTTACATAATGTAATAGTGGATCACCCCCATAATCAATAATTTGATAATGATAAAATTTTCCCATTGAGAATAATACATATATTTTCTATTACTTTTCAATTATGGCAGTATTGCATGTTAAAATACAGCCAATGCCTTTAAAATCCAATTTTTGAAGCCAGATTAGTGCCATCTGGTGGGAGTAAAATAAGAAAAACCTCTGCAATTCCATGGTTTAGCAGCCCATCGATTCCCATAGAGTTCTATATAAAAGGCCTATAAATTCTCTTAATTTTTTTTAGACATAAATACTTATTTTTTGGATATATATATTTAGACATTTTCAAAGACAACGTTTGGTAAATGTTTAGATTTGATTTTGTTTTGGTTTGAAATGTTGATTTAAAGCATCAGTTTTTGAATTATTATTACTACAGTCAAACCTGAACACAGAGGAAGCATTTTGTTACTCAAAATATTAAAATTATATAAAAAAAGTAACAAAAATGAACAGGAATGTTTTATCAAAGCTTAATCCTTTTGGGTCTGATCTGATTTCAACCTCTTATTTCAGTTTTCTTAGTTGTTATGGCTATATGGTTATAACTATACCAATTCATTTGAATGTGTATACAGTATTTGTGTATGTGTCTGTGAGTGTGTGTATGTGTGTGTGTGTGTGTGAGTGGATGTCTGTTTTGCACTCTTGATGTTTCAGAGTGTAACACCTTCCTTGCTGTCTACTTTTTTTACTGCATTGTAGTTGAATTATTGCTTTTGTTTTATATATTTGCTGTGTTACAGGCACACCAGTTCATAGGTGTGTGTATAAGTGTGTGTGTACGCCTGTGTGTGTGAGTGGATGTGTTGGTTTTGCACTCTTGATGTTTTAGAGTTTCACCCCGTCATTGCTGAATTTTTGTGTTTTTGTCAATTTCCCATTCATTTACTCGGTTTTTGTGTGTTCACATTCCAAATGCCATAAAAGTCACCAAGCTTCGTTCCATTCCGACAAAGCTGTGATTTTTTTTTCAGAGCAGAATATCTTTCGGTCAAAAGTGACCGAAGAGCACCAGAGGGTTAAAGATCTTTCCATTGTTGACACCATATATCAGAGGACTGAACAAGCAATTGACTGAAAGTGTGTGTAAATATCCTTGTACGATACAAATCTGTATTCAATACAAGGCTTTTAAACCATGCTGATTTATTTGCCCTATATGTATTCCTGCCTGCACACATTTACGTCAACTGCCTTGTGGTGCTTAATGGGAGATCAGTGCTCTCAATTTCCCATTTTCTGTATTGTGTACAGACTTATTGCAGAAAGAGATAGAGATCAACCAGTTATGCCTTTCACCTTAGGCGGTTTACTTGCTATACAGCATACCACACAAATGCTGTGGGAGATTTTTCCCCTCTAAGCCTTATGTTTAACGTATGTCCACATCAGGTGTCCCATATGGTTGAACAGACCGGTGACCACACACTCATTTAAAGAGCCAGAATCCTCTCATGCAGTCAGTTGCAGACCTGACAATGATTAATTGGGGTGTACAGGATTATTTGCTTCAGCGAGCCCTGCACTGCAGACCTCAGATAATTGCACCAGGTGACAACGAGGAGGATTTTCTGTCCCGCATGAGTTTCATGGGATCCGACACGACAAGGTTTACTTGGTCACCCAATGTTGTTATCTGTGAACGGTCGTAGAATAAACAAGTTCTGACCTATCTGGAATTTGAAGGTGTTGCAGCCATTGCTGGAGTGGAAGATTTTGTAGACAAAGACGATTCGCAGTGGCACCGGTAAACAGGCCTACATGGATCAAGCCTGGACGCCTGACAATACTAAAGCGAAATAAGTCAAAACTTTTTACAAGTCAATGCACAACATAAACAAACAAAAAACACCTTTATATATTTCTCCGTTTTTTTCCCTTTTTTCTTAAACATACTTTTTTCTATCCCAGTCAGGGTTCGAAATTAACTTATTGACTTGGTACCACTGGTGCTCCCAACTTCAAAAAGTTAGGAGCACCAGCAAAATTTTTGGAGCACCCACTGAAAATTAAAGGTCAACGTAAGCCCGGAATACACTACATGATTTTTGCCCCAATTTTCCACCGATTTACAGTCTGGAGAAGATGATGCTAGTTGCAGAACCAGTCGGGAGATTTGAGTTGACAGAGTCCATAGAAAATCGCATAGCGTATGATGGACACAGACACAGATTGTATGATTCCTATCATACATTTTTGACATTTTCAGCCGATTTGTTGTGATTGGAACGACTTGATAGTCTGGTAGTGTATGATCCTCAGTCGTGTAGTGTATGATGGTCAGTTTTCCTTGTTATTTAAAATTGTAACAATATTTGAAAACACTCTTCTTTTTACTTTTAAACTCCTATATAGACCCTTTTTGCGCCGACGTCACGATTACATCACCGCGCTAGCTGGAGGCAAAACAAAGGGAAAACTGGAGGCGGCCCATTCAAACCAGTGCAGATTCGGCTACACAAGGAGCTTAAAATATCATCTTGTTGTGATGTTGGATGCAAGAATCTATGTAGTACAGGCTCCAATTTGAAATTTTAATGCATACCTGCTGCCACTCGCAGACAAAAAAACCGACGACAGCTGTGGTTAAACAAGATAAAACGAGCGGACTGCACAGAAACTCGTCAAAAATGCTCGCGTTTGCAGCACACACTTCTTATCAGAAAAGGTTAAATAAAGTATTTTCTTTTGTTGTTATGGATTATGGTTTGTGTTACGTGTCTAAAGATTTCTTATGCATCTCACAACTATGAAATAATGTCTGTGTGCATGTGTGTAAAACAACAAACTGACGATGTATATGCTTAAATCATCTGTAATATATATTGTTGTGATTGATAGTGGCTGGACTTTCTAAGAACTTCGTAAGAAAGAATAATCAAATACAGAAAGTTCAAAATTTATTTCTGGAATTTTTATTTCTAGAAACTATTCACATCTTCCTTTAAATGTACTGTATGTAAAGTATTGTAAATTTAACTTACATAATTTACAGGATGTATATACTTTAAAATAACTATTTGGCACATACATCTTCAAATAATATATCATCACATTGAATGTTTAACTTTTTGTATTTTGGCCCAGTTCACTGTCACGTAACGTTAGCTGTAAAAATAGCCTGCTGAAGTTGAAATATATGTACATCTTCATGACTAGATAGACAAAATGAGTTTCTCTTTACCACTCGTTAGGTTTCTCTAACGAGTCACTCAATCGGAGGTAACGTTAATCTTGTCAGATCGTCCATCCATGAGCATAGAGTCGGCCAATTTGACTTTGTCCGTTAAAGTTAACTTATTTAAATAACAATAATGGTCCTGCACAGTGAGTAACCTTACATATGCAGGTAAAATCGGATTTTCTCCAGCCATTGTTAAAAAAACAAGGTAAACAAACCTCATAGCTAGCGTTAGTGAAGCGGTCAGTGGAATCTTTCTGCCTCCAGCTAAGCCCTACCCACAGAAAAACGTCACATTGTTTACTAACAGAAAAAGGGTCTATACTATAGGGGTCTTAAATATTGAGAAAATCTTAAATATTGAATTGAGAGTGGGGGTTTATATGAATGTATTTCTGAGTATCTTTCTGAATGTGTTCAGAAATTTTTCTTCATCTTGCCTCTGTATAATGCTTTTTAAAGTAGTGTTAATATGCTTAGCGCTGCTTTGTTTACAGTGGTAACCAAGAAAACACTGTATTTCTGCTGTTCCATAAGTGCCGCCTGCTGTCAAGAGAGTGAATTTGCATTTTCATTCAGCCAGTCTGCTGTTTTTGTTTCGTTTGCATGTGTTTTATATAGCATAATTTAAAGCTAAAGTCAGACCATTTGGTTTTTTCTTCAGCTTTTGAAATTATACAAATTATATCCAGATTAAATTAGAAACTGCTCATGTACAAAATGTAGCATCATTGTTTGGATCATGATTAAAATGCAGTGGTTGCCTCTAATTTTAAATGGCTACATAGAGTTCGGCCTGAAATAGAGCAAATAAACACCTTGTTCATGTACTTATATTTTCATTCTTTCCTCTCCCTTGCTTAAATAAACAAATGAATTTTTAAAAATCGGCTATCGGAATAAGCCTGTTTGCTTGTAAAACGTCGGCACTCAAAATCAGCCATAAAAAAAAATCAAGATCAGTGCATCACTAACAAGAAATGCCAGCACAAGTGTGTGATAAAGAATTTAGGGTCATGTTCAGTTGTTGAAGCTTTTAATCAGTGGGATGTTGCTAGTGGTGCTACCTAAGGAGCAATAGTTTGATTATTGTGTAAGGCCATGTTGCCATATTTATCAAGATAAATATCTAAATCAGATAATCTGAAATATGACTCAGACTGGTAGAATCATACCCTCATACTATAAAACCTCACCTTCTGTGACTACTCTCTAACGCACATTATTTTTATGTATTTTTATCAGTGATATTACTTCTGACAAATGGACAGTTTTTAATATGCCACACAATAAAAAGGGGCTGGTTATAAAACTGACTAACTGGTAACTAATTTACAAATGACAAATACTTTGCCACGCATCCTTATAGTGTCATTGTGCTGACGGTGTTGTTAATCATGCGTTGTTGCTCCAGTAACTAACAGCAAACCTTGAGCAAACATGACATGTTGACACCTGTAAACAGATATTTACATGCATTGTGCTTTCCGTCAGACTGAGAGTTCCTGAATATTTTACTCTTTTCAGATACTGACCGATGTGCTAAATTTCACCTTGTGATAAAATCAACACCTCTCTTGAACGGGTATAAAACAAGCAAGGGCTGAGTCTCAACATGGGGCAACCTGCCCGAGCTCAGCATCGGCAATGAGTCTGGCAAAGCAACAGTTTTGAGTTGTTCTGACCACAATCTAAATCGAGGTGAATCCAAGCAGAACAGAAAATTCATGCTGGGCTAAAAAAGCAGCTGGAGGTTGAAATTTTAACAGCCAGATCTGTTTTTTCCATTATAGACATACGTGGGTTTTTTTGGGGGGGGGGGGTCTGCAGTTCCAGGTATTGTCTGTGTTATGATACACTGAAATTGCTAGTTTAAATGGTACATTTAAAAATACCTAAATTGTAAAGGAAGCACACAAAACTCTGTGCTGCTGTGTCCATGGAAAAGTCCTCTCTGCAATTTTGGCTCACATAATTAATGTAATTATCTTGTTCAGATTTTTTTTTTTATCTTCATAATGGTTGATGATTAGAAAGAAAATAAAATCCTGAAGAAGGCTCTAGTTTCTCAAGCTACATATGGCAATGTGCAGGACTTTTTATATCTTTCTATATGTATGTGTAAATACATTATAATATATATACAGTATACACACACACACATACATATACATTACATACTGTAGCTCCCATAGGAAAGAAAAATCACTGCTTAGTTTTTTTTTCTCTTGAGCAAATCTCACATGTGAGAATTACGAAAGAGATCTCAACAGTGTGTCAATTGCGCATCAAAACATCAAATTCTGTGAAAAGTCTTCAAATTACATTACTGTTCATAAGTTTGAAGATTTAAAAAAAATGAATACTTTTATTCAGCAATGACACATTAAACTGGTCAAATGTGACAGTAAAGACATTTATAATGTTACAAAAGATTTCTATTTCAAATAAATACTGTTCCTTTGAACTTCCTATTCCTCAAAATATCCTGTTAAAATGTATCGAGGTTTTCACAAAAATATTAAGCAGCACAACTGTTTTCAACATTGATAATTATATGAAATGTTTTTTGGGCACCAAATCAGTATATTAGAATGATTTTTGAAGGGTCATGTGACACTGAAGACAGGAGTAATGATGCTGACAAATTCAGCTTTGTATCCTGGAATAAATTATTTTATATAATAAATAATAATAACTGCATATATTTACATTTAGTCATTTTGCAGACGCTTTTATCCAAAGCGACTTACAATTGGGGAATACATAAAGCGATTCTTCTTGAAGAGGCAAATGATCACAGGAAGTGCTCGTAATACCAAGTTTCAGGCATTGTTCAAATCAGTACAAGCTAGAAAGGGAAGGAATAAAGAGAAATACAAAGTTTTTTTATATATTAATGAATTATATAATGTCAAATATATTAAAATAGTGCACAGAAATTTTAAATTGTAACATTTCACAATGTTACTTTTATTTATTTATTTATTTTATCAAATAAAGGTAGCCTCTGTGAACATTCTTCTCTGCATTAATTAATGATGCAAATAAGAATATTGATGCTTTAGTTATTTTTCTACAATGGCAAGCCCATCAAGATGTATGCTATGGGGTGTGTGTTTCCTGCTTTTGTGCAGGCAAGAATTTTATCCAGAGCATGTGGAATACCTCTACAACCTGAGGGCAGTGTGGAGAGAGTATTTCAGAGTGGAGAGCTTTGGGGAGATGAACATCAGGATGTGACAGGATAAGTGATCCAACTGCCTGCAGGATGTTGTCACTCAAGTCCAAGACCATCTGTTACTTTAGTCTGTGGCACTTTGGATTCAGTCCTTGTTGTGTGAACAGGAAGGACTGCAGAGTTCACTTCACCCAGCATGCTCTTAGAACAAACTAATACGGTTGGTTCTTGTTAGGGATTAAGAACCTATTCCTGGGGAAAAGAAAAACAAAACTATTTGATTTAAACCATCCAAATTTACATTCAAGAATGCGTGCTTTATCTTCCTCGTTGGCTTGAGAGTGGAAAAGTGTAGGAGGTTCATCCTGATTTAACCAAGCATTAAACACCAAGGGCAAAGCTGTCAGATCCCTCAAATCTACAGACTGTCATGTCAATGAGACCTCTTTGAGTAAATGCTATAGCGCTATTAAAAGTAGGTGTATAGTAACTTTCCAGTGCCAGAAAGCTCTTTCACCCCTACAAAGCCTTAGGTGAGAGCTTATAGTTGGCTTAAATTTACCACTCAGAGTTTTGTGAATTATGTCCGAAGCAAATTATAACTTCTGGCTTCCTTCCACCCTCAGCAGATGGAGTGAGGTCTGAACTCCACATATTCCATCACTCATGCGCCCTGAAGAAAGACGAAGGGCCGTGCAAGGCAATAAAGGACAGGCTCTACTTTGACATTGACACAGGTCGCTGTGAACTCTTTGAATATGGAGGCTGCCAAGGCAATGCTAACAATTTCGAGACCCTGCAGGAGTGTGAGGAAATGTGTCTTGTGAAAGGTAAGGCAATATTTACCTGACTTGTGCTCAAACAAAAACAAATACAAATATGACTGTTTTTTTGTTTTTGTTTTTGTTTTTTTTTTCTGAAAATGTCGGAACTTTTGTAAAATAACCTTCAGATTCAATGCATCTTTCGGAATGAGGATGTGTCCTTTGTGTTAGCCAATTCTATTTTTCGCTCAGTATATTGGATGGCCTGACCCGGACTCATGTATCATGACAGTATTCCACACACCCAGGCTACAAACAGCAATCCAGATAAGCGTGTCTTGGGTAAAGTAAAAGCAAAGATCACTTATATAGTATTAGGCAATAAGTTAGGAAGACTGTGCTATATTGTGAGTCAGAGCTAAGGTGCGTTTTAGGCTCAGTGTGCAGCAGTGTATTTACTTACAATATTGCAAGGTCTTGAGGGGTTTACTGCTTTTATGAAACGCCCACTGCACAACAAAAATTATTTGGGAAGTAGATTATTTTAATAAGCAAATTCATTAAGTACACGTACATTGAATTCCAAAAGTCTGAAAGTACTAGTGAAAGTGCTTCTGTTTTGCATTTTTCTAACAGTTTTGTTACTGTTAACTAACACTGAAACTTGTAAAAATAATTTTTGACATAAATAAAATGTAAATATTAAATGGAGAACCTAGAAAATGACTAAGTGAAAAAAAAATGTATTAAAGCTATATAGGCGTATTAAAGCTATTCCATAAAAATTCCATAAAACGTTACAAAATTAAAACTTAAAGTATAAAAATAAATGCTAACTCAAAATATTTTATTATATACTGTTATTGTATATAAACAATTACCTATACGATAGAAAAATACATTTAATCAAATTCAATCTGTTTAGCTGTGAGCATAACAACTTGAGTGAAATGTCTTTGTTTACCTTTTTTAATTTGACAAATAATGTTCTTTTAAGTTTTTTTTTTTTTTTTTTTTATGTCATAGTTTTAGACCCCAGTGAAATAACTGACATGTAAACAATAACAGCACATTAGTCTATGGGTGCAGCACAGTAATGTGGGTGTTGAACGTCATATCTGTACTTTACAACGGCAGGAATGCTGTATTGACCAATCAGCAACCAAAACTACTTTTTGTTTTATAACCGTAGAACTAACACGCATTCCACCATATACTTTTATGAGAAGAGTGAAGAGTTCACCATGAGGGAGTCGTTCCCAACGCCTCATTAACAGCCCATAAAAAACAATAATGTAATGCATTGGTATGTTTGGCAATTATGGATCAGTTTAGACTCAGCAAGTGTTATAATTATAACCTACACCATATTGCTTTTTAGAGGGCATGACAGATACTTAAAAAAAAAAAACAAGATCAGAAGAACAGTTGTTTTGTTCAGAAAACCTCAATGCTTTTAAACAAAGACATTATTGTGTATGTTAGATAGCCATACATGGAATAATGGATGTTTTGTAGTCCTTCAAAGCAAAGCTTTGATGAAGACAAAGAATTCTAATGCAAGGAAAAGAAAACAAACCAAATATTACATTGTTTCATCTTCAATATTGGCATTAAATTAGTATATAAAGGCAGAAATGGAAATTACTTGAGGTCGCAGAGTCAAATTCATGGCAACAAGCCAAAGCTGAGATGAGAGAAATGAAAGATACCATTTCTGGAATCTGATTATTTCTACAAGAATAATAAGGAACTCTTGGTCCTTTTCCTAATAAAGCGAGGACAAATGTGCAGTTCACAGTAAAGTCAGGCCACATTGGATTATTTACAGCACTTTGGTTGGTTGGGTGAGTCATATCTCATTACGCTTTCCAGTGGGGGTCATTGTGATTTGGACAGGCCCCTGCAATGTCGCCTCCTGTGAGAGGTCATCATAATAATCAGCACAAAACAGACTGTCATGTGACTGCTAAACAAGCCTCAATCCCATCACAGCCACAGAGTGGGGAAAACAGAAACTTTGCGGCTCATTTGGACAAACACCTCCAAGGACATGAGCTCTCGTAAATGCCTGCGAAGTATTGCCAAAGATCTCCCATGGAGGCAGAAGAGGAAATTGACTGCTGTGTTTGGATTCATTACTTCTGCACTCTTCACCACATGCCCCTGATTATTTGCAGCTCTGCCAAGTCAGTTTCTAATTTCTGCGGCCACCAAACTTGCTTTTTCTAGTAATGGAGGGAGCATTTAACCCTTTAAACATAACAACCCTTCTAACACAACATCTGGTCTTCAATGAACCAAAGAGGGCTTATGTCACACTCCTCTTGGTCAATGCTCTGATGTTACTGCTTGCTACATTCTTTAAAAAAAAAAAAAAAAATCCAAAAGGGATTTTTTTTTTTTTCTGCAGCAGCAATATTACAGTGCTATGGAAGAACCATTTTTGGGGGGAACCTTTCAGTGAAGAATCTTAAAAGAACCATTTTTTTTTTGTCTTAGACTGAAGAACATTTTAATAATCTAACCTAAAGGTTACATGGATGTTAAAGTTTCTTAATAGACCCATCAGTGCCAATGCTACTCTATTTTTAAGAGTGCATGGTTGAAGGTTCTTCATGAACTATAGATACCAATAACAATCTTCTTGAAATGACTCAAGACAGACCTCTTTATGTGCATATCTCAAGCATAACCCATTTTTATAAAAATAAAAAAAATCCCCTGTTCCTCTCTGTTTTCTCTGCACTGTAACTCTGCATTGCGGTACTGTGAGTATTTTTGGCTCTTGCTTGTCATGTTCCTAATTTGTTAGTCACTTTGGATAAAAGCATCTTCTAAATGAAAAAGCAACAATTAAACAAGCCCTCAGTGTTTGCATTTATGCACTTAAAAGTCAGATTCAAAGGGAATTACGGAGTATATGGAACAAACATCAGATAATAAACCACTGCGAGAAATGAATGACAAATGTCTCCATCTAGTGAATCAAATCATCAGTGCACTTTAAAGAGTGGTTTGTTTGTGTTTTTGAATGAAAAGTATGAGACAGAGATTTTCCAAATCTTTTCCCCCTAGAAAACCAGTTTCTTTAGAAATATATTGTTTTAAATTTTCATATGTTTTGTCCCATAGGTGATATATGTATTTTTGTGCCTCTGCTGGCAATAGATGGAATTGCAGTTTGTTTGTTTGAGTCAATGAGGTGTATTATGTGTTGTGAGAGCTATCCATATAGCATTTACATTCATCTCAATGGGAGTTGCTCAGCTGGCGCAGAACCTACTTGAAAGTAGCTGTCTTGCTGCCATCTTTTTTAATGAGCGCTCAATTAAACATACTGCGCATAAGTCCTGTCCTTGTGAGTAAATGATACATGGAATGAGAGACAGTAGCCTGGCATCAAGACAATCTCCTTTCCTAAAAAGCACCCAAGAGGCTGTTCAGTTGAACAGCACTTTTGAATTATTCATTTTGGTAAGTGTTTTAGATTCATCCCATCTACACTTCTGCTAGAAGTCGAAGTATATTGACTACGACCATTTAAAACTGCATAATTCATTTGTAGCATTTCAATTCAGTTAATTTAATTCCGTTTATTAAGTGTCCTTGTGAATGTGAACTTTTGATCAATGCTGTATGTGAGTGGTCATTTGCTAAGCTTAATTAGCATTCATCTACCGCTCTCAGTCAGGACGAATGTCTGAGACGTAGAGTATCAGAAACACAGTAATGCAGTGAGTTTAGCTGCAGCCTGATGAATTCTCCCATTTCATTATGTACAACAAAGTGTGGAAACTGCGTAAGGGCTTGATGTATGTTATTTTCTGTCATTTTGTATGCAAGTTTGATCAAATTCAGCAGTTTTTGAATGACTGAGATAAACCAGCAAATAAAATCTGACGACAATGTTATCTTATATTTCATTTTAGAGTGAAATACACCTTTATGTCATCGTTTATTTTGAGATATTTTGAAAAAAACAAACAAACAAAAAAAAAGATATGCTGTTATGTAAAAGTTGGTGAGCTTCATTGTTGTTTTTGGCCCTGTTTACTTTCGTTGTATGGACCAAAAGCAGTTTTATTTGTTGAGTTTTTGTCCTGACCGTAATCACATTTTAGTCACTTTCAAGTAGTAAGTGAGACTGCAATTAACATGGGCTTATATCCAAAAGCAGCAACCGGCTTTAATCCGTATGGTTACTTTGTGACATTTATGATCAGGTTAGTGCGACTCATCGTTCCTCCTAAATCCGATTTATCCGAAAGAAGAGAGAAAAACAAAATACCCTGATGATTCCTCCCAGCTGATTGGATTAAAGCTGCCTTTCTCCCTGATGAATGACCACTTAAGTGAAATATTTTAATTAGCAATGGCCATAAATAAATTTTGCATTACAGGGCAAAAACGTGGCAGGAAATTAAGTGATTTTTTTAATCTGTGGAACTTTGGAATCCAGCCATTAATTTATCAACAGGGCATGTGCTATAGATGGAACTGGAATATATCAATCACTCCAGCCTGTCTGTGGCTTATGGCCAAGGTGTTTGTTAAGGGGACAGTAGAGCTGGTTCTGCTGAAACCCGCTGCTTTAGAATTCAATTCCAATATTTGTCCAGTTGTAATTCTTGCATAAAAATGGTATACAAAAAAGGCCTGTAAATCCTTACCCTGATCTGTAAAATTAAAGTTCACCCCAAAATGGACAAATTGCTGAAAATTGCCTTTTAACCCCTCCCCCCACTAGCCTATATATGATATTTCAAAGCATGAAAAAAAATCACTACTAACACTTTTAATTTATGTTCATGTCTACAGTTGATGAAACAGAAGCTTTAAATAAAGAATTACACGATTTATGGTCTGTCCCATCTTTTTCTATGTTTTTTAGAGGATAAGAGTCCATGCCATCTGGAGGATGAGCCGGGGCCGTGTCGAGGACTGGTGCCTCGTTATTTTTTTGATTACAAGAGCCAGGAATGCAAGCGATTCTTTTATGGTGGCTGCTTTGGGAATGCCAACAACTTCAAGACCATAAAACAATGCCATGAGAGATGTCTACGTATGTACAAGCAAAATAACATTTCTCTTCTCTGCAATTTTCAATAATGACATATTGTTTTTGTACAAGCCCTGTGATTAAAGTCATCTGCATGACAAAGGTTACAGCCCTTTTGTATTCTGAACTCAATAACCTTCATTCCATAGTGCAATTAGCACTTTTAATTCAGCCTATTGTAATTCAGTCCACATTCTGTTTTTTAGCAGTAATTTGAACAGCCAGAGTCAGTGCAGAACTGCAAATGTATAAAATTTCTCCGCACATTTAGTGCTAAAGGGGTCATATCATTACGAATCAAATTATCCTTGAAGGATAAGGCGGTTGAAACTATACTGGACCCACCAGCAAACAGACAGCTTGTATGTGTTAGAACAGCACGGTATCCAATTTCACATGTGAAGAGGGCATTTACACAGATGTCTTAAAGGGACAGCAGCCTGTTAAAGGTCAGAAAGAAGGTGAGAAAAAAATTTGGGCAAACAAAAAAACCATTGACTAAAACTATAGTTGTAGATGACTATTCCACATACAGTACCATAGATGCTACAGAGATATACAGGTATAGGCCTATTTAAATTAGTTATAAAACTGTATAAAAATTATTGTAAACTTCTATAACAATTAGTTTTTCAAAGTTGTAAATGACGATTACTGAAGTAGTTTTTCTTCAAAATGTCACATTAAATTAATTGTTACTTGCTGTTTCTTTATAACTGTTTGTGAAATTTACTTGCAGCTTCTGAGTGAAAATTGTTTCTACACTATTTTGAAATTAATGACTACTAAACTAAAATGAAATACACAAAAATATAGCCAAAATTAAGACTAAGGAAGAGTCTTGTCAAATGTAAAATACATTAAAAGAAGTGCAAATAATGTTTAAATGTGTCAAGTGCTAAATAGTTACTTGTTTATAAGCATATGTTTGAATACATTAGTACTTATTAGTCTTGGCTGGTATTTCTAGATTGCCTAGGTTTTGGCTTTGTTTTGTTTTCATGTAGATGTGCTCTTTACCATCCTCATACATTATATGTACACAAATTTACATAGCTTTTACCGTTCCCTGAAGATCCAACCTTATCGCACACTATAATTGGTCGCTTGTGCACAATTGCCAGCATGCTACTGGTCAAACTACGTTTCAGTCATTAGTTTCAGCATGTGTAAAAACAATAGGAAAACAAAGCCAAAACCCAGACATTTTAGGCAATTGAGAAATCCTAGCTGGGACATGACTGGGGAAAAAGGAGGTTATTCCAATTATTAAAGTTGGAAAAACAGACAGAAAGGAAAAATGTTAATAGTGCTACCTGAGAGAAAAAGACTCCTCTGTAACAAGAGGACAACAAATATGATCATATTTTTCATTTTCTTTCCTCTTTTTAGCTGCCTCAAACCACATGGAAAAAAATGCTCCATTAAAGCCAGAGGAAGAAGCAGCCAAACCCAAAACAGAACCTCTCACCAAACATGGTGAGATGAGTCACACATGCTGCTTGTTGATCATATCAGAAAACCTTTTTATTTGTACTGGATATTTTTGCAGTGATCTGTAATTAAAGGTTTGCTTAGCCATTTTTGTTGGACCTTTTAACACACATGCAGCATCACACAAAAACAAAAGTCTTGTAGAAATAGCATTAATACCTTTTATATGAATCATATTTGTTGTTTGTGTATTTGGTCATTTTTAGTTGAAGCTTCATTGAATGCATCACATTTGCCACTGCAGAGAATGTGCCAACCATCTGAACAGGAAGCAGGTGAGAGTCACACATCTCACACACAGACAGAGGGTTCTAGACAGCTGTGCCTTCGTGTCAGACAGTCTGTTTGTCTGAGTCCAGAGGGCAGCGTAGCAGCCATTTTTTCTGCCGCCTCCTGCTTATTTTGACAGTTAAGAGCTGCTCTCTGCTCCGCAGCCCCAGGGCACATGACATCCTTGTCTGGCACACAGATTGCACAGAAATCCAAGTCAAATATGTGATTTTGAAATATTAATACTCAGTTTTGAAATGTAAAAAACTGAATATCAGTTTTTGGAATTGCAAGTATATTTTGTTGTGTTAAATGACCTCTTCTTGGGATTTGGGCTCTTGAGGGAATTGCAAACAAACTATTAAACACGTGCAATTTTCCATATTTACATGGTTATCGTGTTAATGGGAGCTATACATATTACTCCACATTTGCCTCTTCTTGCCTTAATCACAGTGGTTAATGAAGTATAGTAAGTGATGTTCACCATCCTGTCAGTGTTCTGTTTTACTAATTTATCACTGGCAATTTACTTTCTGGGTTAAAAGTAACTGCAAATTAATTACAATAATTGCTTATGGGTTAAAAGGGTGACTTGGATGCACAAAAGCTCTGTGGTACCACTGAAGGGCAATGCTTAGATTTTACTGCCACCTAGTGGATCAGTGGATGTAACGTCAACTGGTGGATGTAAAGTCAAGTTTGTCATTCCAGCTAGAACGGAAACATGTTAATAGTGCTACCTGAGAGAAAAAGACTCCTCTGTAACAAGAGGACAACAAATATGATCGTGTTTTTCATTTTCTTTCCTCTTTTTAGCTGCCTCAAACCACATGGAACACAATGCTCCATTAAAGCCAGAGGAAGAAGCAGCCAAACCCAAAACTGAACCTCTCACCAAACATGGTGAGATGAGTCACACATGCTGCTTGTTGATCATATCAAAAATGAATCTTAAACTAATATAAAATGACACTGATGTAGCCATTTGGATCTTATTTTAAACAACGTTATTGAAAAAATTATCATAAATTGTAACACTTTAGCTGTTCACATCCTAGTGGAATAAAATATCCTGAATAATCAATAAATAAGAAATTATAGGGATCAGATGTGATGTACAATTATAATATGTACATACTGTACATTGCAATACAATTACAGTAATTGTACAATTACAGTAGTCGCATGAAAAGTGGCTAGTTAATTGTATAATTGTGTAGCAGAAATGCAGGGCAAATATAAAAAATTATAGCTGCTTGTGATTATATATCTGTACTGTTTTTTAATTTCATATATATATATATATATATATATATATATATATATATATATGTAATATCGTTTATCACGTATTATGTAATGTATCTTTTGTCTCAGATGAACATGTTTGAATGTATATAAAGTGTTTTTTTAATGCTACTGATATTGCCAACATATTGCATTTCAAGTATAAAACAATCTTACACTCTATATTGTTTTATGTGGAAGAAAGGATACATTTATGCACTGAAATACTCATTACATTTCATTAAAAATTACTTGGATCATTTTTTTTTTCTTTTTTTAACTGCTACTTATATTGCCGACTTATTGTTACTGCATTTCAGAGTTCAGTCCCCCAGAATTCTGCTTGAGTCCAGTTGACAGGGGCAATTGTGATGGCTCTGTGAGGAGATATGTTTACAACCCCAGGACTGAGAGATGCCAGATGTTTCGTTACACTGGCTGTGGAGGCAACAAAAACAACTTTGTCCACAGGAGACACTGCATGAAAATGTGCATGAAAGGTGTGTTTTCTGCAGCCCTTGCTTACTTTAGAGGGTTTGATATTATAATTGAGGAGAACTGCGCAGTTTAGTGTCAATAATGATGATGCATGCTCAAACATACAACTTGGGTTCCATTAGACTGGACCACAAGAAAGGTGAAGCAGGAAAATGTGTCTTTGTTGATTCTGTATGTTCAATGTTTTCTCTTTCAGATCACAGCCGGAGGAAGCAAATACGGATAAAGACGAAGAACTCAAATATCTTATTCCGATCTGTCTAGGAGGACATATGCAGCATTTTTCATGATACCAAATCCTAAACCACTCTATAGAGAGGAAATAAGAGAAAATAAGAAACAGCAGCATATAGCACCTCTCTGACCCACAAACTGTTCTCATGTATATAATTATGACAGTTAATGGATTTTAATCTGGGCTTCATATATAAAGGAATTCTATGTATTTTAAATGTAAAACATAATCTCACAAAGACAAATTTATGTATTAAAATACTCATTACATTTCATTAAAAATTACCTACTAATTACCTACTAATATATATATATATATATATATATATATATATATATATATATATATATATATATATATATATATATAAAATATTATTATTTCCTCCTTCGCAGTGCCACTTATGGATCTATTTAACACTATTTATGGCTGTTATAAAAATTTCTAAATTCTTTGTCTTTCTTTTCCTTTATTTTTTGTAAAAATTTTCAAACCTACTAATTCTTAATCTTTTTAATGTTAAATCTTTAATATGTTTATACAGTACACTCCAAAATGTTTTTTTTTAGTTTTTTTTTATGCCCATGCACTGTGACCTTGAACTCTTGCCATTGTTTGTATGTAATGACTAGAGGCAAATAATGTGTTTTTTTGTTTGTTTGTTTTTTTATCCAGGACACAGTGATTGAAAGTTGAGTCTAACATAAAAAAAATATATATATATATAAAATGTGACCAACTAGATCATCACTAAGAGAACCACTTACCCCTATATGACTGCATAATTTACTAACATCTTAAATTACCAATAGAGTACCAGCAATTCCGTTGTGAAAGGTATTGTAAGACTTCTTGATGATTTGAAAAAAGAAAGCACATAAAACTGCTTACAACCCTGTTTTTTTACACAAGGTGGAGCTGTTACTCTTAGAAGACATTTTGAAATCCACTACTAGTGGTTAAAATGCCTTTATATGCACTCCTAATAAACAATTGTATTTGAATGACCTTTTAGTGGTTTCATTATGGTTGAAATTCATTGTTAATTAAAATCTGCAGGAGGAGTTTTTCTGCCCCACTTCACATTAGGTGACTTTAACATTTACGTTCTTAATTATGTACTTGAAATGTAAAGAATTTGATACAGTATGCTTATTGTGTATGTACTGTTTTGTTAAACTGTCATAAGATGGGGGTCATCTTATCTTATCGGGGGCTATTTCATAAAACAAGTTTACCAAACGAGCCAGGCTTATTTCAGTTAGTCTGACTTATTTTGACCCAAATCAACTGACAATAATACAGACTAACTGAAAAAAACCTGGTTTATTTGGTAAACTTGTTTTATGAAACAGGACCCGAGGGTCTAACTTTTCAATTCAAAACAAGAATGTTGTTTACCCCAAAAAATCTAAAGTAATTACTGTGTAATTACAAATATCCACATAAAATGTAAGATAAGAAGAAGGGGGGAAAAAAACATACAAGCTTAAAAAAATTCAATTTTAAAATGTATACAGACATCTCTAGAGTGTATATATATGCATAATTACATGCAAATAACCCTACAGCAAGTATAGGCTACATGTTAATAATATTACTCAGTACTAGTAACAAGGACAACCCTTATAATTTTAAATAGCAAAGCAAACAGTGTAAGGAAAGCTCCGGTGTGCCATTAAGGCGGGGATAAGCTGTGATGATGTAACAGGAAGCTACTACACTGAATATCTTACAGCCTGACAGCCGTCGTCATTCACACTGCGCGTCTCGTGCGCTCTTTCATCTCGCGCTCTGATATTGTTGCATTGTTTCATGCCATAGTGACGCCGCGAAGGAAAGTAATGACTGTTTCTGTTTTCAAATAACAAGAAGACGCGTTCGTTTCTATCTGAACGTCTCCAGAACACCTTGGATTTAATCTGCAGGTAAGGATATGCTTGATACAGATGAACGACTGGTGAATTATAAATATGGTCTGACAGGGAATTAATTTACCAAGTGCAGCTGGAGCCTCTCCTGTCAAACAAGCTTCATGTCCTGTTATAATAACTGCTGACTGAACGGACTCCAAGACTTCTAATGAATTGATGACAGCTTTAGACTGAAAAAATAACATTAAATAAATAAACGGCGGCTTTGTTGAAATATCTTATTTTGAAATATCATAATGGGCAATTTGGCTCGCGTTACCATAATTTCATAGCTCCGCTGAGAGGCGATGTGTGAGTGTGAGCACATTTGTGCATGTGTATTGTGTATGTCTATATTCAATATTAGAATGATCAAGACTGGATTGCATTTACAAATTGATCATAATTTGTATTTGTATTTGAATGTACAAACTGCAATATTTTATAACAATGAATGACTGTACCCGATACTGTTGTTATCATGTCAAGCGTTATAGTGAATCGTTCTTCAAATAAATAAATAAATACTTGGTTTTTAATTTGAACTGTAAATGAGCAACATTCAGTTTCTATATATAAAGGTTACTTATCTTCCAGATTACTTGGCAAATACAATACTTGCTCAATATTTTCGAAATTCACTTAAAGGATGAATTTAGTGGTTGAAAAATTGTTTGTTTGTGTAATTTGTTTTGTTTGTCTGCTTTGATATAAAATTAGTCAAAGCTAAACTGAATTTGCTAGTAATTATTTTGGGGACCTCTAAATATATTTCTTTTCCATTCAGTCTTAGAACTGTAGCTCTTATTGTTGTACTTCACCATTATTCCAAAACCTTACAGCCTACATCAGTGCCAGGAACTGAGAAGATAAAATACCAGTATCATGAAGTAACTAGAAATACCAAGGTCTGTTGACACCTAACCTGACAGAAGGGGTCTGACAATCTCTCCAAGGAGGAAGAATTGTGATAATTAGCCAACAGATAGTCTTGGTATTTGTGTTTTTTGGCCATATGGTTACATAAGCAGCCGCTTGTACATGATGAAATACTGTGAAGCTGATGATTGCTTAAATGATTTTGCTCATATGATGCAATGACACTATCTCTGTTTGATGTGCGATATCTTCCGAAGATCTTTCATGTGAAATTCGATCTTATCCCTGTTGCTTGACTCTTTAATCTCAAATGCAAGCATCAATTATTATTGCTGATACTTATGGTTACAGATCTTAAACTTCCAAATGTAAAACTTTGATTATGGTGTATAATCCATGCGTAGTTTGTACTATTGGCATTAATAATACCTTAAATCATGCAGCTATCATAGACCAACCTGAGCAGACACCTACAGAAGCAGAAGCAGAATGGCACAGAAGCATGGTAAAACCACTTAGAACACCTTAGCAAATGCATAGCAAAGCACTGTCAACCAACCATAACATCCTAGAATCATGGCAGTGAATTATGCATGAACAAGCACTCTCTAATATCGTTTATTTTCATAATAAGACCTTATACATAGTGCTGAGGTATGAAAAATTTGTGCTATGGATTCAGCTGCATAGGTTGCAAAATTAAAAGGTTAGTGACCATTCGTCTCTAGGGAATGCTAGCTGGCAAAGAGACCTAACGAAAGAGGATTTGTTACTTAGAGCACGAAAAGCCAATTAATCCTCACACAGAATATGTTAAAGAGCACAGATTATGTTTTTAAAAGGGAATCAATTATTTAGCCTCACCGTTTGAGAGCCTTTTATGTGGATCTCAATGCAGAGCCCCAAAGCATGCATGTGTTTGTCAGGGTTGAGTGCAGCTTTCAAGGAGGATTTAATGTCAGTGGAACAAAGCTGTGTTCCTGGCCTGGCGACATTGCATTCAGTTACTGTGCCATTACCATGGTTCACCCCTTACCTCCGTCACAGAAACGTGGAGAGCAGACAGTACACCATGCCAGAATGTTTTACTGCAAATATAGCTATCACAATCCAGTCCTCAGTGTAAAATCCTGCTCTTGAGCAATATACTTTATAGTCCCACTGGTTGGATTAATAGAATTTGTGCACACTGGTCATAATTAGATGCATGTGAGCTCAAAACACCCCTGAGCATTTGCAAAGTAAATGTTTTCTCTATCTTCTCCGCAAGACAGACCATGATATGTCTTGCATTTTTCATTAGCAGCAATGTCAGAATACATGATTAGATGTTTGAAATTAATGCAAAAAACAAAACAAAACAGATTTATTACAGTCAGGGATTCGGTGTCTTGTTTCGGGCATTAAACTGGAGTTGGGCTAATAGGACCATTTCATTTCCTCTCTCCAGATTCATTAGGTTTTATGTGCGTTGAAGTGCAGCAAACTTGCTGTCTATCTGTTATTTCCATCACATCTGTTTCATTCACTAGTCAGTATTATCACATTGCATTAAACAAAATCACTGATGTTTTATTTCTAATGAGATGTTGCTCTTGGTAGCGAACCGTTGCTCTAGATATAACCTTATTAAATATCTCTGTCTGCTGTATACACAGGTAGTTTGACCAATACAGTATATGTCGCTGCAAGTTTTTGTGGAAACCATGATACACTACCATTCAAAAGTTAGGGGTAATCAAATCAAAAAACGAAAGAAAAAATAAAACTTTTATTCAGCAGAATTGATCAAAAGTGATCAAATATTTCCTATTTGAACGTTCTATTCATAAAAGATTGTTGAAAAAAAAATATATCAAGGTTTCCACTAAAATATTAAGCAGCAAAAACTGTATTCAACATTGTAAAGAACCACTATTAATAATTAAGCACCAAATTTGTACATTAGAATGATTTCTAAAGGATCATGTGAAACTGAAGACTAAAGTAATAGCTTCTGAAAGTTCGGCTTTGCCATCATAGTAATAGTAATCATATTTCACAGTATTACTGCTGTTATTTTTAATCAAGTAATTGTAGCCTTGGTGAGCAGACATCTTTAAAAAAAATCCTAATTATTCCTAACTTTTTATCAGTAGTATCTACTGACATATTAGCAATTTTTTTTTAGCAATTTTGAGTCAGTATTGTGTACAGTGAATGTTCAGCCAGTTTGTAAAAATCTTATTTGGTATCATAAAATATTTACAGTGAGGTCCACCGGGAAACCACATTGCAAATCTTTACCCAACTTATGTAATTCAGACATGGCAATAAACAAAGTTTTAGGTAAAAAAAAAAAAAAAAAGAATATTTTTCCAATTAAAATTTTCACATAATAACTTTTTAATTTGAATTAAGTAAAATAATATACACAATTTTTAATTGATTCATTTAAAAAAATCAAAATAAGAAGTAAGAAGTCTTAAGTAGTATTCCGTTTTTTTCAGACACTTGAACCCCATTGTATATTGACCTTACATCCACTAACGTCAACCCTCAAATCTAGATATCAGTAATGGTTCACTATACACAACCACAAACAACAGCTTTATATGAATATTCCTGTGGATAATGTCAGCCAAGTTTGTCCTTGTCACTTGTGTCTTGTTCCCCATGCCCATATTTGGTCCTTCCTGTTCCTGTCTTTATTATTAGTTCATTAGTCTCCGTCTGTGTTTGATTTTCTCCTCACCTGTTTCAGTTCTACTCGTTTGATTCCCCTGTATTCTTAAGCCTTGGTTTTCCCCGTTTCTGATGTCCGGTATTGTTTGTCTTTCCCCCGTGCGCCATGTTTCCCTGTGTTTGTGCTTCATTAAAAGAAGGTTTGATTGCGCTCCTCGACTCCTGCGTTCTCCTTGCTCCAGCATAGATGTGACAGAATGCCGGACCCAAAACAAAAAAGTGAGCGGCACCCTTTCTCCCCGTGTTTTTGTTTCGTTTTTGAAAGTTTTTTGTTTTCCCTGTTTTTTCTCCCCGTGGCATGGAAACCGCTGCTCAATTCGCCGCCCTAGCCTATCGAGATCTCCCCTTCTATGAGTGCGCTGGGGAATTCTGCAAGCTCGCGGTGGAAGCAGCGATGGTGGATGACGCCGCCCTCAATCGTCTGTTCTGGCTCGGGGCCAATTACCTTCGCCCCATGGACCTCCCAGACACCACAGGACTGAGTTGGAGAGAAGGGATCTTCCGGTGTCTGGGAAGTGCCCGCCACCGTTCGTGGCCAACGCAAGCCCGCTGCCTTCCGCGGCCCAGTCAAGCCCTCCATTCACGGGAAACTCAAGCCTGCCACCGTCCATGGCTATCCCAAGCCCGCCGTCCGCAGGGAAATTAACATCGTCGTTCGCGGCCCACGCAAGCCCGCCACCGTTCGCGGCCAAAGCTAGCCCGCCGGCAGTTCATGTGGCAAGCCTGCCAGTCGCGGCTCCCCCCAGGCCAGTGCCAGCCCCTCGTAAGCACTATGCTGTGCCTGCGCCACCTGAGCACCCTCAAGAGCCCGCTCCTCGCAAGCGCCCCCCAGGAGCCCACTCGTCCTGGAAAAGTTTGGGGAGGGGCCATATGCCATGGCCGCCTGAGACCCCTGACCCACCATGGCTGCCGGACTCCCCAGTAGAACTGTTACAGTGCGGGACGCGCCTACAGGGGGTGATCTGTCACGTGTGTCTTGTTCCCCATGCCCATATTTGGTCCTTCCTGTCCCTGTCTTTATTATTAGTTCATTAGTCTCCGTCTGTGTTTGATTTTCTCCTCACCTGTTTCAGTTCTCCTCGTTTGATTCCCCTGTATTCTTAAGCCTTGGTTTTCCAGTATTGTTTGTCCTTCCCCTGTGCTCCATGTTTTGCTGTGTTTGTGCTTCATTAAAAGAAGGTTTGATTGTGCTCCTCGACTCCAGCGTTCTCCTTGCTCCAGCGTAGATGTGACAGTCCTGCAGTATGATTAATCATGGCCAAACATGTCACTGATGACACCGAGTGAATGGGACTGTAGTATTTTTAAAAATGGACCCTAGAGATGAAGGGCTTGTGTGGGTTGCTGGACAGTAGAAATATAAACAGAGCTTCAGAATGAGTGTCTAAAGCTGATATACACTAAACAAGCTGCTGTTGGTGGACAGCGGCTTTCAAATTTACTGGCCTCTGCCACCACTTGGAGTGCGGGGGATCCTTGGAACATATGTGGATGAATCAGTTCCCACCCACTTCCAAGTGGGTCAGTCTTGGGTTATCATGTGTCTGCCAAACACTTCCTCTAAAGTGGGATTTAATTTTTCACAGAATGATTTAGGAGCACCAAGTGGAACTGGATCTTCCTCTTCTAATTTTAACTCTCCTCACTCTCCTCTTTTCTTACCCCTTAATCTCTCGCTTTTGTTTGCTTCTCACGGAGTGTGCTGAAAGTGTTACCTGAGTTGCATAACTCATTGGACCGCAGCCTTTCGTGCTAAACTGCAGTTCAAGTTCAGGACCTTTCACATGCCTTCTCTAGTCCTGGAGGGTACAGGCTGAAGGCCTGCGGGTTTAAAAATAGGAGTGAATGTGATCAGGTTCCGAGTTTTATTTTCATAGCTCAGAGGAATCCTGGGAGTGCAGACTGTTGGCCTGTAGAGGCAGAACTTTTCTGGTCCTGGGTTATGGTATGCAGAGGAAGTGGTTTTACATGTTAGACACAGAACTAGCTGTCTATACACAGCAGGACGTCTCTGGGGATCTTCTCTGAACACAATGGTCCCCCCTGAGCTTTTTCAGCTGTCTAGTTTTAATATATTGGGAATATATTTGCATGTGTTTGGTCAAAATTTCCTAGCAGTGAAATAGATAGAATAGCAGTTAATTTTGGTTGTTGAACTTAGAATCCGAAAGGGGTCGAGGTTCTGTGTCTCTGGTTTGAAAAAGTCCTAATTGCCTCTTCTGTTTGTTTATGCATCCTAAAAAAAGCCATGTGAAATAAAAGGAGACCTAATTCTTCTTTTTGATTTATTGTAACAAGCCTGTTCCCACAGAATATGCAAAATCGGTCGTTTTGGATGCTTCATTAAACAAAAAACGTTCTTCGTTGCAAGAACTTCTATGTGATTGTCTTGCATATGGGTATCTGTGCCACATGCATTCAATAATGCATTTACTGTAAACTAGAGATTAGGGCTGGACAATAATTCAATATCAATATGTATCGCGATATAATTTTTTTCAATAACGGTGATATGATTTTTAAACACATTTCCGATATTTCGATATACATTACCAGTGTTTCCCATACACTGATTTATTTGTGGCGTTTGACTTTGTTGAATAAACATGAGCACTGCACGTTTCAAAAAGCGGGTGATTTATGTGAATGTATCTCTGAAGGGAACATACTGTCTTCAGAATAGTTTTGATGGCATTTTCATTTTATCTGATAAAGTAGAGTTCACGAGCGGAGCTGCTTAGATTACAGCCGTTACCGGGGAAACCGCTAGTTCTACCGCTCTCACAGCGCCTCCTACTGGCAGAGAATCAGATTCTACTCCGCTGTTTTCAACATAATAATAAATGTTTTCTGAGCAGCAAATCAGAATATTAGAATGATTTCTGAAGGATCATGTGACTGGAGAAATGATGCTAAAAATTCAGTTTTGAAATCACAGGAATAACTTGCATTTTAAAATATTTTCAAATAGAAAACAGTTATTTTAAATGGTAAATATTTCAAAATGTTACTGTTTTTGCTGTATTTTGGATCAAATAAATGCAGGCTTGGTGAGCAGAAGAGAATTCTTTAAAAAACTAAAAGCGTATTGTTCAAAAGCCTTTGACTGGTAGTGTATGTTAGCCTATAGTTTGAAGTTAAAGATATTAATAAGGTTAGTCTGAGATGTTTATTTGACAGTGATTTCACAATTCATGTTTGTATGAAGGCTAAATATAAATAAAAGGTGAACATTAATTTATTTGTGCAGTCCCCCCTAAAATGTAATATAGTTTTATAGGAGGAGTTCATAGACTTGGCAAATTAATTTTTCATTAGTTCGTTGGTACAGACATCTGTTGTGGGCATTCCTCGCAATTTTAATGAGGCTTTTTTTTAATAGTGTTCATATTGATATCGGAATTATATCGTATCGACCGAAATTAAGAAATATATCGTGATATCAATTTTGGCCATATCGTCCAGCCCTACTAGAGATAAGTGTTTTTAGCAGCCATAAAAGTTGCAATATGCTGTCAGCTAAACACCTGAATATCTGAATCATGCCAGCTGATACCACTTTATTTACATGCATCTTATTTAGTTGTTTAGCATCCAACTCAAATCAAGTAACAACACAAATTAAATGGAAAATTTTACATTTATAATTTTGTTAACACAGGGACAAATTTACTAAACAGCTCAACCAGATGCTAAATGTCCTAAAATGCACTGGGGGTATTTAAATATTTGTATGAATTTCAATTTTTAATGTGCTGTTACTTGATCTGTAGATTTTCTTTGGTGAATGCTTCATTAAAGGAATATTTTACCCAAAAATGAATATTTGCTGCAGATTTAATCACCCTTAGGTCTTCCAAGATGTAGATGAGTTTGTTACTTCATTGGGACAGTTTTTGAGAAACTTAGCATTACATCACTTGCTCAACAATGGATCCTCTGCAAAGAATGGGTGCCGTCAGAATGAGAGTCCAAACAGCTGATAAAAACGTCACTATCTACACAACTCCAGTCCATCAATTAATGTATTGTGAAGCAAAAAGCTGCATATTTTTAATAAAATTTATCATTAAGATTTTTTAACTGTTCTGGTTAAAATATGAGCCCTATCCATAACATTGCTTTCTCCAGTGAAAGTCATCTTGCATGAATCAGGAGAGAAATATGCACAGGCAAAACCAATCCAAAACAGTTCTAAACAAATATGTTGGTGGATTCTGATGTGCAAAACAACACTTCACTGGAGGAAGCATTATTATGGATTACGGAGTTGTATTTTGACCAGAAGCAAAAAAGTTAAATGCCTTTATGATGGATTTGTTTCTTATAAACACATAGCTTTCTGGTGAACTGGAGTCATGTGGATTATTGTGATGTTTTTAATCAGCTCTTTGGACTGCCATTCTGCCATTCTGATGGCACCCATTTACTGCAGAGGATCAATTGGTGAGCAAATTATGTAATGCTAATTTTCTCCAAATCTGTTCTCATGAAGAAACAAGCTCATCTACATCTTGGATGGCCTGAGGATGAGAAAACTTTAAACAAATTTTCATATTTGTGTGATCTACTCCTTCAAACAAAAATGCCTTCATTGCAAGAGCTACATGATTACCTTGCATATGGGCATTAGTATTACATGTTTTAAATAATGCAATAATGCATAATGCTAGAAAGAACTGTGTTTTAGCAACCATATTTTCAAAGGATGTTCTTTGCCAATGTTAAACACTATGCTGTCAGCTAAGTACTAGAATATTTGGATCGTGCCAGCAGATACTTGAGTTTTCAGCATCCAATTCACCAAACATTTTGTAAATAATGTAACAGCACAAATTAAAAAAATAATAATAAGAAGAAGAAGAAGAAGAAGAATATTTAAATTACCCCAGTCCATTAAGCATCTGGTTGAGCTGTTTAGTAAAATTACCCATGCATAAAGATCATTTTAAAATTTTCCATCATAGCATGCATCTGAATACAGACACTCAAGAGCAAGTTATGACAAACAGTGGAAACACTTTGGGGATGGATTATGATTCGAGCCCTGAAATAGCTTTAAATATGTATTTACTCTGCAGGTGTTATTCTGGAGCAGCTTGTGATGGCTTTATTTTTAAATGTGTATTTTTGTAACTTAATATGACCGGCTTTGCCACCCTGTTTTATTCCTGTTCTCCTTGGGGTGTTTATATCAGTAGCCACACTGGAGGATAATGGTCGCCCCTGGGGTTCTGCATATTCAGCTGTACTAGGCAGGAAAGGGTGGTTCACATTACCGAGCATCAACATTAGCAGATTTGTCCAGGTAGTTAGCTGCTGTGTTTCATAACAGCAATTTGCTGACCTGATTTGGCAGATGCTGGTGTAGCTTTCGGTCTGAATTAAACATTTATACTCTTTTGCTTAATCCTCAACTTTTTAAATGCTACTTTTCATACTCTCTGGCTCTGTTTTAAGTTAAAGTACTGGTATATTTGTCAGATTGTGTTACAGTGTATGTTTTCACACCCTCTTTTGTAATATCCTGCAGCTATCTAGATGAACCTGATGCTCAGGTTTACATAATCCCTCAAATTGTTGCTGCATTAGCTGCTTTTGTTGAAAGCATCATAATCTGACATTGAAATAACCTTATTATGTTTATTTCATAGAAAAAAAATATGACAAGCTTGTGTCTACTGTGGTTCTCAAAAATGGATCTCAGGTCTAAAATAAAAATGCTAAATGCACATAATAAACAAATAATACACATACATATATACACACACACACACACACACACTCATACAGGTACAGACACATACACACATGAACTATGAACCACTGCATTACAGTACTGTTAGAGACAAGGATGTTAATGCACATAAATGTGATTCAAAATTGCTAATTGCATATACTAATAACAAAGACATACTAAAAATTTCTGAAGCTATTTACCTGTTACAGGCATCACAGCCATTACTGCCTATAAAGCAGAACTAAAACCATCATATACATTGTTGCACATGTGACGGATGGTTGTGTATGGGTGTGGAAGGGCACAGGGATCAGACAAAGTAAAAGCTTGGCATTTTCTAATGGTCTGTCCTACAATCCACCCTCGTACTTGGGCCTTCTAAGACAATTCAGAGCGGCTTTCTCTCTGACAGCATTGCCAATCGTCTTCTCCAGCATCTGCATGACTTCATTATGATTCGCTTTGTAAAGCTCAACATCTGGTTGTGCCCAAGGCAAGCTGTGAGCCAATGTTGGCTTCATTTTCATGTTCAGCTAATACACATCAGCTGCAACCAACAACAAAAAAATCCACAAGAGTGGAATCACATGAAAGGATGGTTTGAGGGTTTGAGGTGCCTTGACAATACAAAGGGGTGGAGTGAGTTTGTAAAGGAGTGAACTGCGTAAAGGAGTGAACTGCACCTGAGGGCTTTGGGCTGTTATGTGCAAATCAGGTGGCAGGTTACAGCTGAGAATATCTAGTGCAAAGACAGCTGTTGTTCTTTTGTTTTTTCTACAACATGCATGTGGTCTTATTCCAGATTATTAGTATTATTATTTTTTGCAAAAATACATTAAGGGTTGCTAGTTACAAGAAAGAATGGGTTCCATTTAGGAGCAGTGTTAAAGAAAAAAAAAATAGATGAGTTTGTTTCTTCATCAGAACAGATTTGGAGATATTCAGCATTACATCACTTGCTCACCAATGGATCCTCTGCAGTGAATGGGTGCCATCAGAATGAGAGTCCAAACAGCTGATTAAAAAACATCACAATAATCAACAAAGTAATCCATACGACTCCAGACAATTAATTAATTAATGTATTGTGAAGCAGAAAGCTGTGTGTATATAATAAATTGTTAAGATGTTAATGATAGATTTAGTGTTAAATTTCTCCAAATAATTTCTCAAAATTGGTTCTGATGCAGAAACAAACTCATCTTGGATGGCTCGAAGATAAGTACATTTTCATTTTTGGGTAAAATTTCAGTTAAACTATTAAAAATAGTTTTAGTTAATTAAAATTAATCTGAAATAAAATAAAATATAAATAACATTAAAAAAAAAACTTAATCAAACGTTAAAAATATTGCCTTGGCAACTAACTGAAATAAAATAAGTTTAAGTACTAAAATTGCTAGAGCTAAAATTGAAGGAAAAATTAAGGGTAAATAATATATATATACATACACATACACAAAGCATTCAACAAAATTACTAAAACAAACAAAATTGCAATTAATATATAAAAATAAAAGCTAATTCAAAAGTTTAATTACTAAAATTAATAGAACTAAAACTGAAGGGGAAATATAAACTTTAAACAGACAAAGCAAACAACGAAATTACTAAAACAAGATAAAATATAAAAATATTATTAAATACTATAATAGTACATCAATAATACTAAAATAACACATCTAATAACACATAACCGTTTTCAAAACACATGCTGTTTTATTTAATTTTTTTTAAACAAAATCAGAAACTTTGTCCACTTTTTACACACAGCTAGCTATCATATGACTTCAAAGGACTTGGAATATAAAGGGCATGACTCATATGGGCTACTTTTATGGTGTCCTTTTCAGAGCTTGACAGCAGTGTATGGAGCTGTGTGAAATTCTTCAAAAACACCCCTTTGGTTTTCCATGTCAAAAATAGCAGCAATTTTTATTTATTTATTTTTTGGAATAAAATTAGGAGTAAATATTGACAGAATTTTCAATATATTGAGTGCACAGTTTCAATGTTTACATTTGCATCTCTAATGGAAACGAGATTGATACAAATTGTATGCAGGTCATATTTACATCCATATGTGCCACTGGGTCTGAGTCGAGTATGTAGCTGAGCGATAAGTCTAATCGCTGCAGATCACATTGTGGGAGTTCTGAGCAAGCTGGGGTTATTCTGAAAATAGGAAAAGGTAATTATGAATTCTCAGGAGGAAACTGAACAGAAAGCAAACATCCTTTGGTCACTGTAGGATGTTTACAAGCTTCAACTGCATTCAAAACAATAGCGCCGATAAAGCAGCTAGAATTCTTACAAGTCTATACACAAGTACACAGTCCTGTGCCATTTTAGTTTACATTTTTTTTGTATAAATATAAGACTTCACACATGATCAATATATGTATGATACACGGTCTGCTAAGTACCACACATGTCAAAGTTTTATATATTACCCAATGAGGAATAAAGGGAGATTGCCTGACCAACAAAGTGACCTTTTTGTCTATCGATTGCAACTGTAATAAGGTAACACATAAGCGAAATAGTCTGGAACGCTCAGCCATTTATCAGATTGCATGTTTGCAGGAAAGTGTGTCATTTTCACTTAGGAATAATGACCCCAACAAGTGTTATTAAAGGAAGCGTTATTGGATTTCCGTTTGTTGGATAAGTAAGGATGGAGACGACTGGTCATTACTCAGAGGAGTGTGCGTGCACTTACCCTCGATTATTTCCTGCTCATTCTGAATTGTTCTCCACTTGATGTGGCACATGATTTAACTTCTGCAGTGACCACAATACAAATGTATTTAGATTAGAGCAAAAGTGAAAGTATTTTAACATGTTCACCACAGTACTAGTACGTACGGAGCCTCTCATGACATACGGTAAAAAATATTTGGGATAAAAATAAAGAATTCACTCTGACATCTTAATTTGTGCTCACGTATTAAAAACGCGTTCCTTTTTTTTAGTTAAATCGTGCCCACGTTTAATTAAATTGTTCCCTTATATTAGCTAAATTGTGTACTAAAAGGTGTTTCTTTATTAAAACAAAGGCATATGGACTCACAAGATGGGAGCAAGTACAATAATTATAACCAAAAATGTTTTTTTAATTATTCTAACATTGAAAGCCAAAAAAAGTTTAAATCCTGCATTGCAATTATCTTAAAACATTACTACGATGCATGCTTAGAACAGCTTAAACAGAACATTATCTGCCATTTTTGTGGACGCTAATATAGTTTTCATTGTAGTTTACCTAAAACCCATGAACAAATTTACTTAGGGTTTGTCTTTGGGTTACATGCATGTAATTATGCATAATTTGTTATTATAAGAGTAAGTACATGTAACATGTAACAAGGACATCTTAAAATAAAGTGTCCTTTTTTTAAAATTCATGTTTCATATGAATTATTTCTAATTTAGTAAATATTATATTAAACTAAATAGTGTGTAATAATTTAATATTATTAAATTAAATAGAAAATCAAATGAAATGAAATCATATATCGGCTTCATATCAGCCATCCTGCTCTCAACATCAGCCATTAAAAAAAATCAATATAGGTCAACCACAAGTAGATTGTACAGTACATACAGTGTATGTTATTGCATTCAAAAAGTTAATGCAACCTCTTAAAAACAGCTATGATGCAAAACAAAGGATATTTATAAAAAAAAAAAACTGAACTTGCTCCATCTCTCCTCATCCCCCGAGTACTGAGATGATTTATCTGTGTCAAATTCAAGCAGTTAAAATGACCATAACACGCATCCAGTTTCCTCCCATGTGCTTGCACTCAGAGGTTTCATCGGCAAGGGAAAATACTGCTGTTTGTTCAAGTTGAGTGCGATCAACGGAAGATAAAAGAGTGCGGATATCAGTAGAGGACAGATATCAGCACGACCAGCCTGCAGAGTGGCTCACAAAGGCTCTAACCTGCATGTTTATTCCCTCAAATGGAAAAGTAAACACCATTATTTCAACTGCAGCCAATGACGCAGCTATAAGTAGTGGTCCTTGGGATCCGCCAGTGCTGTTTCATGATATGCTGCATCGTGGGTAACATTACGACTGGCTTTCACCATCTGTTTCTAATTTGCAATACCCCCCTTTGCTTTCCCCCCGACACTCCTGCAAGAGTGTGACCCAATATGGGCAGCATGAGTCCAAACAGACCTGAAGACATGCCATAACTTCCATGTGAGCAGTCAAGGGACATTATTTAGTAATATCAGGGAACGTTTCTCCACATCAGCTACTCTTTTTTACGCAATATTTTCTATTGCGTATGAGGGTCCCTCATTGACTAAACCATTCTTTGTGAACTGGGATTTGAAGAAACTGCACAATCTAGGTTAAAGTGTTTGCTTGACCTGGCTAGAATCACAAAATAACCATTCTATGTAAGGCTGAGTAGTGAATATTCAAGCTGTATTTAAAATTGTGGTAACACTTTAGAATAGGGAACACTTATTCACTATTAACTACGACTTTTCCCTCAATACAGTCCTAATTTGCTGTTTATTAATAGTTAGTAAGGTACTTGTTAAGTTCAGGTATTGGGTAGGATTAGGGATGTAGAATAAGGTCATGTAGAATTAGGAATTAATATGTGCTTAATTACTACTAATAAATGGCTAATATTCTAGTAATATGCATGCTAATAAGCAACTAGTTAAGAGACCCTAAAATAAAGTGTTACCAAAATTGTTTAGCTAGTGATATAATTGAGCAAAATTTAATTGTCCATTAATTTAAGGATTTGTCATTGGACTAATTTACCCATTAGACCCGGGCATTTGATGTGAATACAGACTATTTAAGTGAACTGATTCCAGCTTGATAAATATCATAAGAACTGACGTAACCATCAGAGACAGTAGAGTTCAAATATTACACATTTGTATTCTGTGCATGTGTGTCTGTATGTTTCTGTGTGGGTGTATGTTTGCAATAAGCTAGAGAAGAAGACGAGCACTTCTGTTTGTGTCAATAACAGCATAAGAGCCCTTAGAACTGTGCAGAGTGTTTTATTGACATTACCTTCCTTGCAGATCGATACTGGGTCATTGCAAATGCCAAAGAAGATGACAGCTAGCTGCTGGATGATCTGTCTGTTTCTGCTGGGATCTGTCACTGAGGTGAAAGATTATTTCCCACATTATTTTTTATAAAAATGTTTCAGATTGCTGTAGTTTTAAAATACAGAGTGGTGCAGAGACAATATTTGTGTAGGCCAACCTGGAAATTAGCATCACCCTATAGTTCCATTGACAAAAACCCAACAGGATTTCTTTCATTGGCTTTCAGATTATTGCAGAAAATCTGCTCTGTCACCAATACACGTTTATGATTCTTGCGTGTTTTGTAGTTAACTAAAAAACAAAAATAGTTAACTAAAATGAAAAGTGAAACTAAGATTAAACCCATACTAGACATTTTAGTAAACTAACTTAAATAAAGTAAAACTAAAATATAACTTTTCTCAGGTAGCTGCAAAGGCTGCACTACTTTAAATTCAATAGATGTATTAAAATAACTAAAACTGAAATACAAATGTTAAACTATACAAAGATAAAAAAAAAACCTAATCTACTAAAATTGACAAAAACACAAAAAAAATACAAAAATTTTAACAAAAATTTTAATGAAAATAGATTTTAAAAAACTGATTTAAAATATTAATAATTGCTTTGGTTGGTTGTTTAATGTCCCCGACAACCTCTATAGTCCCATTTAGCCCCTTGTTAGCAAACGCTTTTTTAACATAAGTAAAAGCTTTAAAAATCACAAAAGATCAATAATGATGTAGTTTATGTCATAGAAAAAAACAAACAAGCAAAAAAAAAACCATGAAAATATCTTACATTTGTGTTAACACAGACCTTATTTCAGGCATTTATCCAATCAGTGCTAAAATGCTAACTCATTTCAGAGTTTTGGGCTACAAAAAACATGATCCTCTATTACAATATAGGGTAATGTCTTTGATGTTAATGTCTCATTATGGTATATTACGTGTAAGTAAAACAGCTGCTTAAGTAAATTACAACGAGAAATTAGTACAGAGTAAATTATGTAGCATTTAGCAACTTTAAGTGAATATGGGGTTTGTGCAACTACGTGTTTTATTTACATTTATATCCAAATTGACTATATGCAATTAATCCCCTGTCCCATATATATATATATATATATATATATATATATATATATATATATGGCTATAGTTAAGAATAACCACGTGGTAGTAATTTTACATTTACCTGTCTCGTGCAAGAAAGAAACTTGGATAAGATGATTATTTGTGAAATCAGCCTGTTCTCAGACATTACTTTCCTAATGTGCCTGTTGTTTGTAGTTCATTGTTCTAGCCAGTCCTGAGGTAAACGAAAGCCAGCAACAACATCCTCAAAATGTGTACCATGACATCGGTGTTACCAGAAACAAGATTGTGACGGCACAGTTCGAGTGCTATCAGAAGATCATGAAGGACAGCAGTCAAGACAGAAGAGGTAGACAAGAGTTTTTACAAGACAGAGATCAAGTTGTATTATTTATTCTGTATCCTGACAATGTGTCATTTTCATGTTACTTTCCAGATATTCATTCTGCAATTATAGATTTGATGCTTCTGGTGACACAGAAATGACACACAGCAGCTTCAAGCCAGTTCATTCAAGCCAAATAGCCATAACACTTTTCTACTCATGTTTTACAGCAAGCACGCACATGTGTCATGCTAAAATTATAATATATAACAATAATAATTCAATATTTTCAATAAGCCTCTCGTAGAGTATGTATTGCAAACGTTGACAGTAGTTTTTGTCATCCTGTCTAATTAGTGCAGCAAGAACACACAAAGCCTCAGGTGGCTCATATTCATTTTATTAGGAAGAGTGCATTTGGTCCCACTGGGTGGCAGGAAAGCTGTGAATTAGCTTAGTTCCAAAACCTAGTAGACTTCCTACTTAGCATCCTAAACAAGACACAACAAGGACTGATTTGGAACGCTTTCCATAGGCTGCAGAACACCTATAGCTCACGGGGGACTGGGTTTTGGAACAGGCTGGTAGAACTAAGAATAGTGATAATGAAAACAGGAAGTTGCAGTTTCCCAGTCTCCATAGAAACCAATAAATGTTTTGGGCTTTTTTTTTCATATCTAGTTGGCCCGGTGTGCAACAGGACCTGGGATGGATGGTTGTGTTGGGATGACACAGAGACCGGCGTCACTTCTGAGCAACACTGCCCTGACTATTTCCAGGATTTTGACCCTACAGGTGAATATTCAAGTTATAAGGTTTAGTGTAAGTGCTTTCTACTCATCTGCCTAATACACATACATCATTGTCAGTTCTTTCGCTCCATTATCCCTCACTATCAAATCATGCTAAATGGCTGTTAAAACTTTTATATGACTTATTTTCTGCCCTGAAGTAAGGTAAGGTGAATGGATGAGCATGTTTTCAATATTAAAGACATTTTCCAAGTTTAATAAATTTTGCAGTAAAGTTATTAATTACTGTAATAATTTCTAACTTTGATATTAAAAAGGGCTTAGAATCATAGGAGTAAAATATCACTTTAGCCATTGTTTTGGTCGTTGTTTTTTTGTTTTTTTGTTTTACATTTTTTGAACAAAGCCTGGCTTTTACAGCAATAGAAAAACTATACATGATGAGAAAAAAAAAAAAAATATATATATATATATATATATATATATATATATATATATATATATATATAATTTTTTTTTTTTTTTTTTTTTGTTTAATACATTTTGCATTAAAGTTAGTTACTTTCTAAAATTAATCTTAAAAATTGCTTGGAAAAATATCTATATTCCGTTAGTTATTATTTTTCTCTACAGAAAAAAAAAAAATCAGTGCTTGTTTATTAACAATTTAACCACTTACAACATATACAGAACCAAACAACAGAAAACAAAAATACATGGAGAAGAAAACAAGAGGAGGAAAAATAGAAAGATATATGCATATAAAATTAATGTAAAAGATATGTAAAAATTAAAATGAATTAATAAAGCACAACATAAATACAAGATAGAAGTATTATGGCATACCATATCTCAAAATGTTGCTAAGAGTTGACAAACGAATGAAGCTTTTCAACATGTCTAGACTCCATATCAATGCCTCTCTTAGTAACAGGTTTGGGTTTACTTCTGTTTCTTTGCAGAAATGGTCACCAAAATATGTACAGAAAGTGGGCAGTGGTTCTTGCATCCTGAGAGTAATCGCACATGGACAAATTTCACCAGATGTAATTTGCACACTACTGAAGGACGCAGGGTATGAGCACGAACACTATAAACACTTGAGATGAATATAAACACACAATTGAATTGGCTTGCAGAATAAACATTTTATGACTCTATTGTTTGTGTGATTGCAGACTGCAATGAATTTGTTCTACTTGGCACTAATTGGTCATGGGCTCTCTTTAACATCTTTGTTCATCTCGCTAGGCATATTCTTTCATTTCAAGTAAGCCAATCTCTCTTTCACTATTCTATTCAAGCTTTAATGGTTTATAAAAATTATCTTGTCATTTTGCTGTCTTTTTTGTGCATATAGGAGTTTGAGCTGCCAGAGAATTACCCTGCACAAAAACCTTTTCTTTTCCTTTGTATTAAACTCCATCATCACTATCATTTGGTTAACAGCAGTGGCAAACAACCAAGAACTAGTTCAGGAAAACCCAGTAAGTAGCGTGTATTCACAGTAACTTGTCATTTTTTACACACCCGTTTATTTATTGACTTTTTCTTTGCAACGGCAAGTTCACCATTCAGACTTTTTTTCTCAGAACTGTGAGTTTTATATCTTGCAATTGCTAGTTAAGAACTGGTAATAGCAAGTTTACATCTGTCAATTCTGACTTTTTTCCCTTAGAACTGCGAGTTGTAAACTGGTAATTTTGACACTTTTTTAAAATTTTCTCGCAATTGTCAGTTTATGAATTGAGAATCTCACAATTCAGGCCATTCTGAAAACAAAGTAAGAATTGTGAAATATAAATTCAGAATTTTAATCCTTTGGCAATAACAAACTTCCATACTTTTTTTTTTTTTTTTTTTAAATCAAAGCATTACATCATGTCACCAATCTGCTGTGCAAATCATTATTAAATGTCCACGTTGCTTCTGTTCAGATCAGCTGCAAAGTATCACAGTTTATCCATCTGTACATCTTTGGATGCAACTACTTCTGGATGCTTTGTGAAGGGATTTACTTGCACACACTCATTGTTGTTGCAGTTTTTGCTGAAAAACAGCATTTAATGTGGTATTACCTTCTTGGATGGGGTGAGTTTTCAAATAAATCAAAGCTATTTATTTACAGCATTAATTGCATAATCTAAATCTAACTTCTTTCAATCTCTATCTGTTTTAAATAACAGGTTTCCCTCTTATACCTGCTACAATACATGCCGTAGCCAGAAGTTATTACTACAACGATAAGTGAGTATTCTTGTTCTGTAGCTTTAAGTTAAATGTATTATTATTATTGCTAATGTAGGATATCATAGTGAGATTAGTTTTTGTAATTTGTTCTCTTATAAGCAACACTCAAAAAAAAAAAACTGCAAATCTTTTTCTTAAGATTTTTACCTAAATCCATGTGAAATAAGCAATTATTGTACAAAATAATACTCCTGTTTTAGAATCCATATCAAAGGTTCGGCTAATCCTTTCCTTCCCAATCCGCAGTTGTTGGATCAGCTCAAGTACTTCTCTGCTATACATTATTCATGGTCCTATCTGTGCAGCACTGCTGGTAAGACATCTGGATGTTTTTGTCCTTTTTGTTTCCAAAACACATCTGTTTGTGCAAGATTAATTATAATCTTTTTGTATTTTTTGCGCAAATTACATCCAGAAGTTTGTATTTGCCAATCTGAATTTATTTTCGAGTAGCCGAGCACAATGTTTACATGTATCAGTACATCAAAAAGAAGACTAGCATCCTAAAGTGGTTTGAAGTTACCTACACCTCTCTCTTCTGACATCTGCCAGCCAGCTGGGATCTTTTTTGTTTTGTGTTTGCCATTCATCTTGCCTGTCCTTCCAGGTGAACTTGTTCTTTCTGTTGAACATCGTACGAGTTCTCATCACCAAACTGAAAGTGACGCATCAAGCAGAGTCCAGTCTGTATATGAAAGCTGTCCGAGCCACCCTCATTCTGGTTCCACTGCTGGGCATCCAGTACGTTCTCCTCCCATACAAACCTGGGGGACGTGTGTCTGCTGAAATCTATGACTACATCATGCATATCATAATGCATTATCAGGTAAGCAGTCAAATCGGTCTCCATGTAATCTTACAGATACGTTCAGGGCCCAACATTAACATTTTGCCACATCTGCCAATGCCTAAAATATCATTTTAATCATGCAAAATGTATATGGCATTTTTTTTAACTGTGATGACTTTTCAGCATCATTACTCCAGTCTTCAGTGTAACATATTCCTTCAGAATTCATTATATATGCTGATTTGATGCTCAAGAAACATTTCTTATTATTATCAATTCACAAAACAGTTGTGCTGCTTAATATTTTTGTAATGCATTTTTTTTTTTTTTGAGGATTTATAAATATAAAATTCAAAAGAAGCGCATGTATATGTCAGGTATATGTCTGTGAATAAAAGGTATTATTTTCTTTAAAAAAATACAGATTTTTATAAAACCACAGAGAGAACTAAATTTTAAAAAACAAAGAGAAAAATCTTATTCTGAAAAAAAGAAAACTTAAAGCTGCAATCTGTAACTTTTGGCTCTCTAGCGGTTAATAAACAGAACTGCGTGCGTGTTGCGGAAGAACATTGTAGCCGGAGCTATTTCTCAATTCAATTCAAAATTGCTTTATTGGCATGACTGTAAAAATACAATATTGCCAAAGCTTGAAATATACAGTATGTGGAGAAATATAACAACAATGAAAAGATCAAAATAATAGAATAAAAACATTATAACAATATAAACTTAAATAAACAGTGTAACAAATAAGAACTTGTGTGAACATTTCATACCACAGTGTTTAACCTATAAACACACACAGGCTGAGGGGTAGACAGTAGGGAAACACACTGAGGTCAGACATAATACACATATTACACACATTATGTACATTCACCTGCTGTCTCTCAGGCTGTGGCACGTCCACACGTATCTCGCAGCCAGTGCTGCTGTCTGTCCCTCTCCTAGTATTATCTTTATTTGTTCCTCTTCAGTCATGGCTGTAAAGTTCTTTATAATGTTTGTGAATTTGTTGATGTATGTGTCTCTGATTGATTTAAATTGGTAACAGTGAAGTAGGAAGTGTGTCTCTGCCTCACAGTGAGCACACACTCTTTGCTCTCTGGGTAACCAGCTCTTTCTGTGTCTGCCGGTCTCGATGGCTAGTCTGTGCTCACTGAGCCTGTACTTGGTCAGGATCTGTCTCTGCTTTGTGTCTTTGACACTCCGGAGATATTCTTTTAATTCATATTTTGATTTTATAGTTCGATAGAGTTGTAATTTACTTTGTGTTTTGGTTTCTGGATCCCAATGTTCTAGATATATATTTTTAGATTGTTTGATCATTTGATTTATTTGGATGTTTGGATGAGAAGCAGTGCTGGTCTGAGACTGGTTAGTGTTAGTAGAGTTAGTCATGTTAGTAAGTCTCAGAACCAGCTGACTTTTCGGGGTTCAGTTCTTGGGTTTGTAGCGCTTTAAATTGTAGCGATTCTGTGGGACTTGATTTTATGCATCTAGAATTTGAGAGATCTTTTTTGTATATTTATAATCAATGGGAATCGGCCTAATTCTACCCTACATGCATTACTGTTTTAATTAATAGGCTAATGATGAACCACAAACTACGATTGTTTTAAAGAAAGGGGAAATCCAAAGACATTTGTGTTACAATGCGGGTAAAACAGAATTCCCTTATTCATATTGTTAATAAAAGTTCAAAGTTGAATTTGTCATTGTACTGTTTTATTGCATAGCCTTTTTTATTATTAATAATAATAATAATGAGCCAAACTAAGCATTTGTTGAAGTAAGGGGACAATCCAAAAACCTTTTATTTATTTGTTACAACGCGGGTATGTCTTATTCGTTCTCTTAATAAAATTTTTATGTTTAATATAAGCTTTGTCATTGTAGTATTGCTGATGTTGCGTGTGGGATTTTTTTTTTTTCCATTAAGAGTAATACTGAATCAACCTTAAGCATTAATTTTGTTCCAAGAATAGGAAAGATCTAACGTTAAAGATCAAAATAAGCGCTGCAGATGCAAGAATGTGAGATTGGTTGCTGCTGAGGTAAATAGATGCTCTCGATCTTTCTCTGCTGTATCTTTGCAATGACTGTAGAAATGGTCGTTAATTCTTGATTTGGGTATGACACAGACATGTTACAGGTAATAATATGATCAAAAAGTCAAGGCAACAAACGACCTCCTGATTCAGTTTAAGTTGAAACGACTTTCACAATCAATTTGATTGAACTTAATACATGTTTTACTGTTGGTTATTGTCACTAGGTTATCACAATTAATTTTAATGAATATACAAATTAATAAAATTAGTTTTAATTATTTTTGGTTACAAAATTGTCATTTATTTATTTTTAACACTATCAAAGATTTTACACCAAATTGGAATTGGTCATTCAATATTTTGGAATTTTCTCTTAATGGCATACAGAGCTCTTCGAGCTTTATCGTTGAGAGCATTCACTGCCATACTGAAACTTACCCGATGCAGTGATGATCAGGCTGAGGTAAGTGTACTACATCGTGTGTTCTAGGCCGGTGCTGCCTAGACAGAACTGGTATCTGTGTTCCTGACATCTGGGCTTTTTCTGGAAGACCATAATGTTGGTCTTTTTGAGGTTTACTGCCAGGGCCCAGTTACTTCTCTCTGTTTATGTCTATGACGAATCACGCAGGCACTGGGCTACTCTGCAGCGGTACCTACCCGATCCAATCTAAAATAGTCCGAATACAAAATACAAGCCAAAAACACGGTTTGGAAAATGGATTCATGGTGTACTCGCTTATATCAATTCTGTAAATTTTGAACACAAAAAAATGTTACGGACTGCAGCTTAAAAAAAAAAAACTAATGAAAAACTAAACGAGATAAAAAATAATGTATCACTCAAATTGTTATACAGTATACATAATGGAAAAAAAAATTAAAATGTTGCCACTGGAGTTTTAGGCTTTCTAGATAAACATCTGAAATTAGCTAAATTTTCCACTAAAGTAAAAATCAGTAGAACAAAAAGATGTTTCTTTTGCTGATGGTTTACGTCTTGTGTCACTTATATCAGAAAGTGTCAGAATATCATTCTCAAAATTGAAAACCAACATTACGATTTAGTTCCTAACTTTAAATACTTGCCGATGCCAAATGTTTACTTGTATTTTGTGGAATGTTGACCATGGGTTTATTTATTATTACTACAAGATGTGATTTCACAATCTCTTTGTCTTTTTGACTGGCAGAAGCCTTTAATCAACAGCCTTTAATTAAGTTTACTTTGCCATTAGTGACATAAAAAGCTTGTAAAACAAATGACAACAATGTCCTGCAGCTCTGTAGATCAGCCAGAGTGGAAAACTTGTCACTTTTTCCTGTGGTAAACAAAAGAACAGTTTTCACACAAGACTTTTCCAGTGGAAGTCACTATTCACAGATATTCTTCATCTCAATTGGGCTATACTGAAAAAAATAACTGCAAATAACAAAAGGCACAACCTTTTTTGGGGGGTGAACTATTTATTTGCAGAAGCAATTGTTAAGATCAGGTCACTTGCGTCATAAAAGTCTGACTCCTGAACATTTATAGTGAGATGGGTAGGTGTTCAGCAGCAAAAAAATAATCATTGGTAGTCTGTTGTGAAGAAAACAGCAAAGTGAGAAGCCTTGGACAGCTGGTACCGCTAGACCTAGCTGAATCGGCACAATGAATAATGCAACAAAACAGGCTTGTCATCCCAGATGACTCTGTGCACATCAAGAGCACTCACTGTGGCAAAATGTGTCAAAACACAAGGGAGAACAGTACTCAACACCATCCGAGAAACGATTAGTGAAGAGCTTGCGATATAGGAGATTATAGTTTAGCAGTGCAAGATAGCAGTTTATGCTGATTTGCTGCTGACGTGCATTTCTGATTTTATTTTTAAGGGACTGTTGGTGGCTACAATCTTCTGCTTTTTCAACGGAGAGGTAAGTGTTTACATAGCTGAAATGAAAATTTTCCTGTTTATCTGGAATTATGGATTGTGCAACATCCTTTTCCTTGAAAGCAAAGCTCAAATATGGAGATTTTGTACTGGCTGTTTAAATCCTAAAAACATTGGCAGATGTCCACATGTACCAATACGAATGCCTGACTCAGAGGGAACCTGTCCCAATAATTTTTTTTTGCATTGAGCTGTTTTAGAGGCACTGTGGTAATAAGGCATGCAGAAACTATTATGGATAATATCACCGGTCCAGCAGTTAATACAGCCTTTATGCATAAATGGATGACTGGTCAGTATGATATACGTGTCAGCCGGAAGAGAGTTTGCCATTCGCTTTTAAACTGTATAAGGAAAATCTATATCGAATATATAAGAAGGTACATGTGACAATCAATTTTTTGATATATGTTTTGCATTTTGTTGCAGTGCTATTTTAGCTCTGATGCAAGACTTAATTTGTCATCAATAAACAAATTAATTAATTAATTAGTAAATTATCATTTGTTTTGCATACCAAAGAAAATAAATAAAAAATAAATTGTACAGTAATTATTTTAGCTAAAATATGCAAAAATTTGCATTACTAATGGTTATTTAAGCAACGACCAGTGTTATTTTAGTATCATTGAAATACTATTATAGAGTTTTATTAATTTTGTAGTGTCTGTAATTTATTTTTTGGATAAAGGCTCAGACCAGGCGTGATAAATGATTTCTGTTGACTGATCAGATCATCTGTCCATATCTTCCTCAGGTACAAGCGGTTTTGAGAAGGCACTGGAATCAGTACCGCATTCAGTTTGGAAGCGCCATCATACAGTCTGATGCTCTGAGGTCTGCGTCGTACACGGCGTCCTCCATTACGGAGGTCCAGGGCTGTTACAGCATCGACGGCCACACAGAACACTTGAATGGCAAAAACTGCCATGACATTGACAACAGCACCTTAAAACCAGAGAATCCCTTTGCCTGGTACCGCTAGACCTAGCTGAATCGGCACAATGAATAATGCAACAAAACAGGCTTGTCATCCCAGATGACTCTGTGCACATCAAGAGCACTCACTGTGGCAAAATGTGTCAAAACACAAGGGAGAACAGTACTCAACACCATCCGAGAAACGATTAGTGAAGAGCTTGCGATATAGGAGATTATAGTTTAGCAGTGCAAGATAGCAGTTTATGCTGATTTGCTGCTGACGTGCATTTCTGATTTTATTTTTAAGGGACTGTTGGTGGCTACAATCTTCTGCTTTTTCAACGGAGAGGTAAGTGTTTACATAGCTGAAATGAAAATTTTCCTGTTTATCTGGAATTATGGATTGTGCAACATCCTTTTCCTTGAAAGCAAAGCTCAAATATGGAGATTTTGTACTGGCTGTTTAAATCCTAAAAACATTGGCAGATGTCCACATGTACCAATACGAATGCCTGACTCAGAGGGAACCTGTCCCAATAATTTTTTTTTGCATTGAGCTGTTTTAGAGGCACTGTGGTAATAAGGCATGCAGAAACTATTATGGATAATATCACCGGTCCAGCAGTTAATACAGCCTTTATGCATAAATGGATGACTGGTCAGTATGATATACGTGTCAGCCGGAAGAGAGTTTGCCATTCACTTTTAAACTGTATAAGGAAAATCTATATCGAATATATAAGAAGGTACATGTGACAATCAATTTTTTGATATATGTTTTGCATTTTGTTGCAGTGCTATTTTAGCTCTGATGCAAGACTTAATTTGTCATCAATAAACAAATTAATTAATTAATTAGTAAATTATCATTTGTTTTGCATACCAAAGAAAATAAATAAAAATAAATTGTACAGTAATTATTTTAGCTAAAATATGCAAAAATTTGCATTACTAATGGTTATTTAAGCAACGACCAGTGTTATTTTAGTATCATTGAAATACTATTATAGAGTTTTATTAATTTTGTAGTGTCTGTAATTTATTTTTTGGATAAAGGCTCAGACCAGGCGTGATAAATGATTTCTGTTGACTGATCAGATCATCTGTCCATATCTTCCTCAGGTACAAGCGGTTTTGAGAAGGCACTGGAATCAGTACCGCATTCAGTTTGGAAGCGCCATCATACAGTCTGATGCTCTGAGGTCTGCGTCGTACACGGCGTCCTCCATTACGGAGGTCCAGGGCTGTTACAGCATCGACGGCCACACAGAACACTTGAATGGCAAAAACTGCCATGACATTGACAACAGCACCTTAAAACCAGAGAATCCCTTTGCCTGATACCACTGAATGTGGCAGTATGCCGCTTAAAAAAACAAAACAAACTGTTGACTACAGCGACAGCTGTCACACGGCTGAATTGGACCATTTTACCCATAATTCACTGCTCATTCTCTCTGAAGGGTGGAGAAAAGGCGTTTCTCCTAGAATTTACACTGAAAAACATTTTGCTACCGTCATTTAATGTTTAATGGACAAATATAAGCATTACTGGCCCTGTCTTTGTACTTTGCAGTATTTTAGTTTGCTCGACGGCTGAGCGCAGTTGAATCAAGTGTAAATATTCAGCTCTTTTTTTCAGATTTCATCTGTAATGCACTTCTTTGTCTTATACTGTATCTGTCCCTGTGATAGAAAAGATGAATTATATATTTAATCCAAATCATAACCACACTAATTAGAAATTTATATTTTTACTAGAAAACAAAACAAAACAATATGTATGTTGAAACATAAAAATTGAAAAGTGCCCAAAAGCCAGTGCCGCTTCTTCTTTTATAATAATCATTTAGTAATTATTTTAATGTAATTCTGTTATTTCCCTGTGAAGACAGTATTATAGCCAATGTAGAAAATTGACAAGAACTAAATTTAAGATTTTGTATTTTTATAATACTCAATTTTGGTTGCTAATGCTATTTATTGGAAGGATTCAAAGTAAATCTGTTATTTGACTCAAATCACAGATATAATAATTCATAAACACCTGCTTTAGGGACCCCTAAAAATGACACTGGAGATTGGACCATAATTTATGTAACATTTCTAGGTTTAGTAAGAACTCAGTGGAAGCCTTACAGTACGAAAACAAGCTTACCACTTTATTTAAGATATGTTTCTCAACTTTATGCTTATTTTTTCACAATTAAATGTATACTACACATGCCACATTTTCAGTGTTTTTGACTTCATATTTCTTGTAGTGCTCAGTCATGTAATTTTCTTTTTAATACATGGCTTTTGAGAAATAAGGTACAATAACCCACTACCTAGAGTGTTACTCTGCAACTTTTCCTATAACATGCTTGGAGTGTTTGAGGTATTGCTCTTGTGTCAAAGGCAGGGATTTCTTTCACCCACTCTACCTAAATTCAATTACATTCCATATGATTTGAATAATGTGCCCAGTGTTTATGTCACAGCGTTACCTAAACTCACTTCACTTCTCTGACAATCAACAAGTAATACACCCAAAAATGAAAAATGTCTTTATTTACTCACCTTCATGATGATCCAAACTAGTACTTTATGTGGACTCAAGGAGAATTTTCAATGAATCGTATGCCTCTCTTTACAATAATAGCTCAATGTGGCCACATCTGTCAAAAAAAAAAAGTAAATTATATATATATATATATATATATATATATATATATATATATCAAATGTAAACCATATCTGACTCATGCACTATATTCTAAGTTTTCAAAAATTATACAATATTTAAATCTGTTCACTTTACATGACAAATAGATTGAAATGCAAGTCATTATTAACTGTGAGTTAAATTATTATTTTGGATTGGGTCTGTTCAGGAAGACAATTTATGTGGCTCACAAATACATATGTGAAAAATTTAAATATTTTTGGGTGAACTATTCAATTAATTTCTGCTTTTGTCCATATGCATATTTAAACCGTGCAAAAAGAATTGTTGGCAATGCTACAAATGCGGGAATGTGCTTGTATTAATTATGTAAATATTATATTCTTAGCTGTAATCACATTTGAATATTTTATGCATAATATTGCTTTGTACTGCATATATGATGTGTGTGCATTTCTTCCACCCTAAACAGGAACGTTATTCATTCTGGGTTCAGAACAAATCAGTATTAATATTGCAAATCATGGCACTTCACAGCATGCAAACAAATGCCAATCATACATATTGTATAATTTCATCAGGTTTTCAACATCAGATTCAACTCAATATTCTTCTCCTTGAATGTCATTTATTTTTTATCAATGTGTGCCAATTACTGTTGCTCATAATACTTCCTAATGTTTTTTGTTGTAGGTTTTTTTTTTTTTTTTTGGATAATTTGTGTGTTTAGTGAAAACAAAACACTCACTGCAGGACGGTTTCATATGTTTCATACACATATTTGTCATTTTTTGACCTGGTATTTAAGGTTGTATTTTATGTGAAAGTAAATTTTGCTTTCAAAGTTGTTATCAGAATAGTTGTATTGTGCATATGCTGCACCTAAATTCAACCACTTCAGATGTTCTTTTCTGTATGAATGTAATTTGTCTTTTGTTCTCTTGAGGTGTATCTGTGTAACATTTATTTCATAAAATGTGGGGAGTGTTGCAATCATGTGTATCATATTATTCTGTAATTATAGAGGATTATTTCAAGTGTCCCGTTTGCATGTTAATGTGTGTTTCATTAAAAGCACTGGGGTGGGGATGAGACATTGGTCAAAACATGAAAGTACATCAAAGGTTCCACTATTCACATTGAAGAGGATTGAAGTCATTTACTTAAATTCCTAGGGCAATCTAATGGCGTCCTCTCACAAAGTCATGTTCAGCATCAAACATGCCCTTTAGCTGCCTTCAGTCAAGTGCATTATTAATAAGGTGGCTTAGGACCACGGACTCACAATACTTCAGGAACAAGAAGGACTTTCCTCTCTAAAAGCTAAAGCCAATAAAATATCCATGTCTGCCTATTTAAAAAAAGAAAAGAAAAAGAAAAACATCATATAAATTGATTTAGAGCAATTTAGCATTACATCACTTGCCCAACAGTGGATCCTCTGCAGTGAATGGGTGCCGTCAAAATGTAATGAATTATCAATTTGATGGGAAAATCTCCAAATTGTTTTTATTTCTCTTGTCATCATTCTTTGTTTTGTTTTTTGTTGTTGTATTTTGTTTGTTTGTTTGTTGTCCCTCTTATTTCAGCGGGTAATCACCAAATGTAAGAAATGGTTTTATTATGTAAAAAATGTATTAATTACAATAATCTATACAACTCCAGTCCATTAATTAACATCGTGGATAGTGAAAAGCTGTGAGTTTATAAGTAACAAATCCATCGGGACGGTTTAAACTGTCACTTCTGTTCAAAATACTAGCCCATAATTCATAATAATGCTTCCTTTAGTGAAAAAGACCATCCCCAGTTGTCCTCTCACATCAAAACCGACCAACATATTTGTTCAGAACTGTTTTGGTATTTCTCTCTTTATTCAGCCCTTTTAACTGGAGAAAGCAATATTATGGATAGAGGACTTGTTGCCAAAAGCAATGATTTGAGGTTTAAAAAGTCTTAATGATGGGTTTGTTTACAAGCAAGCAGCTTTTCGCTTCACAATACATTAACTGATGGACTGGAGTCATGTGAGTTGTGGATTATGATGATGTTTTTATCAGCTTTTTGGACTCTCATTCTGACGGCACTGCAGAGGATCCACTGGTGAGCAAGTGAAGTACAACCCGAATTCCGGAAATGTTGGGATGTTTTTTAAATTTGAATAAAAAGAAAACTAAAAGACTTTCAAAATCACAAGCCAATATTTGATTCACAATAGAACATTGATAACATAAATGTTTAAACTGAGAAATTGTACAATTTTATGCACAAAATGAGCTAATTTCTAATCTGACGCCTGCTGCACGTCTCAAAATATTTGGGACTGGGGCATGTTTACCATGGTGTAGCATCTCCTCTTCTTTTCAAAACAGTTTGAAGACGTCTGGGCATCGAGGTTATGAGTTTCTGGAGTTTTGGTGTTGGAATTTGGTCCCATTCTTGCCTGATATAGGTTTCCAGCTGCTGGAGAGTTTGTGGTCGTCTTTGATGTATTTTTCGTTTAATGATGCGCCAAATGTTCTCTATAGGTGAAAGATCTGGACTGTAGGCAGGCCAATTCAGCACCCGGACTCTTCTACTACGAAGCCATGCTGTTGTAATAGCTGCAGTATGTGGTTTTGCATTGTTCTGCTGAAATACACAAGGCCTTCCCTGAAATAGACGTCATCTGGAGGGGAGCATATGTTGCTCTAATACCTTTATACCTTTCAGCATTCATAGTGCCTTTCAAAACATGCAAGCTGCCCTGCACTTATGCACCCCCATACCATCAGAGATGCTGGCTTTTGAACTGAACGCTGATGACATGCTGGAAGGTCTCCCTCCTCTTTTGCCCAGAGGACACGTCGTCTGTGATTTCCAACAAGAATGTCAAATTTGGACTCGTCCGACCATAGAACACTCTTCCACTTTGAAACAGTCCATTTTAAATGAGCCTTGACCCACAGGACACGATGGAGCTTCTGAACCATGTTCACATTTGGCTTCCTTTTTGCATGATAGAGCATTAGTTGGCATCTGCAGATGGCACGGCGGATTGTGTTTACCGACAGTGCTTTCTGGAAGTATTCCTGGGCCCATTTAGTAATGTCAATGATATAATCATGCCGATGAGTGATGCAGTGTCGTCTGAGGGCCCGAAGACCACGGGCATCCAACAAAGGTCTTCGGCCTTGTCCCTTACGCACAGAGATTTCTCCAGTTTCTCTGAATCTTTTGATAATGTTATGCACTGTAGATGAAGAGATTTGCAAAGCCTTTTAAATTTGACATTGTGGACATTGTTTTTAAAGTATTCCACAATCTTTTTACACACTCTTTCACAGATTGGAGAGACTCTGCCCATCTTTACTTCTGAGAGACTCAGCCTCTCTACACTCTCAGAAATAAAGGTACAAAAGCTGTCACTGGGGCGGTACCTTTTCAAAAGGTAAACTTTAAAGTACAAAAATGGACTCTTTAGGTACAAACATGTACCTTTTGAAAAGGTACCGCCCCAGTGACAGCTTTTGTACCTTTATTTATGAGAGTGAAAGACATCCCTTTTATAGCTAATTATGTTACAGACCTGATGTCAGTTAACTTAGTTGCTAGATGTTCTCCCAGCTGAATCTTTTCAAAAATGTCTTGCTTTTTCAGCCCTTTGTTGCCCCCATGCCATCTTTTTTGAGACCTGTAGCAGGCATCAAATTTGAAATGAGCTCATTTAGTAAATAAAAATGTAAAATTTCTCCATTTAAACATTTTTTATGTTCTCTATGTTCTGTTGTGAATAAAATATTGGCTCATGTGATTCGAAAGTCTTTTAGTTTTCATTTTATTCAAATTTTAAAAACATCCCAACATTTCCGGAATTCGGGTTGTAATTCCAAATACCAAATTCCAAATCTTTTCTGATTTAAAAAACACTCATATACATAATAGCCCCTTTCGCACCGCTTTAGTTCCAGAACTAAAAGTACAGTACTAAAGTACTGGGACGATTTTGCATGAACTATTTCCCAGTACCATTTAAAGGGTTGCATTCGCAGTGGGTCCTAAGAAGTGACGTAAGCCGGTCGACAGCGACGTCATTTGTGCGCGGTGTTCAACAACGAAAACAAAGAACAACAACGTTAACAACAGGAGGATGGAGGATGCTGTGATCGGAGCTGTGTTTTTGTTGTGTCTTGCGGGGTTCACAATAATGGACATGGAATGTCGACGTAACTTATACGTCAAGCGATTGAAAGATCGGAAAGGAGTTCAAAATGTTCAAAAGTGCCTGCACTTCTGCATCCGTCCATCTATCGCTGTTCTCCATTCTTGCGAAATATAAGTTGATGCGATGTTTACACAGTATGTGTTTACACAGTGTTTTAAATCATGGCGGGTGAGGCGTGTTTTCGTACGCGCTTAGCCAATCAGCCTACACTTACGTCACGATAGTTCCTATGGAACTGTTTTAGACCCTACTCTGAAGTAGGAGCTAAATAGTTCCTCCAAACGGAGTTCCGGGAACTAAAACAGTTCCTAGTTCCCGCGGTGCGAACACGCCAAAAAGTGGGTAGTTCCACAATTAGTTCGGGTACTATGAAAAGGTTCCTGCGGTGCGAAAGGGCCTTATGTTATGTGAACACATACACTGAAAGAGTTACTTTTAAATAATGGTAAACATTAAAATAAGATGATATACTGTAGCTGCTTCATTGTTGAATTCCTACCTGCTAGTGTAAATTTACAAAAATAAATGTCTGGACTGCATGTCATCAGATATTTATGAGAACTAAAGGGTATCATGCTGTGAGTAAAGACTACAGAAAAAGTTCTACCAAGGAAGTATTGGCCCACCAGATGTTTCCTCTGACATGCCACAGTGCAGGATCAAATTGAGAACATATGTTGTCCACCATCTTGGAAAGCATTAAGTAAACGGGGCAATCCCAGAGAGCACTGAGCACTGTCTTTACAAGACTTGAATGGAAAACAAACTGTGAAACAGTTGTATGACAGACTGAAACAGAAAAAAAACCCCCAAAAAACTGCCTTTGGGACATGGGGCCATCAATATAATTCAGTCTGAAATGTTGTATTTTGGTGCCCATTTTCCTTAAGCTTGAACACTGAAGAGAATGTGTTCACGTGAATGAGGTGTTTCATTTATTCTGTTCCAACTCAAAAGAACATGTTGATAAAATCTCTCTCAACACGTAGCATGGTGTGTAATCAGAGGGAAAGTCCACTGAAACTGAGGGCTGGTGAAACAGGTGGGCTAACATTCAAAAGCACTTGACAAACAGGAGATAAGCATTCATTCCTCTGCCCACATGAATGTGTGTTCACCGTATGTTCTGTTTTATCCAAGATTTTCAACAGTGCCCTACGTCATTGCCTTGAATAAATAGCACGCATCTGTATTCAGGGAGATACGGCCGGCGAGATGAGACAGTTCTGCCAGGTGAGGAATGCAGTTATGATGAGACTGGAACAATTTTCCACTAAGAAGGATAAGAAAAAAAAAAAGGAATCAAAACGTTCATAGTTTCAGGTTAAAAACAAAGTCAGAGTATTAAAAATGTCACATTAGTAATATTAAAAAATAATAATAAAACAGTAAGAAGAGTAGTATAAATCATCATTGTGTTTCCTTGTATAGAACCTGAAGCTCAAAACCTTTGCCTAAGATCACATTTTGCATTTCAAGGAAGAAAAACAAGAACAAAAACAGCAGGATCTTAACAACATGGTAAGTAAATGAGGATTTTCATTTGTGAAAATTGGCTTCACATAAGCAGGAATCATAATATTCAATAAAGGTCAATTAGCTGTAATGAATCATTTCCATGTGCTTAATATGCTTTGTACTATGCTCAATCACAGTCTATTCCAAATGTATTTTGTGGGCATCTTATGCAATTTCTGAAATCAATGCCAAAGACAAGGACAAACAGAACATGTCGGATGGAAAGGGATAAATTATGAAAGACTAGATCCAGCTCTAGCTTTCTTGGGAGACTTTGCATATCAAACACACTGACTGCAAATTATGTTGTTTTATTACATGGGGATGGATTATAGGAGTGGTTTTATTCAACGCAATGTCTTTCAATAGCTATAGAAAAAACACAATATTATACATTTCGTATTTTTTTAAAGGCTAACTAAATACAATAAACAGGATTAGGTTTACGGAACCAGTTAAAACATGTGCTGGTAATATTTCACTACAAAATCATAAGAAAAAAATAGCAAATAGACATTGACAAAAATATAATTTTATGAATATTTATTTGATATTGTGAATTTATTTTTATCACAATTACACATACATAAATATTCTCATTGTAATGAAAAACAACAACAGAAAAAAAAAAACTTATGTAAAGCAAAAAAGTTTGCAAATCATGGTGGCATTTTTATAAATCATTGTATTACAGTATTTTTGAGTGTAATAAATTTGAAGGCATTACGGTAATGGGAATTTGGTTGGAAATAAGCTTAAATGTCATTAAAACAAACAAAATTGATATCTAGACATGTTTTGCAAGATTCATCAATTAAACATTGATGGAATATATACATGTAGCATGACTGAAAATCATTTCACAGAAGAGAAATGCCGATGGAATATGAATTTAATTATTAACACTGCTTTATGGTTTTGCTATTATCATTTTTATTTATTTATTTTTTTTAATTTTTAAACAATTCTCACAATTCTGACTTTATAACTCGCAATTGCGAGTTTATATTTCACAATTCTGAGAAAAAACGTCTGCAGTTCTGACTTTATTTCTCAGAATTGCGAGTTTATATCTCAGAATTATGACTTTTTAACTCGCAATTGCGAGTTTATATCACGCAATTATGAGAAAAAAACGTCAGAATTGTGAGATAAAAAGTCGCAATAACCTTTTTAATTTTTTATGCAGTGGCGGAAACGGGCTTCCATAAGCACAAGCCTTGACCTATACAAAATAAAAAAAATAAAATGTAGCCTATATTTTCCACTGCTGACATACAAAGCTTAAACAGTGTAGAGATCAGTGTTGTAAAGCGGACTTCATTTTGGATACCTTTTAGCACAGTCAGGCCAAAATCAAATGAATGGAAATTAATTTGTTTTTTAAAAATCTGGAAATTAACCAAACGCATTACAGTAAGCCACATCCACACAAGCAAAATGTAACCTTGAAAGCAGTGATTGTAGGCATCTTCATACTTAACCTATTCTATCTACACTTTGCTTATAGTCACCCCATGAGAATATATTCCAATTCATCTTTAAATGGGTTAATCTATTTTTGCCCTAATTAATTAATAAACTCTCTCGATATTAAAATCTCGAATCTCTCATAATGGAGATAAAACAACATTAGCATTTGTGTTTGAAGATTACAGTTAGCCCTAAATGACCTAAACAGCCGGCAGGCCAGACTAATGGAATATAACACAGGGTGGAGGCTGCCTGAGGCCAACGTCACCTGCATTTAGCTTCAAAATCTGATGAAAACATGCTTTACACCAATTCACAGATGGGTGAGTAACACTCTCTCTTATCCGCACACATTCATGTGCCTGGGGAAAGACGTGAGTGAAGCACAGCGAATGGAACACACACATAGAAAAGCCTATTCTTCCAGTTGTTTATTTCACTAATTCCACATAGTTCTTACATCACCAAAAATGATTATATTGTTGAAATGATTGCACATTTACTTGATCACAATCATGACAAAAACAACATTCACGGTTAAATGAAACGCACATGTGACTAGCATTACGTATAAAGCTGCTTTATTTAATTTCAATAGCGTGGATACTGCCATCTAAATATCCAATAAGAACAATCACATCATTTCTATGGGCAATATTCTGATTGACGGAATAACTTTCACTACAGTGTAACATTATACAGAGAATCACAATTAAAGAGACTCCAAAAAGACCCTGAAGGGACATCTATGAGAACATCCTTGGGTAGGAAATTGCAATTTAGCTGCACTGTTAAACTTTGAACTAGCATTAACCTGCTGACATATGGCCAAGCTAAATATATGACTTCATGAGAAACTTGGACGACTGAGGACTACATCCAAAAAAAAAAAAAAAGTTAATGCAGAGAAATGTATAAATAATTCAGGATCACTAAACTCACAGTACATATACTGGGGTCCTGAACCCCACCGCAGCCTGTGACACAGTGACCTGGGCAGCACAGATTTGTTTCCGGAAACAAAGGCGCCAAACGTGTTGTTTGTTCTATCTAATAAAGCCTGGTCTTTGATTGCATAGGAAATGGGCAGACGGGAGAGTCTTAACTCAAAGAAAACAATCACCACGACCATCCAGACTGCACTAGTCGCTCCTCAGGAATGCTACCGAGATTTTATGGGAGTCGACTGTTTACTCATTCAATTTCCAGTTATCTGTAAAGTAAACAAGGCATTTAAATGAGAGCTTCTTTCAAGGCGAATAAGGGATTGTGGCGCTTTTGATGTGATAATGTAGAGTTATATCACTTGCTCTACTTCGAAAAACACACTGTTTTCAAGCAGGGCTAATCTGATATGCTCCGGAGGCTCCTAAACAAAAAGTCTTTGGAATTTTGGAATGTTCTTTGCACTTCATTGTAAAGTTTGAGACATCCAGACTCAGTTATAAAAAAAAAAGAAGAAAAAAGGGGGGGGGTTCTTCAAATTTGTTATTTCACAGTTTCTTTTACAGCAGGACAAACTCTGCTTAAATTTGTCAGAACTGGAAGAAGCCATGATTTCTGCCAATTCTCTCAAAGGGATTCATTTTTAGTTGCTCTACTCTGATGTTTCAGCTTATGATTCTCTGAAACTGTTGTGGGAACAGGATCTGGAGGTCTCATTCAGGCTGGCAGATTGGACTAAGCTCTGTAATGGAATTTTTCCAAAGTGCACTTCAGTTTCTGTGCATGAACAACATATCTAATTTTTGCCTAGGATCTATTTTACATATTTTCTCCTTCATAGAATGTTCTCTAGTTGCTCATACTTTAGTTTTAAATGTAAGACATTCCTGGGCACACCATTTATTTTGGTCCTGTGATCGCATTCAGCTGTTCTGAAAAGTGGTGTATTCTGTGATCCAGGAGATAACTGGTAAAAATTCCATATTGTCCACTTCATGTGGAGTGCTGCAGGGTTCTATTCTCGCTCCCATTCTTTTTTCTTTGTATTTACTTCCTTTGGGCTCTATTTTCAGAAAGCATGGTGTATCATTTCACTGCTATGCGGATGATACCCAAATTTATCTACCTCTGAAACGAAATAAACATGCTGCCCTGGAACCTCTTTTTGAATGCCTGGATGAAGTGAAAACGTGGTTCTCTCAAAATTTTCTATGTCTGAAGGAATCAGAAACGAGGTTATAGTCTTTGGCCCTAGTGAAAATTCAGGGAGCAGAAATATTGATCTGGACTACCTTGCTCTTTTTACTTCTTCCTGTATTAAGAACCTAGGTGTTTTCTGGGATCAGAGTCTTAAATTTGATAAACAAATAAATGCGGTTATTAGTTCCTGTTTTTTCCAGCTACGTCTTCTCTCCAAAATTAAATCTTTTCTCTCTGTGAAAACTTTAGAGATTGCTATCCATGCGCTCATTACAACTCGCCTGGATTACTGCAACTCTCTCTATCTCGGCATCTCTAAATCTTCCATTGCTCGTCTACAATTAGTACAAAATGCCACTGCTAAAGGACACCGTAAATTTGCTCACGTTACTCCAATTCTGAAATCGTTACATTGGTTACCTGTGCATCTCAGAATTGAGTTCAAAATTCTTCTCTATGTTTATAAATCTATAAATAATCTGGCACCGAGCTAGCTATCTGATCAACTTCATCCATACAATCCTACTCGAAATCTGAGGTCTGGTGATCAAAGACTTCTCTCTGTCCCCAGATCACGGTTAAAGCATAGAGGGGATAGAGCCTTTGCGGTTGCTGGCCCTAGGCTGTGGAACAGCCTTCCAGCCTATATCAGATCGGCACAGTCTTTAACTGTTTTTAAATCATCTCTTAAAACCTATTTCTTTTCTTTGGCTTTTAATTCACTGTGAGTTTATGGTATGAATCTGTGGGTTTTCCTGTGTTTTTATGTCTTTATCTGTTCAGCACTTTAGTCAGCCATGCTTGCTGTTTTTAAATGTGCTATATAAATAAAGCAAACTTGAAACTTGAAACTTATTTTTTCAATTAGACAATATATACTAATATTTATTGTAAATACATGTACATGCATATATTTATTAAATGTATTTTATTTAATTATTTAAATGACTTAATTATTATTATTATTCTATTTTTAAGTCCTTATGCCCCTTAAGAAAAAAAAAAAGTGTCTTTCCTGAGAACTCAACCATTTTCAAAAACCAAGAAGAGGAAGTTCTTACGGCAAAACCTTGAAGAAATTCAGAAAAAAGACAGATGTCCCCTACAGAGGAAAAACAGTGAAGGGCTCCCAGGAGGATGTGTGATTTCAATTAGTTTTTATCCTTGCAATGCCTGTTGGGTGTTCTGCTTAGTTTTAACAATTTTCATATGTACAACAAGGGTGCTTGAGTCAGGGAATGCAGAAGTGAGATTATGCAGAGATTCCCATAAATGTTTAGAAAGCAATACAGTGTACTGTACACATTACTGCAAGAGAGTACTAAATGCAGCACGAGTACAAGAATGACAGTCTGGAGTGTCCCATTTTCTGAACCACCAAAAATGATCCTATTTGTCCGGATGAACGGATGAAATATAAGAGGTGCTGCGCTGTAATTTCACAGTTGACGTCAAGAGACGTGAAAATGCGTCACACATGGACAGTGCACATAATTAAACCTCAGCCATTTTCAAAGTGACTGAAGCTGGGTCCCACAGAAACCGAGCTTGAGGTGTTATTAATCCACAACTGTTCCCCCCTGTGTTTGCACCCTCAGTTTAGTCTGAAAGTAATAAATACAGAGTGCATGCTGTTGTCAGATGTTTGACCTGTGCATTCAGAGAAATTGTGCCTCTCTCTCGCACTTCCTAGGAGAGTCCATAGTGGACACAACAAGGACAGGTGCTGTTATTTGAGAGCCTGGGGTGTATAGGCCACAGCTGTGAGGGAAAGAGCCCAGTGAGCATGCCATGCCTCTGGGAACATCCTGTCATAGTTGTCTGGGCGCAGTGGGAGCCAAATTAAGCTCAGACAGCCAGAATGTTAGCTATATTACAGACAGATCCATTGCATCGCAAATTCAGGTTCAACCAAAAACCATTGCATGCAGTCAGCAAAACTACTTGTGCCATGCTAATGTGTTTGATAATTATGAAAAACAGAATAAATTAATCATATAAATATAGATAAATAAATTTGGAATAAATTTAAAATAAGTTAGAATAAACAGATTTAGACTAATACATGTAGAATAAATACATTTAGGATAAAAAACATTTAGGATCAATCATTTCATAAATGAATAAATAAACAAATATATATGTGTGTGTGTGTAATATACATACATACATACACATACACGTATACATATACATACTAACCAACATGTGTACTGCAGCTAACAGAGAATTATCATAGCACTTTCATGCTCTTTTGTTGGTTTTGATTGTTTCTATTGTCCTCATTTGTAAGTCTTTGGATAAAAATGTCTGCTAAATGACTAAATGTAAATGTAACCTAAATAAATCTCACACAAAAATAATATTTTGCAATAAATAGCGATTATCAAAAATAGCGATCCAGACCAAACACAGCTATACATTAATGGTAATGCAGAAATGGGGTCATTCAGATTTACATGGAAAGTTGTTCCATCACTGGTGCCAACATGCGTCAGCCAGCAAGCCTGGTTATGATTGCTGGGGTTAGACCCCACATGGAGACAGGTGTATCGTATCTGACACTCTCTAACGGGAAGTGAGAATCCCTGGATAAAGCCGGGACATGTAACCAGAGCTTTTCTCATATGTGTGATTCAGTGTGGCTGCTGAAGCCTTTGTGCAGGAGGTGCATTATTATGCCCTCATGCATTTAAAAGGCTGATGGGAATCAGACACAGGAAGAGCAGTCTTCTGTAAGGTCCTTGAGAGCAGCCTGAGCTACATTAATGTATCCTCACTGACTCTAAAATAAACCTGTCAACCGCCCACTGCGAGGAACTCATGTTAATGCATTAGAATGGACATTACTAGCACAGACAGTGTATTCAGAAGCACCTTGAAATAATCTGTTATTGTTTGTTCACAATGCATGTAAATCTGATCAAATCAGATCTTTAGGACTGACTGCCCGCACTGTCATTATGCAAGTGATGAAATCGAATGCATTTCTACAGATAGTGCAGTCAATATCCCATTTATCAACACTTGTTGCCATAGTAATGAAATAAGTGACAGCAAGAGACATGAGAGAAGCTGCTATTGAGAGGATTGAAAACTGAAACGTTATCTCTTCTCATCATCCTTCAGAAAACATAAACAGCAAAAGCATTACCGCACAATTTACACATTTATATGCTATGTTGATCACTATGTGATTGACGCATGGGAGAAAAAAAAGAAAAGGATAATGCTACTGCACTATGCATATGATGTTATGTCACATCCTCAAATAAAAGGAAAAAAATTCTACTCATACCGACATTGAAAAGATTAACAAATCGATTCTCTATAATGCATCAAAGAACTGGTGAAACCACAAGCAACAAATCACAGATTCATTTGAATTATCATTCAAAAGTGTCTCTAGTAGCCTCAGCTTGGCATTTTACATATGTTTAAAGTGCCCCTTTATGGATTTTTGAAAATGACCTTTCATGCAGTGTGTAACACAGCTCTAAGTGAATGAAAACATCCTGCAAAGTTTTAAATCTAAAAGTGCACCGTTTATAAAGTTTTTGTCTCTCAAAAGAAAGAGTCGACTCTGAATCATTCAAATGAGTCATTTTTTAAAACGAATCTTAAGCCGTTTCATGTTGACGTCAAAATTAAACATTAGCATATTGCCTGCCCACTTGTTGCTACTAGGTGCCGCTTTTGGGGCATTAAAATTAGCCGTTTCCCCGGTAACGGCTGTACACAAAGCAGCACTGCTCACAAACACAAACACTGCTTTAAATGAAATCGACTAATCAGACCAATCACGGCAGATTAGCGTCACAAAGGAGGGGTTTGGAAAAATGAATCATTGAGTGAATTGTTTGGGAGGCGTTGAGCAAATAAGGTAAAAATAAATGCATATTATAAGAACATGAAAGTGTTTTTTTGACCTTGCATGCATGTCAACCTGTTGTTGGGGACTCCCAAAACCAAAAAAAGAACTTTTCATAACCCATAATAATATATATAGCTGTTAATCAGTTTCTTTTATTAGAGTATGAAACTTGCAAACTGTGATGTGATGTTTCCAAACGTATCAAAATACAGTGTTTGTGTGTGTGTGTGTGTGCGCGTTTTGTGAAAAGTCAGGACATAGATTTGTATAATGACAAAGGTATGACATAGGTATTACAAGGTGAAGGTGACATCTCAGGACATTGACCCATGTCCCCACTTTTCAAAACGCTTATAAATCATACAGAGTGAGGTTTTTTTGGGGAAAGTTGAAATACACAGTCTCCTGTAAGGGGTAGGTTTAGGTGTAGGGCAATAGCACATACAGTAAGTACAGTATAAAAACCATTACGCCTATGGGATGTCCCCACTTTTCACAAAAACGAACATGTGTGTGTGTGTGTGTGTGTGTGTGTGTGTGTGTGTGTGTGTGTGTGTATGTATATGTGTGGGCCCACTGTGGGCATATATATGACCTACCTGCACACTTTGTGAATCAGTTCATGTGAATCATTCAAAAGAGATGGTTCAAAATAAACATATTCCAGATTCATGTGAATTATCATTCAAAAGTGTCTCCATAGTCCCTCCTAGACAGCCTCCATGTAAAATATTTCATAACCATTAATTTCCACCAAAAATAAATAAATAAATAGTTAAAAAAAAAAAAAAGATACATATATAGTGTAGTTTATTCCACCACCATTTTACTACAACAATAACTTTATTGACTTGGTGGAAAATATGGTTACAATGATAATCATCTCGAATCATCTCATGTGAATCATTCAGAAGAACTGGTTCAGAGAATGACTTATTCACAAATCACTAGACTAGGAACAACTAAATGGATGTGAGTCGGATCAGCCAAAGCAATCAGGTTTTTTTGCCGCTTGTCTGAACTAAGCCGTAGTCTCTAGTTGCCCAGACCCTAATGCACATCAGTGTCTGGATGCTGAGGCGAGAAATGGGATGCCTGTGGGGATCCTTGCATAACTGAGAGCTGGAGAGCTGTCAAGCACATTTGAGTGCTCTCTCTCTCTTTCTCTCTCTCCTCTTACATTGTGAATGAAACAGAAGTCTAAAATGTGCTCTAGATTAGTACACAAATCCTTGAATCCACTTATTTTTAATGACTTGCGCTCTGTGACCTGATCTACAGCTGTGCCTCTGGGGTCAAGGCTTGAAAAACCTGTGTCCAGGGGGACTTAAAACTATTTCTAAAACAATTATTTTTAAAACTGAAAAAAGGCCCTGAGCGGCCCAAAGATGCCCAAAGTGACCTACAGTCCCTGAATTCCCAGTCTGGGTTCAACAGTACCACATTTGCATTTGTTAGCGCTTTGGTCTACTTCAGATTTGACTTCAAAACTACCTCTTTTCTGTATACAGTCAAGGTCAAAATTATTGGCACCCTTGGTAAATATGAGGAAACAAGGCTGTGAAAATAAATCTGCATTATTTATCCTTTTGATTTTTCATTTAAAAAATGCACAAAAATCTAACCTTTCATTGAAGTAAAACAATTGAAAATGGGGAAAATGTCATTATGAAATATTTTTTGTCCAGTACACACTGGTTACAATTATTGTCCCCTTTTTATTCACTATGTTTTGCAACCTTCATTTAAAACCTTGAGTGCTTTTAGATGAAAGGCTTTTTTGACCCTAACTAATTTCTGCAATTCTCCAGCTCAAACTAACCTTTTCGCTGTGCATTAAGACAATACAGATACACGTCCTCTTCCATGGAGATTTGTAACATCTCCTGTTGACTGGAACTTCCCAGGTGGAAAAGACGTAGCATTAAATGTATTAAAAATATACTTGAAATTCAAGTAGTATGTTTATAATACATTTGTATTCCCAACATGCTTATTTGAAGTGCATTAAAAATATACTGAATTGCATTTTAATATATTTCTAAAAAGAATACTTGAAGTACTTTTTGTATTAAATATATGCTTAGTTATACTTCTAAGAAATATGCTAAACACAAGCATACTTATAATGTACTTCTAAAAAGTATAGTAGAAATACTATGTTAATAAATATATTCTTAGTTTCACTTTTAAGGAATATACTAAACTTAAGCATACTTTTAGTGACGTTTTAGTGTATTTACAGAAAACACACTTATGCTACTCTTACTTAAAGTATATTTTATGTCTACTTTGTGTAAGAACATAACAAAATTATTACACTTTTAGTGGGTTTTTAATGTACTTTATAACCATGTGGAGGCCTACTGCAATTTATTTTAAATATTTATGTATTTATAATTTTAATATTTGGAAAAGTACAATATTTGAAGACATTTTTAACATTTACAATGTACAAACGTTTGTCAACTATTATTAAGCATTGCAATACTTAAAATTTGTTGTTTAAAACGTTATACTTTGGTTGATTAGGCTGTTGTCCATTACATGATACATTAATTGTAATAAGCTACTTAAATTCCCACAAGGATTTCAACATTATATCTGAAATGCTTTAAAAAAAAAAAAATAACAATAATAATATATCTTGCGTTTACTTGTGCTTAAATTCAAACAACACACTGGCTAAACCTGATGGAACGGCTCTGATTGGTTCGTATGATAATGAGCTCGAGCTCGATCGCACCTGCAAGCTTCATAAATTAAATATGATGTGCGTGCAAATGTTCCTTGAATGTGAATATGTCTAAATGTAAACAGTTATATTATATAGAGCGATCGTGTATCTTTAGAGCGTTTGGAGGAAACCACACAATTCATATGGATTACTTTGGCGATGTTATTTTTTTTGCGATTAAATTTTTCAAACGTGAACATCTTTGGTGAGTCGTCTTTCATCTGAGGGACATAAAGTTTTCATTAAAATATCTCCGCTTTTCTTTCGAAGATGAACGAAAGTTAGATGGTTTGGAACATCTTAATGGTGCGTGATGACAGAATTCAAATTGTTTTGGGGGAACTATGAAATTAATAGGAAATATAGCGGTATGTTCTTATTTTTACCAGCTTCTGCAAGCGTGTATGGCGTCTGGCTTTTGGAACCTCACTGTGACTGACTTCAGGTAAGATTTGAAATTTAATTAACGTTATTTATCTGTACCAGTCGTGTTTTTGACACATGAATTGGCAACAACAACAACAAAAAAAAAAGTCTTTATAACATGTACAACATTAACTTTTTATTTGCAAAATGAAGTTGTGTATTTATTTCTAATTTCCTGAACAATTTGGCTTCATTGTAATGAGGTTAATGATCTTTGAAAAACCATGATTATGAACATACAATTACTTTGTCTTGAGCTGATCTTTTTTGAGCTTGAGCTTTTTTTTTTTTTTACCCAACTGTGGTAGTGTTCGTTGATAGGTGTTTATATTTGTTCAAGCTTGACAATCTTATCGCCTTTATTTTCTAATATTTTTTTCATTACAGATAAGAACAAAAATGAAATTATAAGAAGGGTTGCTTATAAGAGAGCATACAGTACATCTGAAACTCCTGAGGCCGGGAAGGTATTTGACTATATTACCGACCGTACATTGTATAGGGCTGGGAATCGATTCCAAAAAGAATCCATTCCTCGATTCCGAGGCGTTGAGAATCGAGAGTCGATTCCAAAGGTTTGGAATCGACGATTCCTCTTGATGACGATTGCATCAAGACTCCTTATTCAGAGCCTTTTTCATTTCAACAAAGCTTATCTATGGGTGCCTCTCAAACGGAAAGCTGCATCCTACGAAGGCTGCACACATTTAAATTCACGAAAATGAACTGAAAGAAAACGAGTCGGTAGTGAGATCATCAGAATTTGAAGATGCAGCCATTCTGTTTGAGAAGCACCATTAGCCCCCCTCATGCTCGATAAAATCCGTAATTACGAGTTGTGAGAGAAAATATCATTCTTTTTATATATAAAAGATTATTTCATTTTTATATTTTTATTGCCCTTCGCCTCATGGTTCGCCTCATGATTCGTTTCCACGAAAAGGTTCTTTCGGATAGATGGTTTTAATGAGCCAGTTCAGAAAAACAACAACAACGATTCAGAGATTATTTTACGGTGGATCTGGTTTATGTTGTCCAAAATTGTGAGCGCTGCACGACAGAATAGATCATGACGTGATCGAGGGTCTTAATCTTATTTCCATCAAAACTACTTTTTTTTTTTTTTTTTCTATCAGCCAATGATAATTCTAAAAGAAAACGTCACGAGCATGGCCGAGAGCGCATCTGATCGACAGATAAACCACGAGCTCTATCAGTGTTATTGTTAATGTTCTGGTTGTTTTGTTTCAGTGTACAGTTTGTTAATTTTGTGCAAAGCATACAGTCAAAGTAAACTTCGTCATTCAGCTGAAATGTGCACATTTATTTTAGACACTTCATGTCTTGTTCAATTCATGCAATAAACGGGGACATGCTGAGCAGTGAGCTATGACTAATTTCACGAGCAAAGCAGACAAAATTACAATTTAAAAATCAATCAGCGCTATAGAAATGTATCGTCATTTTTGGATGACTAACTTATTTAATTTTTTTAATCGTGGCAACAGAGGTGAAGAGAGTGTATGTTAGCATTACCACAACAGACACATTCATGTGAAATACCCTAGGTTACAATAAACCACAATTATCAACATACCCTGTAATACTCAGGTTGCTTTATTGAAATAATTTATCAAATAATATCAGTGAGTTTGTACTTGAACTCTGCTCACTGTAAGTGCTGTTGTTGGGCTTCTAATTATATTCAATGTAACTCATAGAGTGCTGCACAGTGACGACAGACAAGAGGATAAGAATGGACACTCGTATGTCAAGCTTGATGAGGATATTGTCAAAAGTTCAACTAAATTCTAATGAATATCAATGCAAATTAAAATACATCATGGATGCAAAATTGTTATTGGCTAATTTTATATCAATTATTTTTCCCTTTCACAGATCCTGTGATTTAAAGCAGTCTTCAAATACTACAGCGTCTGAATTGCAAGCCCTTAGTTGCAGGAAATGCCAGTCGTACTCAAAGAAGTGACCTCGTCCCACTGATTCCCCCTTGGTCAGTCGTCACTCTAATTCTGCCACAGACTTGCAAGCTGTCTGCTGCGCTCCAACCCTCCACCTCTTTGGCTGTATAGTGGGCTTTTCCCGTCGGGTCCTTGGTCACACCGGCATCACTCCAGTCCTCGGGTACTCTGGCTCCACCAACGATGCTCGTCGCTGCGGCTGTGCCCAGGTCTCCTGCGACGACGCTCAGCTCCATCGGCCCTCTGTCTGTGCCTTCGGGTCCACCAGCTCTGTCTCCATTGGTCAGCCTCCGGATGTCGGCAGCCACACCATCTGCATCTTGGCTCCTCCCGCCCTCGACTCCGCCGTGTGCTGTTAGCACTGGGATGCTCTGGGTCTGTGCCATGTGCCAAACACCATCTAAGCCACCAGGGCATCATCGTCATCCTCCCATCACCATCCCTTCACCACATCCTGCCATCATCCCGCACTTTTGCCTCTCATCATCCCTACGCCATATCCTCGTCCACCTCCAAAACCCCCTCCATCCCTCCCTATTCTGTTGCTTGAACTTTATCATCTTCAGTCTTTGCACACACACAGTTATTCACTTCTGCACTTTGTTTTTCTTCAGAAATTTGCATTGTAATTTTTATTTATTCATTGATGTAAATTTCTGTACTTTTCAGTAATACAGGAAGTGTTCTGAAGTGTTCTACAAATTGATAAGATAGCTCTGCCATAGCATTTGTCTTTTTTCATTTATTATAATGTTTTTTGTATAATGTTTTAATGTACTTGAGTGAAGTAATACAAATATACTATTAACAAACTTGTATTTCAAGTGCATTTAATACATTTAATAGTATGTTTTTTTTCACTAAGGTATGTATGCTGCTGTACTTTTTTTATGTACTTTATGAATATTTGTAATGTACACAACAATATATAATACATTAAAGTTTTCTAGATATCAAAGTGTGTATATACTGAAAAAAAGCAGCTTTATAATATACTAGTAGTGTAATGAAAAAGCACAATTTAAATATATTTCTTTTTCACCTGGGTTAATTATTGCCATCATGGTGGAAATGGGAATTTTCAATGCTTTAGCTATTTTCTTATATCATTCTTTGGTCCTATTAACCAAGGGTGCCAATAATTCTGACCATGACTGTAGAACAACAGATTTTTTTTTTAGTGTGTAAACCTGTGAAAAAGAGACTGACCGAAAGCTCTGATGTTTGTAAGCGATGTAATGAAGAGGGCACAATAGCCAGCATAATTTATTACTTATTAAACTTAAATACATTTAAAGTGGTCTTGAACTGAGAAATCAAAATTCCCTTAATATTTTGACATATAAGAGGTCATTGTACTATAAAAACATCCTGGACCTGTTAGGTTAAAAACTCAAAGCTTTCTTGTTAGTCTAAACAGCTTATATTAAAGGGGTCATCGGATGCCCATTTTCCACAAGTTGATGTGATTTTTTAGGGTCTTAATGAAAAGTCTATAACATACTTTGGATAAAATTTTTCAATGGTAGTGAATTTATTTATTTTTTTCCTGTCAAAATCAGCTCTGTTTTCAGCAAGCCATTTTTTAGTCCATGTTGCTTTAAATGCTAATGAGCTCTGCTGACTAATGAGCAGACTTTAAACTTCAGCCACAAAACTAGCAAGTTATTAGGAAAGATGATTTGCAAAGATTCATAAAAAACGAAAAAATTATACTCCTTCTATAGATGAAGCTGGATCACGAATGATTCGCGCGAACATAGATGCATTTAGGCAGATTGTAGATCGGTGGATTCCCTTCAAAACGAAAGTAACCTTAATCCTCTGCGTCTTCAGCGGCTCAGGAGTCAGGAGTAACTGGTGACTGCTATATTCATTATTACATCCAACAAAAAAAAAAGCCTCAATCGCTTAATTGGAGACATTTTGTCCTCCCCTGCACCAGAGTCGACTCAATGGTGGATGGATGACAGCTCACTCAGGGCGGGCCTAATGTAAGACGGCTTGTCAATCAACTATTATGGGAGGGGCCTGTACAGAACTATGTCATTCTGACAGGAATCTCAGAACAGCCTGATTTGAGAGAAGGGATTTAAAAAAAAAAAAACACTTGGTGGATCTTTATCATTTTAGGATGGATGTGTACACACACTTCCAACACACGTTTGTTCAAACAACTTGTAAAGTGAATTTTGCTTCCAATGACCCCATTAAAGCCAATCTGCCAAAACGACGAACAACACAGCGTTTGCATTGCCTTCCTTCTGACCCCAACATTGGGAAAGAATGGATGAACTTTATTTTTAATGAAGTTCCAGACCGCATCAGGTTGGTCCTTTGTTCACTTCATTTTATCGCGGATTCGTTGACAAACAAGGAACAATTTAACGTGGAATTTTCAGATTGAAACTAAAAGACGACGCTGTGCTGACTATATTGGATCTGACAGTAATGTCGCAACACAAGTGTGAATAACTTGTGTGAGTGTGAGTTTTTATTACGTGGTCACTATTGCTTTGTCTGTTATTACAGATTATTTGATATGTACTGAGTATTTATGCATTTTTAACCTAAATCACAGCAACATCCATCTATGAAGGTTTGTCAAAGGTTTGTCAACAGTAATGATTAATGATTTTCATGGGGCAGTCGTATACTTGTAACCCGAAGGTCGTGGGTTCGAGTCTCAGGTCCGGCAGGAATTGTCGGTGGGGGGAGTGAATAACCAGCGTTCTCTCCACCTTCAATGCCACGACTGAGGTGAGACCCTTGAGCAACCCCCAACTGCTCCCAGGGCGCTGCAGCATAAATGACTGCCCACTGCTCCGGGTGTGTGATCACGTTGTGTGTGTGTTCACTGATGTGTGTATGCACTTGGATGGGTTAAATGCAGAGCACAAATTCCGAGTATGGGTAACTATACTTGGCCACACGTCACTTCACTTCACTTCAAGTGATAGTCAATCATAGCAGCGGGGGTTTACTTCCGAGTCTACAATCCGCCACGCATATTTGTGTTCTGATGAGGGGGATTAAAAACAGGATAGAAAATAGCCTATTACTTCTAAATTATGAGTTTTTTTGATGTAAAAATCTTATAAACATTATGAGGGGATCTCAGAGAACAGAACTAATTAATAAAAAAGTTAGTTCATAACCCCTTTAAATGAAGAGCAATTGAATTGAAGAAATGTACTACTCATAAACTTTTAGAAAAAATTCATAGCAAATATTATACAATAAATGTTAAATATTTTGCCCATACTTATGAAAGTCATTAGTTATGGTGCTGTTGTTTCTGATACAATTACATCATTCTCAATGCTTCATGAAAAGAATATTTTGTTCCCCCATAAAAATAATTAAATATACAGTTTCGTATTTCTCGAAGATATACAATTTCGAGATTTTCAAATACTTATTTGCTTCAAATGAATGCTTGGTTGATTTGTTTATGGCTTTTAAATATCTACGGAGAAAATAAATGGGAAAGAAAATGGGAAATGCATTCTACATTTTTCTTGGCAAGCAAGCATCTGCTGATACACTGTTAAATTTAATGCGAAAAAAGTATCGACAGATGATTTACTTTTTTGAGTGACATGTTGCCAACCTTAACGTGTTGTGTTGGACGTTTCACTTCCTTAAATATAAGGATTGTTATTTCATTGGTGCCTAATGAACTTAATGCCAACCCATTCCACTTAAGGTGTACTTACATTTGGCACAGTTGCCTTGTACTGAGTCTGAGGCTCTGAGCGTGATTGTAAGGTGAGAACAAGACCCTTTATAAACCTGAATATACTCAAATTATTTAAAAAGTATAGTAACAGTAGATGTTTGTTGTCGTAAAGATTACAGCAGTGCAAACAAAAGTAGTAGCTGTTACTGGCTTTGTTGGTGATCAGTGCCTGAGCCACCTCTTCAAGTGGGCCTTCAAGTGAGAGATCACACAAGTCAAAAAAACAGACTTTGGTGGTCAACCATTGTTCTGTTCACCTAGTATGAGTACATCCTTAATTGATCATACCCTGGGACTTGTATATACACACATTTTTGGTAAAGACAAAACAAACCTAACACACATTAGCAAGCCCTACTAACGGAACAGTACAAACAGTGTGAAAGTATTTGCCATGGTATTGTATGGAGGGATCATTTGTTTTCTTAACAAGAGTCTTTCATACTAAGGAGGGCCAAAGAAGGAAACTTCTGTCCAGTTCAATCTGAAGGAAAATGCATTGCAGGTTTCCTGTGATTGTGTAAAAGTCACCAGCAAGGATCTTTTCTACCCACTTGTGATGAGTGAGGTTTTCAGAAATCATCTCAACCCCAATTGAAGTTATAAAGATGTAGTTTATTTACTCCAAAAACTATGCAGAACATCAATGCATTTATTTATTTATTTATTTTGGAGCATATATCAGGATATTCTTGCAACAACAAGCTAATTCAAATAAAGCAAATCCAATGGGATTTATTGCCTGGTCATATTTTGATAAACTATCTGGTAAGCAGAATGCGAACATTTATAATGAAGTTTAATTAAAAGGGTTTTGAGGATGAATTATGCGTGACAGTAACATCAAATTCCCCAGAGTTGAGCAATGAGCAAAGTGCACAGCTGTCTACACATTCATGCCAGAGGGAAGTAGAGCACATTTAGTAAACATTTCATGCTCCCTTAAGAAAATCATTCCTTTACAAGGTTGTTTCTTCTAATGTTGCTGTGGTTCCCTGATCATCATCATCTTGTTCATTGTCTCTGTGGTGGGAATGTATGTCTGTCTGAATTATTCCCCCAAAAAATCATAAATGGAACAAGACCATTAAAACACAAGGGGACTTGTTTGAAAGTAAGAACGATTTTCCCAGAACATTTAAATAACTAAAAAGTTTCCCAGAATTGTTGTTTTGGCCAGTTGAATTTCCAAGACTATGTGTAGGATAACAACCAGAACGACTATAGGGAACGCCGGGAGGGAATGGGGTCAATTGGCATTAACTGAAAAATAAAAAATCATAATTTACAAAACATACATCATAAATGATTTTCTTGTCATGTTTTGACTGTAGGGTTACCTCAAGACCAAAACGTCTGAGATCTCTAGTAAAAATGCTAATATTATTAATTTTAAATGGGCACTAAATCTGTTTGATTACCAGCACACTTCAAAAAACTTTTTTTTTTTTTGGTGGACTATCTTTTTAAATGGTCTTCTTGGCAAGAAAAAAAAAAGGATAATATATTTTTAAACAAATTTGCTTTGCCTTAAATGTTACATGAAAAAAAAAAAATGTAATTAATATTTTAGTTAACTATTTTTCAACATTTTCTCCAATGCATCTGTTTAAATTATAGAAAACTCTTTAAAGTTTGCTGGATAAAGGGGGTGAACACAGTTTGCCCCACTATTCCCATTAGGTCCCAGGCTGTTTTTGAATCTCATCCCATCTTGGAGTCCAGACAACCAATCTTTTAGAAAGTAGAGTTCAAAATACTGTTAACTGATGTACACATTTAAACAGATCTGAACAGCAAAGTGTTTTTATTTCTCCAAAATAAAGAAAACGTACAAAAAAAATATATTGTTTTGGCACTGAACCTGTGAAAATTTCCCTCAGTGGGTGTTCAAGTCCATTTGGGAATGAATTAATGCTGCTGTGCAGCCTTGGTCTTATTATGCATCAGGAGGGTTAGAACATGTGATGCATTGTGAAGAGGATGAATCACAGCAGCAATGACTAACCTGGCCTCTAAAAACACTTGAAGCCTCATGGCGGGACACACGTGGGTTTAGTTTAAAGTGTCTAGAATAAAAAAAATGTAAAAAAATTGTTGAACTGCCTACATGAACAATTGCTCTATACAGTTACTTACAGTGGGGTCCAAAAGTCTGAGGCCATTTTTTTCATCATCTACTCCTGGTAATAAAAGTTTAAAAGAAAAGTTACAACAATAAATTAAAAATATTCTGCATCATTTGTAGATCATGCAACTCAATCACAAGATAGCCTTTGGATCACTGTTATGCTTGATAGTATTATATATATATATATATATATATATATATATACTGTAGATATATAAATGCAACTACAATAATTTTCCAATAATTTAAAATAAGGATTTTACTAGTGATCTCATACTTTTTGCACACAACAGTATCTTAATTTGGTTTAAAAAATAACCCTAGTCAAAACATGGTGAGAAAAATTCATGAGATTTCAGTTGTAAAGTATATACTGTTGTTTAAAGATTTGGGTGATTAAATTGCTTAACCGATTAAATGTGTTATTGTCTGTACCTTACATCAAAGCATGGCAAACAATTTATGTAACAGCCTGAATGATGCAAATTATGTAAACATGACCTTTGTCTCCAGTAAGCTTTTAGTTATGTCATTTTGATGACAAAGCTTCAATTTTGACAGAAAGAAGAGAATCCACTTGACTGTAAATCCCACTGTTTTGTCAATGCACCATGCTGACCTTTATTTTAATTCTGCTCATCATATCCAGTCCAATTAGATTAATCTCTGTAAATGTCACTGTTGCGTTTCCAGCTTTGAAAGCACAATATCGAACCTCAGCCAAAAATTACACCGTTTGGCTGCACATGCTACAATAAAAAAGAGCACGCACAGCACAGCAATTAAGACTTTCACACTAAGAGTCCCACTGCATGAGACAGACGACGTGCCATTATAACTAAAAGTGCTGATTTTGTAATGATTCACTTAACTGGCAAAATTAATCTTATTCTGATTTTAGTCACCATTTATCAAAAGTACCAGATGTCATCGTTTTGGAAAACCAAGGCAAGTTACAAAGCTCTCCAAGGATTTCAGACAGCAGTGACACCTACAGTAGCCAAATAATGAGATCCATATGACAGGGTATTACATGCATTGAAATCTTTTTTGATTGACTTGGACACAATCAGTCACTGTCAAACTCTCGCAATCTGATGACAAACTGAAATTGGACCACATCTCATGAGCCATGAACACACTGCAAAGATTCAAACTGCATTTCAAATGTGGGAGCCCCATTTATGCGAATTATTTAACTGATAAATGTTAAAATTCTATATTATTTGGGTTTTTAAGATATAAAAATTTAATTTAGAGATCACATAATGTGCACTACAAAAAAAAAAGGATATTCCTTTTGAGATTTGCTAAAGATAACAGTGTTATTAAATTAGTGTTTTTAAAAATTAACTTTAGGTATTTTAATGCAGAGGTAAAAAGTGTCAAATAAAATATGGACCATCTGTAACCAATAACTGTTACATATAAATGCTGATGTTGTTATTATTATAATGGTGATCTTAAGTCCATATTTAAGTCACTGATACTTTATAAATTTATTAATTATAATTGATCAGTTCTATACCCTATAGGCCTACATTAAGCTATCTGGAATTAGCTATTTTTGATGACAGAAATACTAGAAACGGATTTTGGAAACCGATTTACTGGATCTTTGGACGAGCTAAAGTTATTATATAGAGAGAGAGAGGGTTTTTTTTTTTTTAATACCATGTCAGCAGCCGGGCTGACAACATCAAGAACAAAATGAACAAAGTCAACAGCAAAGTGAATAATAAAAGCCATAAAATGAACAAAAACTATTACAAGACAATTAAAAAATATAAAATACATTCAGGAGATACTTTTTAAATAAATCACTTAAACATATCTCTGAAAATACATTGCCTATTTACAATAAAAACAGTGGAGTCCGGTAAAAAGAGTTTGACTAGAAAGGTACGACAGTGGTTGATCATATGTAGATTTGGAGAAATTTTTTTTTTACTACACTGTAAAAAATGGCCGTGATTTTAACGGTAAAAAACTGTGAAAAAGCTACAGTAGAAACCTGTTAAATGGTTAACGATAAGTCCCCCTAATATATACGGTGAAAACCTGTAATAGACATTTCAGACAATTTTACGGTGAAATATTGCTTTTGGAAGTGAAAAAGAATGTAAAATTTACAGGGAAAACCTGTAAATTGATGATCCCAGAATTCCCTGCGTTGCATTTCAAATTTTATTTGAATTTGATGTTTTTTCTTTGAAATAACTAGGTTTCTTCTTAGTTTTTTCTTATCAGTTATGTTTATTAGGTTTGTTAAATTAATGTTTATTGCATATTTCAGCTTAATGAGTCTCACCATGATGGTGTTTAGTGTTTGTGTGAATGACACTGTACACCTTCTATATATGTTATTATTTAAAATCTGCTTGTGATGGGCTTTGTTTCATCATGTGACTTTCTCATCACCACCTGCATTTGGTGGTTATCAGTGTAATACAAAGGTACAAAACAGATTTCAATACTTCAATAGGTTGGTATATTAACATTATATCAGTTAATGAAATTACGGTATTTAACTGTACATTTCAGTTAAAACCGTAAAACCTAAAATGTTGCTACCGTATATTTTACGGTAGAGTTCAGGCAACCACAGCTGCCGTTTTTTTACCGTAAATTTTACAGAATTTTATTTACAGTGTAAGATTTATTTTAAATAACGTTGATCTCATTCCATCTGGGTTAGAAGGCAACTGTCACTCATGAACTACTGTACAGCAAACTCTGTGTGGACGGAGCAGACCTCAGGACTCATTCAGTGACAACTGTATTTGGTTGCAGTGTGTTTGTAGCTATGGTGACTTGATGACAGTGAGGCATGCGGTGATGAGCTTGCTCAAGTATCACATACTTCCATCTCAGTCTGACCCAGATAATGCGAACTAATGCCACTACAGCTCTGTGAAAGAGCAATGAAACCAATCGTTTGCCCAAATGCAGATTTTATGAAAAACAATTATACTGTAGAACATGCTCATTAGTCCGGTCAGGTCTGAATGTTTAATACCGTGGAAAACAACAGAAGAACTCCATGGCCTGGGGGAAGGGGCGTCAGGCAGTGGAGATCTGCTGTTGGGTGGTGCTGAAGGAAGTGTGGCGTGTCGGAATAATGCCACAGCGGCAATTCATTCAGCTATAAATTTCAGTCCTCCCATTACAACGTGACGTCATTGACCCTCGTCTTGGCAGCAGCGTTCTGAAGAGGCAATACTTGAGTTAAGAATGATGAAGTGACAGTAATCCCACTATTACAGGTTAAAGCCAAAGAGCTACTCTTGAGAGCTATGATATTTGCTATAAGGCATGACCATTTAATGGACATAATAGATCATAACATTCAGCGTGTGTTGAGTGATTATTGCAGCTTTCTGAAACCTTTTTTTTCTTGTTTTTCATATGAAATTAACCACTTTGGGTGGTGACTTGCAGAAATGTTGCAATGCTTTACACGTCCCATTTATTGTAAGTCTTAAAGTTCCTATTTCACCATGGGCCTAAACACAGCTTAACATTTAACAATTAGAGCAGCAGTTCCCTGGTAACCCCACAGCAAAGCTTAAATACCACTTTATCAACACCAAAACAGAAAAGTAGGAAAGTTTGATATTATACTAAGAGTCACTTTGGATTATCAAATAATTTATGTATTAATTTTGAGCCAGTTTTCATAGCTTGTATTGTTTTTAAATACAACATTCTAAAAGGGGGACACTACCTCTTTTGCTGAGTTTATATTACAGCGAGTCATTTTTTATATTATATTATAACCAAAGTAAATACAGTAAAATAACATGCTATATTTGGATACCTCTGCCCAAAGTATTTTATCAAGTCTAAAATAAAACAAAACCTTGGTTGGGAAATCACCAACCATAAGGTGATACTATGTATCCTAGCAACAGCTGGAGGATCTCCCATCTCTAAGAGTAACAAAGAGGTCAATGCAGTCAATTAAAGGTCACTGACTGCTAACTGGTCTCCCCCATTCAATGTATCGACTTTTCTTGCATATTTTAGTAGTCATTCTTATAATAGAAAGGAGAGCTCTATGAACCAAATTTCATCTGCCTTGTTTCCTGCCATTGTCCTGATGAATGCCCAGTTACACATGAGAGGGGGTAGAATTACCACCAGCTTCCTGTCTGTCCAGAGACCATCTGCCAAGAGTCAGTGAAGGAAAAACTAGCATCTAGATCAGGACTCCTCAAACCTGGTCCTGGAGGGCCGCTGTCCTCCAGAGTGTAGCGCAAACCCTGGTCAAGCTCACCTACCTGTGATTTCCTGATGATCCTGAAGACTAGCATGCTTGGTGATCAATTTTATGTATACCAACAAATGAACATTAAATATAGGTAGCGTATTAAACCAATACTAATCAGACACATACTGTAATACACCTGACTGTAGACATTTTGGGCCTTCAGTTTAATGCTTTTAGTTTATCATCTGACGTGTATTTAAAAGAATATCTCCTTAAAACACGTCAGTGTAGTTAGCTATTTTTCTTAAGCAGGTTTTAGCTTGAAATGGCAGACTGACAGTAATGTAACTACTTTGTTGTGAGAAGCTTGTAGCTTCATAGACTAGTTTTAACATGTTTATTTAATTAAGCATTACACGTCTAAGCTATAAAGAAACACACAGCAGTGTTTCGGACTTTAAGAGGAATGCGATTACAAGACATGTCAGGTACTTTACATTCTAGGTTTCACTTGCTCATTTACTCACCAAAAGCATTTTAATAATACAGCCAAAGTGCAAACGGAAAGTTGATATCTTCAGTCATTCCGCACTTCCAACTTCTTATTTCTCATCACACTATAAATCCCTGGCTTTAGACTTCCACACGAGCCACTCAGTCCATTGCAGGTGCAACAATTCTGGCAGAAAAATATTCCCAGTTCACTAAATATATCAGCTCTTGTTCTGGAAATTTTAACTTATAAGTCAATATTACATTGAAAAAGTTTCCTGTCATGATTCATACTTAACGTTTATACACACATACCTCGTACAAAAGGTTGGAGGTCAGTAAGATACATTTATTTTATTTACTTTTTAAAACTATTACTTTTATTCAGCAATTACAAATTAAATTGATCAAACCAGGCTGTTGGTATTGGTACAAAAAAATGTATACACATGCATTCACATAAATGCTATTCTTATGAACTTTCTAGTCATGAAAGAATCTTGAAATTAAATGTCACTTCACAAAAATATTAAACTTAACGTTGAAAAAAAAAATTATTTCAACTCTGCAATCACAAAAATATTTATATTTTTAAAAATACATAATTTAAATTGCAATATTTTACAATATTACCGTTTTAACTTTTTGAGCAAAATGGTGAATATAAGAGACTTCTTTCATTAATATTTACAAAATCACTTACAAAAACATACAAAACCCTATCCCAAACCTTTGAACAGTAGTATGCATATACATAATATTTTTAAAAGGATTCATTTAAATGCATTAACACTGGAGCGTTAGAGAGGTGGGGGACATTAGTCAACTCAGTTTACTTATGCAATGCTTTTCACAGTACATATTCTTTAAAAAGAGTTTCAGAAAAAGAATGCCTGTGTCAATCAATTGACCAGAAATAACTGCTGTATAAAAGCCTTTAGAATAGTCTGACAGTTTCACAAACTTTACTAAGGAATGGGAGTGTCGGTAGTTAAAGGCTAAATTGTACTAGATGGTGGTAGTAGTGATGGTCTGACTGAGTCTTGGCTAGGCACATGTCTTAGACATGACCTAATACAACCCAGACTTCCAACTGCAAGCTCTCAGCATTTGCCAGGATAACTACAGTAAATGTGTTTTGCTGGTAGAAGAGAGGGACCAATGTGAGAATAATAGAACTTAAGAAGTTTGAGCTGTCAAACCCATACATTACAAGCACCAAAATTTGTTGAAAAACACATAATAACAAGCACAAGCAGCCCACTGGAGACTTTGACTATTACTCCCTAGTCCACAGTTGAGGAGTAATGATTGTGGAGTTTTCTTTTCCCAGTCCCACAACAGTCAGTTTTTCCAAGTCAAATAATATTTATTAACTAATGAAAACAAAATTAGAGAAGCAACAACAAGACTTCAGGAGAGGGAATGGCCAGTGTTTCAAACATAACATCATCTACCTAAAGGGGAGAGGAAAAACTAACCAACCAGATTTTTAAGTAAATACAAATAAACAAAAATCTGCCCTGACTCCGTTTCTAAACTGAAACAGGAGAAAATAAAGGCACATTTGAATAGAAAATGGCACCCAGCCTTTCTACAGCTTTCTTGGTCCAACAAAACCGAGGGTTTTAAAGGAAAAAGAGATGTTTGAGAATTGATAAAGAGTATATCTGCCAAATTCTATTCCACACCATTCTATTCTGGTGGGGGGTGGAAAATTTTTTACAAAAATATGTGTATGTCAATATGGAATAATAATAATAATAATAGAAAAATAAAATAAAGTATTCTTGTAATATTTCAATCTATAGCCTATTTATATCTATATTTCGATTTATTTTACATTTCAGCTGTCTTATTTATATATTTTTCCAAGCAATAAACCAACACAAATTTATTTTGACTGTAAAAAGCAGAGAGCTCTTAAATCTTCACTTTTGTTGATTCGTGCTTCTCATTAAAAGCATGGGAAGACTGTTGACATGCTGCGTTCCCAAATGCACATTAAAGCACCCCAAAGATCATGCAAACACCTCTGGATAATAAGCCTCTTGTATGCAAGAACACACAGCATATATATTTGATTAAATCTCAGCCATTAAGTCAGAATCGCAGTTTTGATTTTATTTCATTTAATCATGCAGCTCTAACAGTAACAATTCCTAATGTCAGTTGAGATGGGGAAAAAATAAATAAATAAATGTATACTGTACTTGTTCCCTGTGTCATTTGCACAACTCTTTGGGCTGAGTTTATACATTTCCTATAATCTGGAATCCGATGTATCAGCCTAAATAGAAATTCACTTTAGTGAGCAACTGGAACATACATCATGACAACTGACTTAAAGCTGTACATCCTTGGATTTCGAAGGCAAATAAACAGAAAGCAATCAAACAAACATAGGCAGCAGAAGAATGGAGTGGGGTGCCGTCCTCCACCTCCTCCTCTGGAACCCTGTTGGTTTGCCTTATGTGTTGGTAGCATTTGCTACAATACGGTCTCTCTTTGATACTCCCCTTTGCATGAGAAAGGAGGTGTGTTTTTCAATGTATAAGAATCCAGGGGAAATGTAAGCATTTTTTTGAATGCCTCCACGATCTGTCAGCATCTCCCACCAAAGAGGGTTTTCAACCCTGAACAAACAGCATTGTTAATAGGACGAGGCGGCTGCTGTCAAACGAGAAGAACTGAACAGAGAATGATACAATAAGACAGAAAGTATTGCAGGCTCTTACTGTCGGCTTGTGCACTCAAGAGGACCTGCATTCTTGCACATCATAAATAGATACAAATTACAGCAATCATCTGGTAAAATACCACTCGTAATGATATCTGTGTGCGTGATTATGAATAACATTACATCATTCTGTGTAAAGAGATGAAAATGTATTTATAATGGCTTTAAATTGCATAACAAAAATTGAGTGAGCTGCAACTCAGAGCTGTTTTCCATCTGCTATGTAACATGGTTATATAACCAAACAACAGATCAAATCAATACAGAACTTTAAAAGATGACTTGTATAGAGCATATGGAATGCTTCTGACAAAATCTGTGCTTGATGTACACTTTTTTTCTTTCTAAACTGGGGTGAATGTGTCATTTAACAAAGACTTTTAGGTGGAAATGCCCTGAATAAGCTGATCTTTGTTTTAGTTAACCGTGTCACACAAGAAATGCATGGTTTAAAATAATATGCTATATGTTGTATGCTCACAGTAACATGTTCATACAGTATAATTACAGCAAAAATAATTTGATAAAAAAGAAAGAAAAAAAAATCAATCCCTTCTATTGGAGCAATTCAAGCTAGTACTACATACATGCAACACCATGCTTCCACAAATCTGCAGTCAGTCCAGCCACAGACATGGAGCAGGAAGCACGAAATGAGAGCTGTTCACACAGGATACATTCTTGCATTCAAAAACAATTACATGGTGCTGTGGGATGGAACAGAATGCAAGGTTCTCAAACTTTTTTCAAAACGGCAGCTTAAAAATGCAGAAACCCTCATGCAAGACTTGACAGCATCCAAAGACATTTATCTGACAAATTTATATGTACTTCAACCATTAAAAAAAAACAAAAAAAAAAAACATTACGTGCAGTTTAGACACATTATTTAGATCTAGAAAAACAAAGTCAGCAACAATACTGAAATAAATAAATATACACATACTAATCAACATTTAAAACATGAACATTTGGTCATCGTTTACTCTTTATCATGCCATTTAAATCCAGTATGATAATCAGAATGTCCTTGAGTACCAAGACTCTCTTGCACCAAAATGTAAAAAAATAAAAATAAAAAATAAAAATAAAAAGGTACTTCATACCACTATAGAGTGGGGGGACTATGACGTCACTTTGTAGGCGGATCGGCTGGTTCCCTCGACAAAAAGCTTTTGGATTATCGCAAAAAATAAGCTCTGTGTTCAATCATAGTCCATGAATCTTACACGTTTTGTCCATCAAGATAATCTTCAAAAAATAATACAACTTTTATGAATTTTGAAGCCTAAATAAAAGCACCAGAACTATAAAACGAACTACAGCACCACGGTCGCTCGCCTTCAACGTCACCACCACCATGCTCCTGACAACTTTTTCAAACTTATTTTTTAACTGTCCAGTGAAAAGGATTTACTCTGTATATGAATTTTAATCAACGCTACATGAACCTTTTCATATAAATTGGAATAAATACAAAACTACACCCAAACTAAAACTGAAATGAGACATTAGTAATAAATAGTATAGTGAATAAATGAAATAATCATAACTAAAAGACATATGAAATCACGTATTTCTGTTAGCTACATTTCAAAATAAGGAGTATTAAAAGTCAATAAATCCTTGATTAATATGTATATTTTAATTAAAAACATGTCTCCACATACTATTCAATAAATTTCTAGTGAATATTAAATAATAGCAGAGTGAGCGAGTTTTTAGATATGGTAAGATTAACCTTTTTTTTGTGAAAAAAGTACCAAATTTCAGCTATCGTTTTGTTAGGGTGGGTACACAATGTTATTTTATCCTTGCTTCTAGAAAATCTTCAATCTATATGTTTTCTAACAGCTTCATGTGACCTTAAACATTTAAACATTACACTGTAAAAAAAAAAAGTTGAGCCAACTTAAAATTTTAAGGCAACCAGCTTCAGCAGATTTTTGAGTTTTCTCAACTTGTCGTTTTAAGTTTATACAACAAAAATTTGAGAATCTCCCACAAAAATAAGTTGAGCAAACTCAAAAATCTGCTGAAGCTGGTAAAACAGTGTAACACATTTATAGTGTAATGTGGTGTTTACATGGACATGAGTTTACCTTATGGTACGAACCCAGAGTCTCCGTATCAGGAAAGCAATAAAACAAGCATCAAAGAATTGTGTTGCATTTCGAGGCAAAGCAAAAAAAAACATTGTCGAACAACAATATAAAATGCGGGAAAATTGGTTATTCTGCAATTAATTGTACTATAAATTATACTACAGTTGGAAAATACTGAAAATTGATAAACTGTTCGGCGTGATGACGTTTAATGTCTCCAACAGTGCCTGTAGTCCCATTTAGCATCTTGTTAGCAACCGTCTTTAAGAAACGTAAGTTTAAAAAAATCACGAGTGGGGTGTAACTGGTGTGTTTTATGTCACAGAATGAAACGTGAAAGTATCTTAAGCTTGTGTGAACCATGGACCTTATTTTAGGGGATTTAACCAAACTCCCATTCAATAAACCCATTGACTCTGGGACAATGGAACCGGAAGTGCTAAAATGCTAACTCGCTTCTGGGTTTTTGCCTACAAAGTAACATCATAGTTCCACCACTCTACATCTTGGACACTTTTGCAAAATGATACGTTTAGTAAAAACAAAGAACAACAGATATAGATCTAAAGCCACTTGTTTTTTACCTAATTCATTACTTTTCTGCCACAATAAGTTTGCTGAATTATCTTCATTTGGAGGCTTATATATTGTTATGTGCAAATATTGCTGTATGCCATTATTTGTGATTGAGTGTAATGTATAAATCTACTGGAAGTCAACCTTGGGGAAAAAAAAAAAAAACAGTACTAAAAACATTTTTTTCCTCTGAAAAGATTTATCTCTGGTAATGTTATCTTACTAATGAAAAATGAAGTGATGCTTGTCTCTGAGCTAAAAATGTTAGCTCAGATTCTGTTAGACTATAATTGCAGTATCTCAAGGGAAATAGATGAATAATTTGCTTCTTTCAGCAACTGTGACAAAGCTGTTCATTGAGTGCATCTTCACTGAGCTCCCCCGAGTAGGTTCAACTTCGATTAGCTACATTACATTTTGGGTTTTGTGTCTCTGCATGGAGTTTATGTAGAAAGAGCATAAATTCATGACAATTTGCTGTTATCTTTTACAGATTTGTAAATGTATTTAAATCAACTAACATCCTGCCAAAAGCTTGCCTCCCATGACAGGGAGCTTATGGTAATTTTGACCTTTCACTGTGTGTTTTTTAAACTTCTGCTAGGGTTTTCCTGTAGGATGCACTACGCTGCAACCAAAGGAAATAGAAACAATACAACCAGTGAAAAGATGGCACTGAGGTCAACCAAAAGAGAAAATGCAGCTTTTGCTGAACATCCCTGGTGCGTAGATGCCTAAAAAAAAAAAAAAATGTTTTCACTGGGATTAGAAATCTTGTCAAGTAGATCTACATTCTAGAAAAAACAGGTTCCAAAAGGGTGATTTCCACAGCGATGCCTTAGAAGAAACATTTTTAGTCCCCCAAACAACCTCTCAGTATACAGCTCACAAAATAACTATTCTTTCCTAGTGTGAAAAAGATTTTAATAATATAAAGAACCTTTTTACACTATAAAAGAACTGTTTGTGAAATTGAAAGGTTCCATGGATGTTAAAGGTTCTTCATGAATCCATCAATGCCAATAAAGAACCTTTATTTTTATTGCAGTTTTCTGATGTCACTAAACCAGATCTACACTGCAGTTGTAATAATATTTTTGCATACTTGCTATGAGGTTGCAAAGATATTTGCAGTGTTTTGCTAGTCAAGAGCTCAGTCCCAAATCTTTTTATATATGTCCCTCCTTCAGTGCAAGTCTGGGCTTTTACCATCTACCAGGTGATAATGGTAAGTCTGATCACTTTGAAAAATAATAGCACACCTCTCCTCAACAAGCCACACCAAGCATAAGTCATGCAGAAATGTGATATCCTGCTGGTTTACCATGGAGACGGAAAATGTAACCACGTAAGGAAGAGAGGAAATGGTTTGTGATGTAATCCTGTACATGCACATGTGTATCATCTCTATGGGATAAAACCAAACAGATTTCTTCCCATGCTAGACATCATTAGTCATCATAACTGCTGGTGCATCACACGGAGGTAAATGAGCCTTCAGTACCCCTCATTTACAGACATTTCTGATCCCATATGTAATGCAAATGACTGTTCACCATGTTCAAATCCAAAAAAAAAAAAAAAACATGCAAGAAATATTAGCACTTGCAGGATTTTATGACTTTTTCCTTAGTATGTGCATTCTCTGAGGTCAGTGTCTACAGTAAATCATGGGAATCATTCAGTACTGCTGACGAGGAATAAAGCAAATTTATGGCTGGGAAACTTGTACTGCAAGAACACAGAGTAAATGTACTGTAAACTGAAATAACACAATAGAGCACAGAAATATACTGCAAGTTACACAATGGGATCTCTAGGTATTACTAAAGTTATACAGACATGATAATAAATAATTAGGGTTGCAAAGGGGCGGAAAATTTCGGGGAAATTTCCATGGGAATTTTGTCTGGGAAATTTTGGAAATATTCCAAGTTCGAAACTTACCAGGAATTTTTGGGAATTTCAGGATTTATTGATGAATATAACTTATGAACAGTGTTTATTCAAAATATAAATCTTTTCTAACAATACAAGTCTTTACTACTACTCTTTATTAATTGAGCACATCCTTGCTGAATGAATTTTTTTTTTTTTTAAAAAGAGAAAAGATGCTGACCCCAAACTTTTGAATGGTAGTGTATTGTTAAAAAAGGATTTCTATTTTAAATAAATGTTCTTTTTTTAAAAACTCTCTATTCATCAAAGACTCCCAAAAAAAGAATCACAGGTAATAATGATAATAATAATAAATATTAAGCAGCAAAACGGTTTCCAAAATTGATAATAAATAAGCATATTAGAATGATGTCTGAAGGATCATGTGACACTGAAGACTGGAGTAATGATGTTCAAAATTCAGCTTTGCATCACAGAAATACATTATATTTTAAAGTATATTACAACAGAAAACCATTATTTTAAATTGTAATACCGGCAAAACTGCGCAATATTATTTTTTTCCCCTTTTTTTTCTGTATTTTTGATCAAATAAATGAAGGTTTGATGAGCAAAAGATATGCAATGTTTTAAAACATTAAAAATAGTAATGTGTCCAAACATTTGACCAGTACTGTACTTCTGTATGATAACAGAAAACTTGCTAACAAAAGGAACATCACAGCTTGAGCTATATAGCACATACCTCATAAACTGTCTAGCTACTATATAAACACCTTTTGGTATTTACTAGTTAAACTTGAATCCCATTGATCAAATATATTTAGAATATCAAAACTTAGATGTAGTTTTTGGGCTCAAATGCAGCATCAAGTGCTCAAGTGCGGCTTCAGAGAAAATGGAGGGGAATCCCCCTCTTAGGTGACTAGAGAGGATTGTGTGTGGGGGGAGGGTCATTTTTAGACTTTTGTTTTATTATTATCTCACCTAAATGTTTGTTCAGTTAGTGTATTTGTTTTTAGGTATAGCCTAATGTAGTTGCACAGTATATTACACAAAGCACAAAGAAGTTTTAAACAATTTTTTTGTAATATTCATGTGATTATATGAATATTTACCAAGATAGACATTTTGATATTTTGTGTGCAGGATTTAAGAAATGATCTGTGCATGTAGGGGGCGTGCGATTGAGCAATGTGTAGAAATTAAACTGAAATTGCATTAAATCTGGTTGTTTTAACCAAGATTTAGTCCTCAACTACATTTAAGATCCCGGTTCCTGAAATGTAGCAAATTTCCAGTTTATTCCCATTAATTCCCGTTAATTCCCATGGAAAGTTTCCAGTCTTGAAAATTCCCGGAATTTTGCAACCCTAATAATAATATAACTTTAGATTTTGTAGTTCATACTGAATGGAGACTTCTGTTCTCCATTATTCTACTCCACATTACTTACTGACCGACAGATCTTTAAGCATTAACAACACTAAAATGAATGCAAACACATAAACATACAGATCCACATGCACTTGTAAATCAAGTTTTCAACAGAAATAGCTAATCCACGAAGTCATTCCACCGTGAAATTAAGCACACACAAACATGCTAACATGAATGAATCTATGTGCAAAGCGCTTATTGCTTTTACATAATTCTTTGCACCACACTTTCTAATACTCTTCATTTTCCAAAAGATGAGAAATAGCTTGTAAATGCTTTCAGATGTGACTACAGATATCGAAATTTCCCCTAAACCAAATAAGGTCAAAAAAGAAAGCACAGAATGAATTCATTTAAAAAGAGTCTTACTCTATTTTTCATCCAAATTTACCCTTTCATACTCCAAGCAGTGAAGCAGTTTCATAAATATCAGAAACTACAATCACCTTCATTTAGAACCTGATTTCGATACTGTGTAATAATGGCTTTGCTGATTACAATAATGATTTGTTTCGTGTTGATAAGTGATGAAATCTAGATGATTAAACTGACATTTCATTTTGCTTTAAGGAGCATCATTAATCAAACACACCTTTTTTCTCTTCCTGCTGATTAGAATCCTGTTTCCAGAGCATGATTTCATAAAGCATCAACGATGCTTCTGAAGCACAAACACGCTGCTTAAATCCTTATTGTGCAAACTGCCTAAAGGGCTCTGACAGTTGCACAAACACCTTATGACACTGAACCCAAACTGGAAAACTACACCTACACACCAGTCAATTGTTTCACAGAAACAATGAGATTCAGGATGCAAGGCTGCCATTGAAAACCAGCAGCGCACAATGCAAAATAATGTGACATCACTGTATTGGAGATTATAAAACTCTACTTAGCAAAAACAGCATTAAGGAAGATATCTGAAACCTCTTTACATTAGCTTTGAATCCTAATACAGCCTGTTTCCACCTCAGATTACAAAATAAAACAGGTTCATGTGAGATAAGAAAATTCACATTGTGAGATAAAATTACAAGATAAATATACGACAAGAAACAAATGTAAGAAAAAAGCAACAACTAGGAGATATACACTATATTGCCAAAAGTATTGGGTCACCCCCTTCTAATGAACAGGTTTGACTACTTTAGTAATTTCCATGAGTACAAATCTTAATGTTTAAGCATATAATGATATTCTAGGGAATTGTGTGCTTCTAATTTTATAGCAAGAGTTTGGACAGGACCCTTTTCTATTCTAACATGACAATGCGTCTGTGTATAAGGCAAGGTTCAAAAAGAAATTATTGATTCAGTCAGTGTGGAAGAACTTTACTGGTCTGCAGAAAGCCAAGTCCTAATCCCAGCTGAACACCTCTGGTGTGACTTTAAATGCAGACCTTGAGCCAAAAACTCATCACCAAACACCAATGACTTGTACATATGGGTACAGTCATTTAAGACACTTCCAAAACTGTTGCAACAGAGATGGAAATACAATTTTTAAATACATGAATTATGTTTCCATCTTTGTTGCCACAGTTTTGGAAGTGCCTTTTTCTGTTCTAAAGAACGGGGTGTCCCAATACGTTTGTCCATATAGTGTATGTACAAGTCATTGGTGTTTGGTAAAGAGTTTTTGGCTCAAGATCTGCATTTAAAGTCACACCAGAGGTGTTCAGCTGGGATTAGGAATTGGCTTTCTGCATTTAGAAAAAACATCTTAAGCATTTCTGATGTTAAACCATGTTAATTGCCATGACTGGATCATTTAAGCAGGCCAGATTGTATGGAATGCAAGTAAGTAAGTAAGTTTGGAATTTCAAACGTTTTGGGTCAGTAATACTTTTTTAATGATAAAAATATAATAATGTAAGATTTCATAGTAATATTTTTCTGTATTTTTGCTTAAATGCAGCTTTGGTTAAAAAATTAAATAATAATAATATATATATAATTCTATGTATATGTATGTGTGTATGTGTATGTATATATATATATACATTGTATGTGTATGTATGTATATATATATATATATATTATATATAATACACACACACACATGCATATATATACACATACATACATATATACATTTATATATATATATCTCAAAACAGAAAAATGCTATATATATAACAGTTTGTGTGTGTGTTTGTGTAAGGTGTAATGGCTGTAATCTATCAGTGTTTACATTTCACAGAAGCAACACATCCAATGCTAACCAAGTACATTGAAGTACTATCGAATTAAAGCGATAGGGATTTTAAACTGAGGCACAAGAAGATGTTGGCAGTGTAGATCGGGGGTGGGGGGGTGAAGAAAGGCCTTAAAGGCTTCAGAAACTTCTACAGAAAAAAAAAAAACACAGAAAAAGAAAAACAAATGAGCTGCACGTCTGATTCATCACGTACTGCAGAATCTCTTCCCAGCATGATCACCACTGACCTCCTGTGCATGCCTACTAGAAACAAAACCATCACCCAGCACTCTCCAAACAGCAGCGCTTACGCTTTCACTGACAACAAGATTAATATGGAGTTAACATGACTATGGATAGGAAAGGCAATAGCAAACATTTTGCAAAAGTAATTGAATTTTTGTCTTATAGGCTCTAGCATTTCAGTGATCCTACATAGAATAAGTGGAGAATGGAATGGGGAAAAAGTTAACTAGCATATTTTATATTTCTCTGTTTAGCGCTCTATAGTAGTAACTGTGTTGTGCAAAAGTGTCATCATTTACATTCCCACCTAAATGAAAAATGGATTTCATTCTCTATTCTATCCATCTCTTTACCTGTTCATAGCTCAGAGTGATCTCTAAACCCCTTAGCATAAAAATAAGAGATGACTCATCCTCACCTCTTGTGCTGGTGTTAAAAATAGCAAGTCAACATTTGTAGATAAATTGGACTTTTGAGAAGCCTTTATATAAGCAGAAAGACTGAAATAGATGTAGAAATATACTGGATTTCAGAGGGTCATAGATATGTCTAAGAATGGATCAGTCAATGAATTTAGAAAAATAGCATCAGAATAACCCTCAAAAATGAGATTGTTTTCAGTTTTTCACAACATTAGATTATTTGTATTTATTCGCTATTTGCCATCAAATGCCACAAACCAGCTTTGGTAGTCAGCGCATTTGTTCAGCCTGATAAATCACTTGCTGCTGCCAGATTGAAACATTACATCTTATTAGTATTCTCATGATGGCGTGCAGCTGGTGACTAGTGAGAGTGGACAAGGAGCATGTGTGTATGATTTCACAAGGAAAGTAAAATAATGAGACAATTAAAAAAATAAAATAAAAACACTTCTCCTCCCTTTTGTTATTGACATTTATAACAAGAATATTAGAATTTCAAAAACAAAGTACCGTATTGTCCCGAATATAAGACGACCCTGATTATAAGACGACCCCCCTTTTTCCAAATGTACCTTTTGGAAAAAAGGCTTTTTGAAATCTAAATCTTGTTTTTTTTTTTATTATTATTTTCAAATTGCATATTTTTTCCTATTTTAATTTTTGTTTTGAAAGTATGGTAAATACTGGTAAAATGTACTAACAATGACATTGAAAAATATACACTTTTTGATATACCATTGAAATAACAGGTAGCCCATCTGAATTATATGACATTTAGGCTATCCATCTCATAGCCTACCAAAATTTTATCACAGTAGAAGTGAAATCTTATTGTAGTCTTCAAATCTGGGTACTGTCTTATGTTTTAAAATCACTTACAGAGGAAGTTTGTTCCCATCAGGCTAACATAACAGTCACGACTCGTGCCGCTGTAAGCTTTTCTTTTTCTTTTGTTTTCACTTGCGATCTTTACAACACACATTACATTACATATTTCATGGCACACTCGTTTTATGCGTTTTTGGCGCCACCTGTTGTTGTGGGTGTATTACTGACATGTTAAAGTCTAGACCCGGAATATAAGACGACCGCGTTTTTTCATATGTGTTTTCAAGAAAAAAACATCGTCTTATATTCGGGTCAATACGGTATTATATCTTTAAAACTTCTCAAAATAATTAAAAAAAAATGATTTGGTAAGACTTTACAATAAGGTGTCATTTATTAACATTAATGTATTAACTAACATGAACGAACAATGATAAATACATTTATTATAGTATTTATTCATCTTTGTTAGTGTTAGTTTAATAACAAATACAGTCGTTCATTGTTAGTTCATGTTAATGCACAGTGCATTAACTAATGTTAACAAGCACATCGTGTAATTTTAATAATGCCTTAGTAAATGCTGAAATTAACATGAACTAAGATTAATAAATGGCGTAGAAGTATAGTTTAATCTTAGTTCATGTTAACTAATGTAGTTAACTAATGTTAACTAATGAACCTTGTGGTAAAGAGTTACCAATTATTTTGTATGATTTGAGGCTGGAAATCACCTGCCTGATTTTCATTTTTGTGTATTAATTAATTTTTTATTTTATTTAATTTAATTTTATTCCAACACCTAAAAACATAATGGAGAATTAGTTGGTAAAAAAAAAAAGTATGGAAAACCTTTCATATAATTCTACTTCTTAGCCCCTTTAAAACAAAGTTAAACAAATAATTAATCAGAAGAAAACATCTACATATGGATGATAATTTTGAATGAGTCACACACTGATACACGGGTTACCTTTCCAGCAAGCCATCTAAATCTATATTTTATTTCTTTTTTACCTTCTGTCCTCCTCTTTTTCAGGGGAGCTAATTAGCAAACTAAACTAAGTTTCAACAGTTCTTTGCATGAGGTTAGATCACATGTTTTCCATAAAATGAATTTCCGGTCTTATTTCTTATAGTTTTTTTTTTAACCTTAAAATAAGTAATGTAATTCATAACACAAACATCATGTAATATTTTCCACTCTATAATGAGTAACATTCTCTGGATTTAAAAGGCATGAACTTGCTAATAGGGTTTTATGCAGTATTTTCTTTTCAGGTGCTCAGATGGTGCCAAACTGTTTCATATGCATAATCATTATCAAATAAGTGTATGCAAATTAAAACATTATACGCAACACAGAAGAATATGGGCAAAGGATGATGGTCTCATTTTATATTTTCAGTTGAAAAGCTACTACTGTATTCAATGAGCGTTAGAAATTTACATTTTGCTGAAATCTACACATTGGAATAATGTAAATGAAGCACTTTTTTTTACACTACTATGATCATCGATCACGTTGAAAACACGTCAGCAGCTTTGGGCTAACATTTATCTACAATATAAACTGCTAAGTGATGGCCCATTTGTATGATAGATTTACCTTCATACAGTCCCTATGCATGTCAGAAAATAAACAATCAAGCTCTAAAAGCAATACAAAACCTTTGGGCGGATGCCGATAACACCATTGAGCACTAGATTTATCAAAACTAGCAATCATTTACTAATCAAAAACACTTAAATATTTACATGAGGAATGATGTCTATAGCTGATACCATTGAGATGAGATGTTTCTGCATGCATGTATCTGTGTATTTCACCAGATATAGTTTAATATTCAGTAAGAGCTTCAGAAATGAATGAGAATGACATAGAAAGCTCTCACTTATTCCAAGTCATAAAGGCAGCTGAATAGATACACTGCAGTCAAACAGACAGTACTAATAACCTATAGGCAGAGGGAAGCATGCATTACTGTAAATGATCTGGCTTTCTTGTAACAGTGAGCTCAAACTAACAAATGAAAGGAAAGAAACACCAGAAGAAAGCATTATTCCAATTTCAAGATGCACCAGACCAGATTACAATGAATTTCATTTTATGAATTGTAAAAAGCTGCTTTGCCTTTTAATATTGTTATTTTGTAATGCACAAAGGGTGAAAAGTTCAAATACTGTCCAGATGGCAAACTGAAAGGGACTTTACTTAATAAGATGACATAAATAGATTTGACCTAATCAAACTGCCATTTAAAACCAATCCTGCTTCTGTTAGCTCCGATGCCTTGATGTGAGATGGATGCAGCTCATTACTGTGCTTTTTAAAAGCCATAACCTGTCAATAAAATGCAATTAATGACATCTATAATTTTACTAAGCTGTGTGGTAAACAAGACAGAATAAGATAAAGAATCTTATTTTAAACATACTTCTAATAATCTCTTGCGAATACAGCATAAACACGAATCACAATATTTCCATATATTTGTATATTACTTAGGATATTCTTGTTTTTTTTTTTTTTTTTTTTTAACTTGCTATGTTGGTCTAGCTCAGCTCTGTTCCCCTCAAAATCCACCACAGTGATGGTACATACAGTACAGAATGCCATTTCCCATGACCAAATGTCCCCGAAAGGTCTTATAAATCAACTTTAATGGTATACTATGACTCTGAATGACACATTATTAATCAAGCTAAACAAGTTTCTGATAGATTTTTTAAAAATGTTTTTCCTTTCTAACACAGCAGCTGTTACACACAAGGTCAATGAGCTTTAAAGGGCAAATAATCATCATTTTGGCATCATCTGTGTGTTGAAATCAGAGAGGAAAGTATGATTTCCTTTTTTCCGTCCATACAGGATTTCTCTAATTAGGTTCTGCCACTTTCCTTTGTGTAGCCAAAGAACAAGATAATGTGATCATTTAAAATACATTTAAAACAATAATATTCTGAAATAGTTTTAAATAATCTAAAAGAACTGTTTTCTATTTTAATATATTCTATTTTAAAACGTAATTTATTCCTGTGATGCAAAGATTAATTTTCTGAATTACTTGAGTCTTCAGTATCACGTGATCCTTCAGAAATCATTGTAATATGCTGACTTGGTACACATGAAAAATGTCTTATTTATTGTTGAAAACAGCTTCTTAATATCTTTGTAGATAAAAAAAAAAAAGAAAAAAAAAGTCGCTTCTTGAATAGTATGTGTATTTATTTTTGGGTCTCAGGGGACTGTTCACCCAAAACATTTTTTTTTATTGTTGGTATACATGTAAGTCTTTGGCCATTATACTGCATTTTTCTGTGACTACCAAAGTACTTCCGAGTTAAAAGTCATTCATCTTTGAAAAACATGTCTCATGTGTTCCATTCAGCAGTTTCTAAATGCAAAAACATGATCTACGTGAATGGCCCCTAACACCCAGCATTCCAGCAAACACTAGCGTACGTATTTGAAACTCTTTTACTATTAAAAGCTTCAGGGTAACCCATATGGAAAGGCGCACAAGGCTACTTAATAACGTGCCCAAGGGGAGCGACAGTATGGAAGAAGCTCAGTCATAGGAACAGAAAAGGAGGAAGTAACCGACATTTGACACTGTGATCCCCCCATGTCTCTACTATAGAGAAAGCTAAAACTATTTTGGAATGCTTCAAAGCACAACGCGGCTATTTAGAGGACCGCAGAGTTCTGGGAAGCATTGTGGAAATACTGCAACTGACATGTGCTAGGCCTTTAAATAAGCCTGAGATGTCCGATACTCACACACTAATGTATGTAGTTGGAAAGGACTAACTCATACTCTTCACTCAATGAAAGATCTGTTATATATTATTATATTATATATTCTGTTATATATTCATGTGGTTGAACCAATTTACCCCTCATGTTGTTCCAAATCTGACAATTTCCTGCAATGTCAAATTCCACGTTTCATGTATAGCCCTCAAATGACAGATTGTTAAAAATGCTATTAAGTATAATTTGCATTTAACACATGGTATCTTGTCTGGTACACCACTCATTCTCTCAATTAAACTCTATCTGAATTTGTTCAGACAGCATTCATCTGTTCATAATCGTTTCCAATGTATTCTTGACTAGCAGGAAACTCCAAATGAGCATGAGCAACCCAGCCCATAAATTCATGCTAGTATAAGCTATTTTAAGGTAATAGGTATTCTCGACTCACATCAGTCGTTTACGAAGGAGAAATCTCTGACCCTGTTTACCACTACACTGTCTGCTGCGAGATGCGTGAGCTGGCGGGCAGTGATCCGCTTACGGCTGTGGCATCAGACTGGCCCGAAAACATCAGACAGGCAGGCGAGAGGAGGAATAACAATTAGCCTACTGCAGTGAGGACACTTCAGGTTGAATGGGGAAAAGCTGTAGCACTTGAAACAGCCAAAAAGACACACTTCATATACATTACACAAGTGATTCGGACAGTTGCATCATGATGTGGTATCATGATGGCTCCATTCCAAAAACCAGTATGGTTTTAACAGGCTAGGCAGTTCACTAGGTTTTAGAAGAGAGACAATGTCTACATATACAGAGTTATTATCAAATGAGGTTTTGTTTTTGTGCAATCAGTGAAAGATTATGACATCTTCTATTACAGCCATTAACTGTAATAGAAGTCTTTCTCAATTTGAGCAATATCATTAGTCTTTACCAACAATTACACTGCAGAGAATTTGCAAATGAACATATAAATAAATAAACGGTTGATCCATAAAGTGACCGAAAGTCAGCTTTGAACTCATCTTCATCATCATATAAATAATTAAATGAATACATAGATATTAGCTTGCAACAACTTGCAACAACAGAGATATTTTTTTTATTTAGATATTTTGCCACATACAGTCATGGCCAAAAATATTGGCACCCTTGGTAAATATGATCAAAGAAGGCTGTGAAAATTAATCTGCATTGTTAATCCTTTTGATCTTTTATTTTAGAAATAACAAAAATCTAACCTTTCATTGGATAATAAGAATTTAAAATGGGGGGGAAATATCATTATGAAATAAATGTTTTTCTCAAATACACATTGGACACAATTATTGGCACCCCTAGAAATTCTTATGAGTAAAATATCTCTGAAGTATATTCCCATTAATATTCACAATTTTGAGCACTCCAGGGTGATTATGAACATGTAATTATCCAGCCATGGCTTCCTGTTTCACAGAAATATAAATAGGAGGGAAAACAAAGCCCAAATTCCCTTAATCATCCATCACAATGAGAAAAACCAAAGAATATATTTCTAATGTGCAGCAAAAGATAATTGAGCTTCACAAATTAGTTAAGTGGCTTTAAGAAAAGAGCTAGAGCAGTGAAAATTCCCATTTCCACCATCAGGACAATAATTAAGAATTTCCAATCAACAGAAAATGTTAGGAAACTGCCTGGAAGAGGACGTGTGTCTATATCGTCCTAATGCACGGTGAGAAGGAGAGTTTGAGTGGCTGAAGACTCTCCAAGGACCACAGCTGGAGAATTGCAGAAAATGGTTGAGTCTCGGGGGCAGAAAACATTCTGACAAAAAAAAAATGTCAAACAGCACCTACATCACCACATGTTGTTCGGGAGGGTTTCAAGAAAAATTCTCCTCTCTCATCCAAAAACAAACTCCAGCATATTCAGTTATCAGACACGACTGGAACTTCAAATGGGACTGGCTTCTATGGTCAGATGAAACTAAAAAATGCGCTTTTTAGCAGCAAACACTCAAGATGGGTTTGGTGAACACAGGGATAAAAAGTACCCCATGTGTACAATGAAATATACTGCTGTGTTTTTGATGTTGTGGGCCTATATTTCTGCTGGAGGTCCTGGACATCTTGTTTAGACACATGGCACCATGGATTCTATTAAATACCAACAGATAAAAAAATCAGTAAGTGACTGACTCTGTTAGAAATCTTATAATGAGCCATGTTTGGATCTTCCAACGGTACAGTAATCCAAACACAAACCTCAAAAACAACACAAAACCAGCTTCTGCTATGGCAGTGGTTCTCAAACTTTTTTTCCACTGGGCCGCACTATGGTCCAAGTGCAAGTCTCACGGGCCGCATATCATTTACATATTACGTCACCAATACAAACCAACCAGATTTATAATATTATAGCCTAAATATTATTATATCTAAATGATTACATTTATTGAAATAAATAAATAAATAATTCTATTCACCATTAATAAAACACCTGATGCTGTCGGGAGCTGACCAATTTTGTGAAATTCGGCTCGGAAGGAATAACAGCACAATGAAGTTGCATTTGTAAATTGCAGTCTAAGACACGCACGGAAGTGTGACTTGATGCGCGATATTGCAGAAAATGTGTGTTCACAAACATAGCCTATATTGATCCAAATATGGAAAGCACTTTCGAATTTAATAATCTGAGGTTCTCTCCAGAGATGTTTTGCCACATTTCTGTGATTAAGGATGATTGCTGCGTAATATGGGTGTTTCCTTTTGCCTAAACATCTTCAAGTGAGTGGTGGGGCAAACCGAAAGTTGCTGCCGAAAGTCTAGCACTCTTCTTCATTGCTGATGCTGTGACTATTCTTGTTTGTACTGTATGTGTTCCTTCACTGGCATTTTAAAACATTACGTTGTTCTCCCTTAATAACAAAGTTGTCCATTCTAATGCTTAATTTGACCGAACTAATGACTATTTGTATTGAATTCTGCCAAAGTGTGCACTTGTAAGTGTTCGTTGAATGCGTAATGGTAATTAGGCCTAAGTGAGTAGGTCTGCTCATGTCTGAAAATAATATACTGTATGAAAAACAAAATTATTTTATATAAAAACATTATAGCTTATATTTATTTAGTACATTTTTTAATTAATGTAAAAACTAAAATGAATTGTTAAACTGGAAGTTATTTTTTAATTGTGTTCAGCATGGTGGGCCGCATTTGGATTCGCGACGGGCCGCGGGTTGAGAACCACTGTGCTATGGCCATTCCAGTCCTCTGACCTGAACCCTGTAGAAAATGAGTGGTGAACTGAAGAGAAGAAGCACCAACATGGAGCTGGGAATCTAAAGGATCTGGAGTGATTCTGGATGAAGGAATGGTCTCTGATCTCTTGTCAGGTGTTCTCTAACCTCAGCAGGTTTCAAAAGTATTGAATAAAAGGATGCCGTTACTTGCGGCCAATGTGTATTAGAGAAAAACATGTATTTCATAATGATATTTCCCGCCATTTTAAATTATTATTATCCAATGAAAGGTTAGATGTTTGTGATTTTTAAAATAAAAGATCAAAAGGATCAACAATGCAGATTAATTTACACAGCTTTCTTTGATCATATACCAAGGGTGCCGATATTTTTGGCCATGACTGTTTGTTTGACATCAGATTTGTTAAAAATAAATTAATAAAATAAAATAAATAAATAAATCTATATTCAAAAAGTTGTCCAACATACATGAAGCAAATTTATTTACAATAAAATGTAAACTAAAATGACATAAAAATACAAAATAGTAATGTTAGTACACAATAAAGATACAGATCCAAAGTCTGGTTCTAATCTAGAGCTCTGATTGCTGCAAACTACGGTGCCCAGGAAGGGACATCTTCGGTTCACTTAGTTTTGTCGTGGCCACGAGATATTAATTTGTGGGAACGTCATATTAACTCGTGGGAACGTGATATTATGTCGTGGCCACGAGATCATTTTGTCGAGGTAACGACATCCTTATGTCGTGGCCTTGAGATGTTATGTTGAGGGAAGGACATATTTGTCTAGTGGCCACGAGTTTAATGCATAAACAAACCTACGTGACCATAGCAACCCGGGATTATCAGAGATGGGTAAAACTTTTAATATTTGTAGATTATTATTATATTATTAGGTTATATTAACTTGTTAGGGCTATATTTTTATATTTATTTCATATAAATATATTTTATTATTTTCCCTTTCAATTTGTGTATCGCTTTACCTAATTAACGTTCTGTATAATTATGCTAGTATTTGCTACCATATATTTTACAAATACTGTTAACGCCTGACAATTATGCCAATACTTTATGATTGTAGGCTATTTATGCCTGTGTGTGATGATAAATGTGCGTGTTGTGTTTTCATTTACAAATGAAACTACGTGAATGATTTATTCATCAACGAAACACTAGGAAGTAGGCTATAATGTTAATAATTATTAATTCGCAGAAATAAAATGAAATATTTGTTAAATTCAACCTTTAAACTGCATTTCCAATAGGCTATAAATTCCAGTCAGCATAATCAAAGCTTTATGTTGAGCATTTACAGTAGGCTTATTTACAAAACTAGTCAGAACGTTATGTAAAGAGATCGAAATGAAGGGAAAAAACAAATATAAAAATATAATAATAGGCTAATAATAATAATGATGATAATGATAATAATAGTAATAGCTAATAATAATATACAAATATTATGGAAAAAGACGATCAGTTAATGGACACACACAGCTAGCAAGACTGTGGGATGGATAAAAATGTTTTCATGTAGGTTTATTTTATGCACTTTATGTAACATTTATTCATGATAAACTTAATTCAAATGCTGTTTACGTCGCGTGCAATAGCCTACACTCCGGTAGCCTATGGTCTATATAATAATTTAATTATGTAATAATTTCTATAATAATTAATATAATAATTTCTTAATTCAAATAAAATATTAATGAATCCATCTCTGATAATCCCAGGTTGCTATGGTCATGTAGGTTTGTTTATGCATTAAATTCATAGCCATGAGAAAAATATGTCGTTCCCTCAACATAAGTCGTCATGGCTACGAGAAATGGATGTTTCCGACATAAGGATATCCTTACCTCGACAAAATGATCTCGTGGCCACGACATAATATCACGTTCCCACGAGTTAATATGTCGTGGCCATGACAAAACTAAACCGAAGACATCCCCTTCCGGGCACCATAGCAAACAATGTGGTTAAAAATGTTACTTTTTATGTACACTCTAGTGCACATAGTGCCTGAAAAGGAACTCTGTGTGCCCTTCTGAGCACTTATAATTTCCCACAATTTCCCACAGTCTAATAGAGGAGAATGAAACAATCCTTACTAAATGTTTACAAAAACAAACCCCAAACCACTAAGAAGCATGAATGCATCACCAAACAGAGTCTGCTTGGTGCTGTGACCATAAATATAACTGTAACTTAGTTATTACTCACCTGAGTGTAACAGTACTCTATAGTTTGAACAATGATTTACAATTCATATTACCCCTGCTAAAAAATAAAAAACAAACATTAGAAGCCCTATAGAAACCATCACAGAAATTCCAATGGTTTCCATTAAAATGCCATTATAAACCATTAGCTTTTTCCAGTAAAACCATTACAAAATTCCTTTTTGTAGTGTGTTTTGGGCATTTTTCCAATAGGATTTAACATCCCACCAATAGAACATACCAGTAGACACCATTATATTTTCCATTAAAACCAATACATTTGCCATTATAACCATTACATTTTCTATTGTGTTTTGGGCAGGGTTCTATTGTTTGTTTCAGCAGGGACATTTGTATTTATTTTTACCTGTGCCATGCTGAACGGCAACAGGTGCTCTTAGTCACGGTTCAAGCCCCTCCTTCCGTCTCTTCACTCGTACTGAACCACCATCCCCACCTAGTGACTGAGTTCTGTTACTGCGCCTGCATTTGTGTTTGTGTTTGACATGGTTATAAACGACTAGACGTGAAAACAGGCAAGTATGACATAATATTTTGTTTTTGTTTTATTCTGTCATGACTCTGAAAGCTAATTTCGCCAGTTGTAAAACTATACAAATATAGACTAGTATAAATGTGCTTTTTAAGTTAATAAATTTTAGACAGACAGACAGACAGATAGACAGATAGATAGATAGATAGATAATGTAAAATACCAACATCCATCACTTACTAGAACACTTCTTAGAACAAAATGCAAGTGTGCTTCCTAGCAAGCAGTAAAAGAGTTGATGTGATGTTAAGGTGTTTCTCATTTAATGGTGATAAAAATGCATTGTTTTGATTATTATAATTTGATCTTTATTATATTCATAAAATGTAATAACCGACTGCCAATGTTTAAACAATTTAAAATTAACATTATAATATTTATACTTAGAAAGAATAAAAACTTTAAAGCAGTACAAGTTCAAGTTCATGTTTATTTATAAAGCACATTTAAAAACAACAAGTGTTGTACCAAAGTGCTGTAAAAATGTTTTTTTTTTTTAAACTCATGTGATTCAAATAAAAACATGCAAGATAACCCATTAAAAACTACTTTATAACCCCAATATTCTCAAGTAACACCATAGGCTAAAAGAATAAATGAGTCTTCAAACAATAAAAAAGGTTAATATATATTTATATATATATATATATATATATATAAAGGAAAACCAGGAACAATCAATTTGAAAAAAAACTTTTAAAATTTTTATTGTTGGCATTGCCAGTACAATATTCCATTTCATTTAATAACATGCTGCTCATCTGGTGGGTAAACAATACAACTTTCAGTAGCGTTTCAGCAGTTCATTCATTAGACGTTTTTCATGCTCGCACAGAGCGTTGAACAGGTCCTTAGCAATGCTTTCACAATTCACACAGGTAAGCAGTTTCCTCATCTTCTCTTGATCTGTTGGCTTCGCTCTCACATTTGCAACCAATTCATCATGTAGGTCAAGATCATCAATAATTGGATCAAAGTTCTTCACTTTTTGAATCAGTTTACTGGTGTTTTCTTTTAGAAACCTCTGATAATCTGGGAATACAAAAAGAAAAAAAAAGCATAAGATATTGGAAAGAAAAATACGTATATAGAATAGAGAGAAATAAACTTATCTAACCTTGTATTGGCCTGTGTTCACAGTCTCTATCAGATTTCTGGTCTATTAAGGGAAAAAAGATTATTATTAAAGAAATACAATACATGCACTACAACAAGCTATCTTATACAGTGTACAATGTGCCTTCAGTGGCTTTATGTATTATTTATACACTTTAAAATGTGACATATAAATGAGAGTTGCCATTCTAAATTACATTGTACCTTTTGCAATGACATTAAAGTATCTTACTTGATGAATTGGGTTAATAGATGAGAAAGCCCATTTGGATGGTCTTTGATTATTTATATTGTTAATTATGAGCACATTTTAATAACCAAACATAAAATGTAGGGTTTTTTGTGTGTGTTTTTAACTGTATTTTCATGTGTCCAAAATATGAAGGCATCATGAAAATGCAAAACCCATAGAAAAAAAAAAAAAAAAAACTACAAAATAAAACCTTATAGAAAATTTACTTTGGCCTCCAGAGGTACATGATCAACATTATCTGAAAAGAAGGTTAAGCAACTTCATTTAATTATTATTTTTAATAGTTTTTTCAGGCAATGTTTTTCATAGACCTTTTTTTATTATTTAATTAATTCATGTATTTATTTATTTATTGTTTGTTTGTTTTAGGCAATGTACATGTATTACACTTACAATTTGTCTGCACAACTTGTCTGCCAGAGGGTGCAACAGTCGTATTCATTTCAAAGGAGCTTAGATTTCCACCAGTTATGACAGGCGCAATTATACTGCCACCACCAGATGCAGAGTTTTTGCCTTTTTACATTAAAAAAAAAAAAAAAAATTCTGTCAATTCATACAATTGTTAATTGTACATCTGATAATGTTTCCCATTATTAATAAATATAAATCACACTAACATGTTACTTGGATGCCTGATTGTTCTGTCATATTTGTAGTCTCTGATGGAAAAAAAATAAAATTATTATGGATGTCAAAAATCATGCACGCATCCTATAAACAGTAATGCAGTGCATTACAGTGATCTGCCCAGTTTACCACAATACATATTTAAAAGTATTCACAGCAACTTCACACTTCTTTTCCATACAGGGAAGTTCGATATCACTAAAGGTCAACTATGAATAAAGAAATTTGAGGGCACCCATCTACAACTCCTAACTGAAAATCACATTATATTTGTACCAAATCCTTGTTAATGTATATACTGACTCATAGGCCTATACATCCATGTATACATACATGCATATATTATGAACAGAAAAAAGATTTAATCAAGATCTAAAATCTAACCTTGTATAGGCCTATTAAGACATTCTCTTCCTTTGTCTTTTTCTGTTTTCTGGTCTGTAACATTAAATAAATAAATAAATAGGATTAGTAGTTGTAGTAGTAGTACACTAAAGTTGAACAAGGCCTCTCTAAACAAGGACACTTGTAGCAACTCATAATGTAATAACTGCACATAATTTAAAAACTGCACATAATGTAATAAGTATTACATTATTATTGTAATAAAATGTTCATAATGTAATAATTTTCTCAAAACCTAAAATCTTTAGCTCATAAAGTAATAATAATTTTTCAGTGTAAGAAAATATTTTCACATAATGTAATAGGTTATTGTATGAGAAATGTATTACATTATGAACACACAGTGGCAGCTTATAATGTAATCACAGTTCATAAAGTAATACCAACACAATTTAAAACAATGTTTACAATATTATAATTTACTTTCAATATAATATATTTGACCACAAAATGTAGTAATGGTTTTATGTATAATAAGCTTTTACATTAAAAGAAAATTAGGCTTATTAGGCTACATTATGAACTTTTATTTTTTATAAAAAGCTTACTAATTTTGTGATTATGATATGCTTCGTCATTTTTAGTTGATTTGACACATTTTAAGTTTTATGCACCAAATTAAAAAATAACTATGATTACATAATTAGATAGTTATTTAATTTGGTAAATAACTAATTATGTAATTTTATGTTATATATATATATATATATATATACACACACACACACACACACAGTTGAAGTCAAAAGTTTATACACATTGCAGAATCTGCAAAATGTTAATTATTTTAGCAAAATAAGGGGGATCATACAAAATGCATATCATTTTTTATTTAGTACTGACCTGAATAAGATATTTCACTTAAAATAAGTTTACATATAGTCCACAAGAGAAAACAATAGTTGAATTTATAAAAATTACCCCGTTCAAAAGTTTACATGAGCTTGATTCTTAATACCTGAATGATCCAACACAATATTAAGAATCAAGCGTACCTATGTAAACTTTTAAATATCTTATTTTGGTCAGTACTAAATAAAAAATAACATGCATTTTGCATGATTCCTCTTATTTTGTTAATAAGATTCTGCAAGGTGTATGTAATCTTTTGAATTCAACCGTGTATATATGCATACATATATATATATATGTGTGTGTGTGTGTGTGTGTGTGTGCGTGTTAGGGGTTGAACGACTTCTGATTTTTTAAAGTCGACTTTTATGTGAAGAAAGTCAATTCGAAGTCGACTAGTCGCTGATGACGTCATTAATGAACAAATAAGTCTGGAGCTGTGACAAACACCTTGTGCACAGCTATGGCATATGACACAGTGCCGCCCACATGGCTATTGCTCCTATAACAGCTCATTTTTATCAGTTCTTTTGTCTTTATATTCGTTATATTTCTCACAGATTTCTGCTCGTTCTAAATCACATACAGATAAAGTTACACAGTAAAGATTACATTCATATGAATGCATTAGTGAGAGCGATTGCGTGTGTGAATTAATTCTACCTGGCAGCTACTCTCTACTAGTAATGAAGCTGTGGGATTTAGCTAATAATATATATAATAAATAATAAATATATGCTTGAACGTTTCAGTTTCTAAGCTATTTTATTGATAAATCGCAGAACAGTGTTGACAATACATTTACGCGCTGAACGATTCTGTGCGCGCGCGATCTGCGCGTGATGTACGCTCTACAGTCTGAAGCCTATGTGTGTGCGTTACAGAGCAGCAGCGCATTATATTAGAATGGCGATTAACTGACCTGTACTATAAGCTGTTTAATGTGCATTCTCCCGTTCAATTTCGAGCATCCAGTAATATAATCACACATGTCTTGTGGAGCGCTTTCAGAGTATGCATTTATTTGTCATTTTAGTTTGGAAACGGAGCTTAAATGTGGAAGTCCTTCAGAGATTTCTTATATTGTTGCGCCCTCTATAGGGCCAGCGACTAGTCGACGTCAAGCTTAAAGCGTCATGGCAGAGCATTAAAGTCGACTAGTCGATTAGTCAACCCCTAGTGCGTGTATGTATAAGATTTGAGATATAGTGATTTAAATGGTTGTTATAAAAAATTGTCTATATTCTACACAAATGTATAATGTATTTATAATTTTGGTGATATGATTCTCTATACAGACACTTTTATCTTCCTGAGGTAAATGTCACGTAGCTGACACGTTCTTGACAGGCTGTTGTACCGATGATTCCCTTGGTTGAAACAGCTTATAGGCACAGAAATGATGCGTGATTGTAAGTTGTAGCCTACTTTATTTTTTAACATATCCTCTGATGTACATTCATGTTATAACTTGTATTAAAGTTAAGAAATTCGTGCTCCATGCTGCCGTTGCCTGAGGCAGATAACGCGATCTATCCCACACTACATTAGACTTTGGAAACTTTTATTTGTTTTTTTCCAAATTTGTTCATAAAAAAATGCATTCAATTCAAGGACGTAGAATTTAGTAGGGGCGCAACTGAATTATTCCTAGCTATAATTTAGATCAAACAAAATATATTTATATGTAACCACTGTCATTGTTATCCTACCACGGACATTACCTGATAAGTTCAAGTAAATACGTTAGCAAACTGCGCTCTTTCAAAGATGTACATTTAATGCATGGCCAAAGTAAGTACATAATCTAAGTGTTTAAAACATGCAAAGTAGGACTGCCAATTGTTCCTGTATTTAAGTAACATTCCATATAATTCCATATGGAAAGCAGCATCAGATGTTTCTATTTACAACGTTTGCTGCGTCTGTTCAACCAATGAACTGAGATGAATGACAGGTTCAGTATATTTGAAATGATAAAGGGCGCACTCTTTGCACGCATTCTAGGTAATGCATTCAGAACTTTAATAAAAGTTTTTTTTTTTTTTTTTCAGTTGCACCAGTTTCACTTTGTGAACTGATTTTTATTTTGTATGTCGATATGAATGAATGAATGAAAGTAACGTTAGGCCTCTCTGCAAATGTGCACAATGCGCTTTTTCATAGCAAACTTACCTTCGGTGTCAACCGTTTTGATCCAGTCGCTGAGCTCAGGCGATATTTCATTCACATCATCTTCTTTTAGCAAATACAGAAAATCCCGACACGCATTTTCACCCCTTTCAAGGATGATGTCCAGAAGTTGGATAACACGGTCCTTCGCCTTCATTTCCTTCAAGTCACGATACTGCGACATTGTTATAAGTTTTTTAGCTTGAACATGTTGCAAAACAATAATATGATCCAAACTAAGCCATTTGATGAGCTTAGGTTTGTTTTGCAAGACGATTTCCTCCATTTTCTACGCCACGTTTACACTACAGCTTACGCATAAAAAACACTATAGCTAGTGCCAGACTTTACTTTCGTTTTCGGTTTGTGCGTTATTCCACCGCTGGATGGCGACTGTGCCAAAAGAAGGAAAGCTAGTACAAAACCGTATCTCACCGATTATGATGTAACTTTATTTGCAAACCTCTTCTGACATGAGATACATTTGTAAAACTATTACTAAAAACATTGTTTGTGTGACCTATTTTTATTATTATTATTATTGGTTTCAAGTGTTGTAGTTCAAATGGATGGGAAGAAACATTACTCACATGGTCGCTGATTTTCATTTATCCATGATTGAGAAAACAGAAAGTGACAGCAGGAGCTGACAGCTGACTCAGCAGATCTAAATCTAAGAGGTGAGACAAGCGCCCCGCTGACTGGGCATAAGCCAGTTAGGAAGGAGGAGGCAATGTCACCTTCATTAAAAATGAATTCCTTGTTAACATCCAGAAAATATAATCTCACGTGTATACATTAAAGCAAAGACTGGACAATATCCCATGTGCTATTTACAGTATGTGGACTCTAGAGTGCCCCAGTCAATAACAAGGTAAAGTCAGAGAAAACTAAAACTAATTGGTATATCATCAACACATCATTTTCCTAATGAACCCTGCAACCCTAAATATTATGCCCTGCAGATGTCTTTAAGATGTTGATGTTTAATTCATGCTGAAACATCACCATCTGTAAACCATCTGGGATGGCCTTAGTTCTCATTTAGCACACACATTTTATATGCAACTTAAAGCATATATTTATATTTGCAAATTAAATAATCTGATTAACTGTATCAACAACTCAAAAAAATCTGTCTATCTATCTATCATAATATCTACAGTATAACTAAACCTTTCGCAAATGGAGACACTGTAGCCACATTTACAGAAAAACAAAATAATTTTTCAAAAGCCAAACATGCTTGAAGCAAAAGCAGATGACATAGGTCAGTATGAATCATATTTGTTTTGTCACCAACCCTGCTTACACCAGCAAAAGAAAACTAAATCTATGTCAAGTGATGCCTCAGGTATCAAAACACGATCCAATCACATCTTAAACATAAAATAAACTAGAGAAACCTTTTCTTTTTTCTTTTTTCTTTTTTTTTTAAGACAAACCCTATAATCTGGAGGAGACTGCACTATATATAAGAGATATATTTTATTTCTTAGATATCACAAAATGTGTTTTGTGCAGAAACAGCTTCTGTATTACTTTTGTATGTATAAACTGTACTTTGCAAATACATATCTAAACAAATATGTATTTTAATGCTATAGCAGTGACACCTTGGAAAGCTCTCCAGCTTGATTTGAATTTAATCATTTAAAAATAATAATAAATATCATCCAGACTGAATCATTATTACAGCACAACCGTAGCAGCACACAGATTGCTGCAGGGAGGTTGCAGAGATGTCAGTCTAGTCAAGTTTCACGTTTAGTTAAAATGAAGCATCTGCATCTCTTTCATTTAAAAGAATAGTTTACCCAAATATGAAAATTTGCTGAAAATGTACTCAACATCAGTCCAAGATAAAGATGAGTTTGTTTCTTCGTCAGAACAGATTTTGAGAAATTTAGAAAGGAGAAAGCAATATTATGCTTTATAGATTTGTATTTTATTTTTTTTCCTTACAGATAAGTAGATTTTTGCTTCACAAGAATCGATGGACTGTAGTTGTGTGGATTACTTGTGGATTATTGTGTTTTTATCAGCTGTTTGAACTCTCAATCTGATGGCACCCATTCACTGCAGAGGATCCATTGGTGAGCAAGTGATGGATGCACGGCTAAATTTCTCCAAATCTGTTCCTATGAATAAACGAACTAATCTGCATCTTGGAAATGCCTGAGGGTGAATACATTTTCAGCAGTTTTGCATTTTTGGGTAAGCTATTCCTTTAACTAAGCACAGGAAGAAAGAGATCATCGGTGTTGGAATTCTTTTTATACTTTCTATGCCAATATTAAAAGCATTTGGAATTTAAACCTGGACGGTCTTTGAAGTCGACACCTCCTTGCATCTAAACAGTAGGTTTCTGTGGCAGAGCATCCCGTTCCTTCAACTCTTTCCAGAATCCCACTACCTCAGTGCTTTGTTTGGTGAAAAACAACAGATGGAAAGAGCAGGAGGGAATCATTTAGCTGGGAAGATCACAGCATGTTCAACAGCGCAGAACAAAAATCACAGAGCTATTTCCTATAACAGGACACATCCTGTTAAATGATCCACTGGGACCTCTTGACAAGCTACACAAAATCCACAGAACTAACGATCAAATTGCTCATATCAAATATTGTGTATTTTGATTCACTTTACAATATGACTAAGGCTTATTTTGGTAAGGTAGTAGTCACCATATTGTATAGAAAGGAAGATATAGATAGATAGGAAATTGGGTCACAAAATTGGGTCACTCCAATGAAGTGCAAGTAGTAAACAGTATATTTGGTTTGGCCACCAAGTAAGAAAAGACCTTCTCAAAAAGGACCAGAAACCAATATGTGTAGGCCATTGTGCTGGTTGTTAGCATTAAAACAACTTGATGTTTTGACCAAGCTACAAAGATACTTTCACATTATAAGAAATACACATTTTGAGAACCACAAGAAAAAAAAAGAAAAAAAAAAAAGGACAGTGTATTCAGTACAATTTGTACAACATTATTGTTATGGACATAGATAAACCAAAGATTTTTGTAACTGATGCATTATTAAAACTTTGTTTAAAAGTGATTTTACAGATGAAGAGGGAAGACTGATCTCCTGAGGGGTTTTGATAGAGTGGCACTTGATTCAAAGACACACTCCTGCAGATGGCTTTAGGCCAATCACTGTGTGCATCGTCAGCAGTGTAAAAACAAGTGGTTCCTTACACAAGCAATGTAAGGTACTGGAAATTGATGAAAGAAAATAGTAAAAATAACTGCAAATGTGTAACGCTAGAAATCAAGCATTTCTACCTTCTCATGGTTGATGCTGCTGCTCTGTTTCCATCGGCCGTTTCCAATGAGCATTTAATAACAGAAAATAGATTTGTGTGTTTATGACTAAATACTTTGTGAACCTTCTTCTGATCTCATACTAATGCAAAAGCAAAAATGTTTAAGCAGAGCAACTGTTATTGGAAAGTGCAAGACTGCTAACAGATTGTTTTGTCATGCAGCTAGACCTCACTGGCAATATTGGCACTCTTCTACTGCTTTTCAGATCAAATTAGAGGTTAAGAATAAGAGATTAAAGGTTTCAGGTAAAATGTTTAATAAATAAAGAAATATGTCGACGTGATGTCAAGTCATATTTAGAATGTGCATTTAAACATCTTCACAACTTTTCTACCGCTAGATGGCAGTAATTCCCCATTCATCCTTGAGACAAAGTGCAATACTGTAGCCCGATAGGAAGCAGTGAACTCAATTATTAGGTGATTTATTACAAAGAAAGGACTACAGGCAGGCTTTGTCAGCGGTACATAGTTCAAGTATACAGGTGTTTCATGTTTCGTAACAAAAAGATGAACCAGCAGAAAGAGAAAATGGCACACGGGCTCCGTGAGACCTTGCCCACTGACGTTTCTGAAGTATTTTGTGTTTGCTGCAGCTGCAAAAACATAAGTGGTAATCTATCTTTTCTGCCTAAGAAAGAAAAGTTGTAGGACGAAAGAGCAAATAAACACCGTGGAACGTGGCGATAGAAATCTCTGTGAGATAAACGCCACACAATAGAATGCAAAGTTTTAAGAGTGTTATTGCTTTTAAACAAGATTTTTGCCGTTTGGATTATAAAGCAAATACATAAATATTTAATAGCCATCAGAGAGATATTTAGGGTTGGCAATTTTAGTAAATCTAGCATATCTTCTCAGAGTATATATTTAATTTTTGTCAGAAATGAAAATGAGCCTGTGAGGAGTGCGTTCAATTGTATTGTTGTTTATTAACAACATAACGATTGTTCAGCTCGCATAACCTCTTTCTGATATAGAACAAAATCTCCATGAATTAGTTAAAACAGTTGTTAAAATCACATTATATTTGGACATTTATATACAGTGCATGTCATTGTAAAGATTGTAAGTATATGCCTTGCTTACTAGCCTTCATTTGTGTTAAATTCAACATGGTGATTAAGGTCTGTTTGTTGTCGATATGCATTAGGGTTTGCGCGAGCAAACTACAACCAAGGGGGAAAAAAATGAATTTTTGGTTTTTGGCTGTTACTCCCATAAATAACTGAACTGTGTTTAAAACAAGATTAAGCACTCAGGCAACTGTATTTCAGCCTGTCCAGTGGGAAGGAAATTGACCCCTTTAAGTTATCATGTGGTCAGTCACTCCCAGATGTATACAGGAGTTGACTGTATTATATAGATAACCCAGAACTCTCTTTTTACAAGGGTTTTTAATTTATTTATTTATTGCAAAATGTAGGCCATGAAGTCCACTGGTTGCTGTCAACACCACTGATGTGTTTTCTGTGACCTGGAGCGTTATCCTGCTGGGAATTTCAATTTGAAATGGACAGACTGTTTAAGGATGGTCAGAAAGAACACATGTGAATTAGCATTTAAATGATGCTACTTTGACATTAAGGGGCTTAGATTTTGCCAGGAAAACATTTCCAGTATCATTACACAGCCAACTCAAAACACAGGAAGCATCGGTAGATTCATGCTGTTTACACCTAATTTTGACCCAGCATCTGTATAACATGGCGGAAATTGAGATTAATCAAGGCTGTGTTTTTCCTGTCCTCACTCATCTGTTTTTGCTCATGTGGCTGCTATAGCTTTATCTTCCAATCCTTAGCTGGCAGAAGTGGAGCCTGGCGTGTAATTTTGCTACTGTAGCCCATCCAACCCTTGATGTGTTCATGTTCAAAGATGCCCATCTGCTGTCGTAAATAGTGGCTGTTTGAGTAATTGTTGCATTTTGTCAGCTTGAACATGGATTGCTATTCAACTTCTCATTAATTGGGTTTTTTTCTTAGCTATGGTGCTTATTTGGAGTAGCTTTTCCATTTTTGTGCTTGGTCAAAGATCAATAATCAAGTCTGCATGTTTATACTGAAATGGAGCCACATTTGCTCTTTGGCTATTTACCTGGATGTTTACGTTCTTTAAAAGCCTAATGATTATTGAGATAAAATCTATGTGCAGTATTGATGCACAGTCTTATGTTTCAATGTCCCTGGAGGCAGAATATCAGTAATCTGCAGGTCTGGAAATTGAATGAAAAGATAAGCAGCACAGGAAGTCAGTCAGATGATGGGGAGACCAAGCAAACAACTCAATAGTATGAGACAAAAGACTTGATATCCTAGTTTATTTCCAGAGATAATTGCATAATTAATTCTGAAATATGCCATTAATGATCTTTAAGCAAAATCATATGATTTTTTTTTTTTTTTAAAGGGATCATATGATGCTTTTTTAAAGATCATTATTCGGTGTATTTGGTGTAACAGAATATGTTGACATGCTTTAATGTTCAAAAAACACATTATTTTCCAAATACTGTACATTATTGTAGGTCCTTTATGCCCCGTCTATCTCAAACGCTTTGTTTGAGTCCCTCCTTCCGACAAGCGCAGTCTGCTCTGATTGGCCAACTGGCACAATGCTTTGTGATTGGCCGAACACCACAAGCACAGCTGCATCAGCACTACTGCGGTTACTGATATCACACCTTTCCTCGCGTGCACATTTGGGCGGCATTACGCAAATATTTCCACATCGTGACGTAGACATGTGGGGGCGTGTTTGAATGAGCCATTTTAGGGGGGCGTGGCAGAGTCTTAACTTTGATAAAGAATATCTCTTTGCTTTTGAGACTTTAGTCTTTGCAACTTCAGGGATCTTATCTATGCACAATCAGCTTGTAACACACCAAAGAGAAAGGAAAACTTGAAATCGCATCATATGACCCCTATGTTCCATCGAGACAAGACCACGGGAATCAGATAAGCCCTTTAGACAATCTGACATGGCTGGGTTTGGAATTGAACTGTGGGTTTCGTCTGGCCAGAGGAGAACTGGCCCCCCGACTGAGCCTGGTTTCTCCCATAGACTGTATAAGGTTTCTCCCAAGGTTTTTTTTTTCTCCATTCTGTCACAGAGGGAGTTTTGGTTCCTTGCCGCTGTCGCCTCTGGCTTGCTCAGTTGGGGACACTTAATTTCTAGCGATTATCGTTGATTGCACAGATACTATTTAAACTAAACTGAGCTAGACAATGCCATCTGAATTCAATAATGAAATGCCTTTAACTGAAAATTGAGTGTTTAATCTTATCATTATACATTACTGACACTTTATCCTCCAATTTGATACTGTTAAGTGCTTTGACACAATCTGTATTGTTAAAAGTGCTATATAAATAAAGGTGACTTGACTTTAAATACACAATTTTCTTGCTCATTTAAATACTTTCCACCTTCTAAACTTTTTTTCTGATGTAATGAGAACTTTTATTTAAAGTTTATTTTACTTTGCTTCCAGAATCATTGTTTTTCTGACAAAACTATGACAAATTGAGTGCAATATTAGCTCTTTTATGCTCATATAAAACAGTCACCTTTTTAAAGTCTAACAAAACTTTGTAAACATTGAACACTGGTTTCAACAAAGGTTCATCCTTAGTTCATTGGTGTGCCAAGTACACATTAAAAGGAAATGAAGATATCAAGGTTGAAGTCGTCCTGCAGAGATGTCTAATTTCCAAGGCCTTTTCCCTCTTTATGTTTCTTCAGTGATATGAGCCTCTCTCCTCCCTGTCTCTCAGCAGCTCTATCCCCTGCCTGACAGACACTATGAATGGTCGGTTTGAGTCTAAACATCACAGTAGCTGTGGGTGGATGATGGAGCATGATACCAGAATCGATTCTCCACAAATTAGATACAGTAATGGGTCATTTCTCCCCATAAATACCCATCGCCGCTGGGACCACTGTGTGTTCTTAGCCTTGTGTACACAGTGTTAGACTTGTATCAATCTTGTTCTAACCCAGATAGGTCTTTCTATATCAAATTGGCCAAGTTAATAGAATAACAACAACAACAACAGGGATTGATCCTTGGCACAATCTGCAAAATACATGCGTAAAACTGGAGTGTGGACAATGTGTCATCTTTAAAAATAAAATTCAAAATGGTTAATATAATACAATAATCTAAATAAAATTAAAATGTAACAAATTTCAGAGGTTTTTTAAATACCTGTCATGATTCATGTTAGCAGGCAAGCCCTGCTCCAGCTGTGTCTTGGTGCATTTTGGGCAACAGTGAAGTTGTTAACTCATCTGTTAATTAGTCGATTTGTGTCAATGCACTACAACAAGGGTTTTAAACATTATTTGATATGCAAAGAAAGTATTTATTATTATTATTATTATTATTATTATTATTATTATTGTAGGGTTTGATACATAAATATAATTTTAATTTAGCTCAAAGGGAATCATTTATGATTTTATAGGTAATTTGAACAGAATCACTGTTTTGCGGCTGATCACTGAGTCGGCAGCGATTCACTGAACGAGCCTTATAACATCAACTCTGCACTGGATATTAAAATCCAAAATATAGTGAAAACACTATTAATAAGCACAGTAACAAGATCGGCAGATTAAGACATTAACTTGTAAGCACAAAACACAAGATACTTCTCTTTTGAATATAAATAAGACTTTATTTATATAAACCTAAGACAAACTAATCTAACATGAACACACGCATTCACACATTCACACGTTGCAGAAAGAGAGAAAGGATGAGTTTAGAGAATGAGAATGTGAAATCCCAAGTTTATAGCAATATGTGCTATTGCATAGACCTGAACAAACCATCAATCACTTAATTAACCCTCGCACTGAGTTTCTCAATGAGGCTAAAATTTATATTAAATGCACCAGTTCAGTTAGAATCTGGAGGTGTTTTACTTGCGTTGCCTTTGTGTTACAGGGATTCCCTTCTGTCTTCGTCGTCGTTGCAGGAAAGGGGTTTTCCCGAGTTGGTGATTGGCTGGAAGTTCAGTAGTCTTTGAAGTGATGTCTTGGGAAGCCAATGGTTGGGCGTTGGCTGAGGATGGTCTTGGAGTCCGTTGCTGGTTGAAGTTTGAAGCGGGTCCAGTCGGAGCTGGACTTTGCGGCAAACTTAACTTTTGAACACGAGACTCAACGGAAAGAAAAGAAACTAAAGTAAAAGAATAAAATGAGTAACGAGACTAGGTGGTTTTTCCTCTCATCGTGGTGTTAAGTAGCCACTGGCCTGTAGGCCAGAGCACGCTCAAAGAGCGCTAAAAAGCAGCGTCAAAACGCGGTGGCAAGAAGAAGAAGAGGAGAAGGGAAGAAGGGGAGATTTGATGGTGTCCTGAGGTTTTAAACTCGGCTTTTTGGACACATCCCATCTGGTGTCTTGACCAATTAGATAGGCTATTATCTTAGCTAGGGTTGTTCCTTCCATCATAAATCAGCATGTTATCAGTCACATGGTCTGAATTTTACACACTCTTGCAAAGTATAATTTTGGATGTGATTTCTATAACCAGAATATGATACATTTGACAAAGAATCAGTTGGAAGAAACGTTTCAAGCTAGAAATGTCAAACTCATACATACCAAACACGACTAACCTTAAAGTCATTCAATAGTTATTAGAAAGACATACATAATATGTGCTTAAAACATGATAGTCTAATGTGTGGTTACATACATAATATAGTGTTATGCCTAGAAAAGTTCCTTTTAGGATGATTTTATATGCATATGAAAAGAAAGTCTCTGTGTAGATCTGTGGGGACCAAAAGACATGTTCTTTGGACAGAAGGATTTCCTCTGGTTCTTTGTCTTCTATGTGTGGGGGAAGAGTCAATCTAAAGAAGCTTGTGATTTCTCTCGTGGAACACATGTGATGGCCATCTCTTTGACCATTAATCTTGATTATTTACACCAAATTTGACGATCTCCTTCCTGCGTTGAACACTTATCAATAAGTGTTCTTTTGTCTTAATGTTGCAAACTGTTCTGGAAGAGGCTTGTTGGTTAGGCTTGCTCCAGAGGTCGGAGATAGGCATCTTTACGACGTTGTCATGTTCTCCTGGAATTTTGGCTCCTCATGTTTCGATGTCCTGATCGAATCTTAGTTTTGTCTGACTCGTTCTGATGCTACATTATTATTAAAAACTAATTATAAATATAGATAATGTAAAGCATGATCATCATTAGTTAAGCCAATTAACTGAAATAATGAAATAAATTCAAACAATTATTAAAGGCAAAGCATAGCATATAGACAAAGTGTATTATGGTTTTCAACATTGCTAAGAATAAGAAATGTATCTTGAGCACCAAATCAGCATAGTACAATGATTTCTGAAGGATCATGTGCAACAAGAAAATTTGAATTATAAAATATTTACTGTGATTTATTAATTTACTGTATATACGTTGATCAAATCAATCAATGTATTATATATATATATATATATATATATATATATATATATATATATATATATATATATATATATATATAGTGCTGTGAAAAGGTTTTTGCCCCCTTCCTGTTTTTTTTTTTATTTTTTGCATATTTGTCACACTTGAAAGATTCAGATCAAACTAATTTTACAAACAAATTACTCAAAGATAATGCAAGTAAATACAAAATGCAGTTTTTAAAATGATGATTTCATTTATTAAGGGAAAAAAGCTGTCCAAACCTACCTGGCCTACCTGATAAATGAATTGTCCCCACCTGTTAAATCATGAAAGAACTGTGATTAACCACATTATTTTAGAAAGCTGAGTTAAATTTCACTAGCCAAACCCAGGCCTGATTACTGCCAGACCTGTTTAATCAAGAAATCACTTAAATAGAACCTGTCTGACAAAGTGAAGAATGTTTAAAGAGCAATACATCATACCATGATCTAAAGAAATTCAAGAACAGATGAGAAACAAAATAGTTGACATGTATCAATCTGGAAAGGGTTATGAAGCCATTTCTAAGGCTTTGGGACTCCAGCGAGCCATGGTCAGAGCCATTATCCACAAATGGAGAAAACTCGGAACAGTGGTGAACCTTCCCAGGAGTGGCCGGCCTACCAAATTCACTCCAAGAGCGCAATGACGACTCATCCAGGAGGTCATAAAAGAACTCAGAACAACATCTAAAGAACTGTAGGCCTCACTTGCCTCAATTAAGGTCAGTGTTCATGATTCAACAATAAGAAAGAGACTGGGCAAAAACAGCATCCATGAGAGAGTTCCAAGGCAAAAGCCTGCTGACCAAAAAGAACACAAAGGCTTGTCTCACATTTGCCAAAAAATATCTTGATTATCCCCAAGACTTTTGGGCAAATATTCTGTGGACTGATGAGACAAAAGTTGAACTTTTTGGAAGGTGTGTGTCCCGTTACATCTGGCGTAAAAAAAAAACACAGCATTTCATAAAAAAGAACATCATACCAACAGTCAAACATGGTGGTGGTAGTGTGATGGTCTGAGGTTGCTTTGCAGCTTCAGGACCTGGACGACTTGCCGTAATTGATGGAACCATGAATTCTGCACTCTATCAGAAAATCCTGAAGGAGAATGACCGGCCATCAGTTTGTGACCTCAAGCTCAAGCGCACTTGGGTTCTGCAGCAGGACAATGATCCCAAACACACCAGCAAGTCCACCTTTGTCCATGATTGAGATGCTGTGGCATGACCTTAAACAGTCCTTTCATGCTTGAAAACCCTCCAATGTGGCTGAATTAAAACAATTATGCAAAGAAGAGTGGGCCAAAATTCCTCCACAATGACGTGAAAGACTCATTGCCGGTTATCGCAAACGCTTGATTGCAGTTGTTGCTGCAAAGGGTGGCACAACCAGTTATTATATTTAGGGGGCAATTACTTTTTCATGTAGTGCCAGGCAGGTTTGGACCGCTTTTTTCCCTTAATAAATGAAATCATCATTTCAAAACTGCATTTTGTATTTACTCTGGTTATATCTGTGTAATATTAAATTTAGTTTGATGATCTGAATCATTCAAGTCAAGTTAAGTTGAGCTTTATTGTGTGTGACACAAGTGTGACATATGCAAAAAATAAAAAAAACAGGAAGAGGGCAAAAACTTTCACACCACTGTATATATATATATATAATATATAACGCATATAAAATGCCAGGAAAATATGCTACATTCTTCAACTTGTATTTTATTTATGTTTCTTAATACTTAAAGATAACCAGATTTTCAAGGCCAGAGTGCAACCAGTTCATGCATTTCAGGCATTTGATAAATCAATGCATACATTTTTCAAATGATATGATTTGTTGTTTAAACGGCAATGTTCTTTCCTATATATCTGAGAGAGTACAGATGTATTCAAAAAACAGCATTTTAACCAACTGACCTGATGCGACAACTGCTGTGTGGCGTGACAAAGTCGCAGTGAGTTGGGAGACATTTGATGTTTGATGCACTGTTAACTGAAACAACACTTTGGACCAATGAGATTTCAGAGTGAGCAGCAATCAACAAAATGTCCCATTGCTTCTTATCATCAGTCACTGCTGGTTACGACAAAATGTTTACATGTACAAAATTAACATAGAAGAGATTTGCATCTAGTTAGGACTGTGTACACTCAAAAAAAAAAGGTGCTAAATAGCACTAAAAGTGGTTGTATGGCTCGTAATCATAGGGGAACCACTTTTAGTGCCATTTAGCACCTACTTTTAAAGATAAGAAGCATAATAGCCCATTTGTCAAAATTTGTTACACAGAACGATTAGGGCAGTGGGGATTTCTTTAAGACTGCAAGGGAAGCTCGGCTTCCCCTATAATGTCAAAAAATTAATGGTCAAATATGTACTATTGTGTTAACATTTTATTGACTAAAAATGCGTTAGAACAGGTTCATCTCGAAGACGAGTTCGTCCAGAATCAGCTACATATAGCAGGTCGGCCTCGATTTCCTTCTCATTCATTCTCGTAGCTTCAGTGTATTTCTCCGTTGAAGCCGAGCGTCCATTGATTGACTTCAATGGGGCTGCTTTGAACAGTTTTTTTCAGTGCTTCGAAACTAGACGGTCATTGGATAAATGCTGCGATTATGTCCCGCCCACGGACGCTCAGCGTCTCTGGCGGTGAATGGAGGAGTGGGCGTGCCTGGACTCCGGGCTTCTGCGTGATGATTGGAGGGTCTGTCTTAAGACTGCATCTCAGTTTGATTGACAGCGATTTTGTACTATAAAAAGTCGCTGACGCTGAAGCTATTCGAGTTCAGTCCCATAGCGGCTTTGCACTTGGTTCTTATCAATCATTATGTATTTTTTTAATTCATTTGTAATGTTATGTTTTAATATACATGCTGCTAACTCGGAAATTTCAAGATATGCGAGCAAAAAATGCTCCTGACACTTAGGCAATACGACACGAGCTGTTTTTGTTTCGTTTGTGTTCGAATCCAGATCCGCGTTGTCTTGGGCGAATCACTGATTCACTGAGCCATTCATAAAAACAGTAATTTGATTCGCTCCTGAAGGATTCAGCCGTTTTGAAAGAATCATTTGAATGACTCAGTGATTCAATCACGAACTTCTGCCACCTGCTGGCCGTTTTTAAGTTTCCTGTCTAAAAGTATGCATATTACATTATTTTCCAACATATTTTTATATTCATAATTTAGTATTTAAAACATTAATCTCATAACATTATTTATGCAATTATAAATACAGTCTAAATTTCACTTCATGCAGCTTCTGTGCAGTGCTAAAATGAGTTTTGTTTAGATCATTTCATGGATAACAATAGCCAATCATTCATTCACATTAAGTATTCAGAGAATAATATTGTCCGTTTTCACTTACATCTATTTATTCAATTTTGATTCATTTTGTAGAATTGAATTATAAATTAAGCTGGTATAGTATCATAAGACATTTTTATGGTATCGTGACAACTCTATTATACACCACATTCCTTGTTTCAGTTTAACCTAATTCCCACATTTCCTCCGTCGAGTTTAATATCTTTTTTTTAGATTGTTTGTTCATTCATTCATTAATTCATTCATACAGTAGGCTAGGCTAGCGTCACTGGAAAAGACGCCTAGTTGGTATGACAGGGTCACAGAGCATTTTCTTGAAAAGGAACGTAAGGCAGAATTTACGTATAAATAAATGGACAATTTTTATGATGTAGGCCGAAAATGAGCTTCCCCTCTTTGAAAGACCAGCAGCCGCCACTGGATTAGGGGTGCCATATATGACTACCATAGTTGAGCCAATATGCTTCTAAATGACACTTTTACTTAAGATGAACGAGAACTAATCATTTCTTACCAATTTGCAGCTTTAAAGATTCAAATTCCTGTACAAAATGCTTACTGAGAAACAAAATACATCCCACTTTCAAAACCTTTTAATTTATTTCTTTAAGCAGCAAATAAAATGAGTGCTGACAAGCCAGGGAATATACATATACAACATCACAATATATGGGGAGTTGTTGTTTTACACATACAAAATAATGCAACAAGCTTGAAATATGTAAATTTTTAAGAAGAGAGAGTTCTGGTTTACATATATACACTGTAGCCCTGTAATCAGGTAACTTTTTCACCTACGGTCTTAGGCCTACATTAGTTCTTTACTTTATTTGGAAAATCTAGTCTTTTCAACATTAATAGTGAGTGAGTGAAATTACTGAAAATTAATAATACACAACCACTTGCAAACTAAGTTGTATACACTGAAGTACTGCAGTATCTTTCACTCTTTCACTGTTGACAGCGTACTAACATTTTTGTAAGTCCTTCAGGATTTAAAAAAAAACAAAAAAACAACAGAAACTGCAACTAGACCTGGAAGAGGCCCAGAAATAGAGAATATTGACTTACAGTGACAGGAAAGTGTGTAAATCTGTGAATGAATGTTCCATGTAGGAACCATGTCAGTCAGAGCACAGTTCATTCATGGAGCTCTTTTCTAACGAGCTCATGATCTGAATCAAGTGTGCTAAATAAGTGAGCAATATACAACATGCAGTGTTGCCAATTTAGCAGCTAGATTTAGCGACTTCCCCACCCCTTTTGAGACTTTTTTCAAAAGTTTAGGGACAAATATAGCAACTTATTGGACAAACCTTATCCAAGTTCTCATCTTGCCGACTGATCTATATTCATCTTTATATAGATCAGTGAATTTACCGTTATGATGTCATCTAGTGACATTTAGCTACCAGTTTTAGCTACTTTCAATTGAAAAAAAGTTGGCAACACTGACAATATGTGGGGGTAGGTTGCCAGGACTGGAATTGAGAACCGCTGCTTTAGGATACTGGGGGCGTATTACAGAAATATCCTAACTTTAAAATCTCATCTTATCTGTTTGGTAAGCATGGTAATTTCAGTTAGGACGAAAGCTATTACAGAACAGCATTTCCTAAGTGCGTTATCTTAACTACAGATAGGAAGGAGGTGTTACAGAAACCTTCTAACTTGACAAAAAATCCTAAAAACCATCTTAACTGTTCTAACTTCAAAATTATTTGAAAGCTAACGGAGAAACTGCTTACAGTTGCGCTGTCCAACAATGGTATTACATTTATTAATAATTGAAAATAAAGAACGGAGATGTTTAATGGTAGAAAGACTCTTGGAGGACCCTGCATGTGTGTTACATTTTGATGACAAAACACTTATAAGTAATTACAGACTGCCACGCAACAGGAACTGCAACCAGCATTACAGAGACCAACAAAAGCATCACGGAGCATTACTGGTTGTAGTGCAATTAACTGATGCCTTACGTTTTTTTTGCAAAAGGCGATTTTCAAAGCGAAGTAACTTTTGTTCAAAGGTCTGTTTACCTCATCAGCATCTCAAGCAGTGTTGGTTGCTTGGTAACAGACCTGAGAGTGGATTGTTGAACTTGATAATGCCATTTAAGATTTCCTAACTAGAGATAAGATACGATTTTTGTAAGATAGGATAAGAATCCCAAATCAAGTTAAGATTTGCTTCTGTAATACAAATTTGTGAAAAATCCTAATTTAACATATCATATCTTAAGTTAAGAAACTTTCTGTAATACGCCCCCTGGATTCCAAACCCAAAATACACACACAGGAGGAGTCCCAGTGCCGTCGAGATGTCCTCGCTCTCCTCTGATTAACTGTCCATGCAACGTGAGCACAATGTGGTCATACTGCCCAAGATGACCCTTCTCTACAGCCTTTAAGCTTCATCTTTGTGTTGGAATGGGCTGGTCTGAGAATGGCCCTGGTGGAGAGGGTATAATAGCATTAACCATCTTCTCATATTTATTTGCAAGGCAAACCTTTGGAGTTAAATTAATTTTAACTACTGTCATACAACTGCTCAAATACTTTTGGCCATGAACTGAAAATGAACAATTTTCTCTTCAATTTGATAGCATAGTTTGTGTAGACCAACAAACAAAAAAACTAATGTTTGCATTGAAATCATAAATGTAAATCCTCTGAATAACAAAATGTGCAATAAGTGTAGTGCTTTGATTAGATTGTGTTTCACACACTGTAGTCAGCTGTTCATGGCTCACCTCAACTTCAAACATCAACCCCGGGTCCTCCTTGAGCAGAACAGGCAAGAGCAGAATAGCTGCTTCCAACTGTAGGCCTTTAAACAAAATAACCTCATTAGTTTAACATAACATGGTGGATGCTTTTACCCATTTTTTTTTTTTTTTTTTAACAGCCATTACTGTGTGGAAGACAGATAAATGCAGGAAAGAAGACCGGTATGATCTCAGGCAGAGAGGTAGGTTGTCAGTCAGTGATACAATGAAAAACTAAGCAGTAATGGTTTAAGCTTCTGTTTCCTCCATTACACGCAGATGTTCCCTGATGCTTTGTTAATTTACTCCAGCATCAACCTATTGGGGTAGTTAAATTGTTAAAAATGGGGACTGTCAATAAAATGTTAAAATGAAACCAAAAAACAGTCTTTAGAAAATCTTAAGTCGAGGGCAGCCCTATTAGAAAAGTCCAGACTTCTAATTATTATTAGGCAAATGTTGCGCTGTTCTTAATCCCTTATTATAGAAACAGCACCCTGAGTTTGTTTCACTTACTGTGTTTCTCCCTTTATTCGGTATACACCTAAGGTTTCCCTACCTACTATATAGGTTAAGTTTCACATCCTGAACTACTGTGGTTGAAGAACTATAATATATATTTCCCAAAACAAAACAAAAAAAGTGTAAAAAAAAAGATTTGTTAGTAACCCTAGTTAAATGTACTATACACCACACATTTCACAGTAACTCAAGAGATGAGTAAGTGTCAGTAGGTTTAAACAATCACTCAAAAACAATTTTTCCAATAAATGGTATGTATTGTCAATCAAATATAGATCAGAAAATAAAATGTAACTTAAAAGGTATTAAAGCTCACAAAATAATCTGATATACAAAATAAATTCAGTCTCTTTAAAGCTTCTTTAAATTCGACACTTTTCAAATATCCCAAAAACAAACAGTCTTTACACCCGTTGCAAGCTTGTATTCGTTGGGGCCCATAAATGAAGATCCAGTTGTTCCCAAAAAATGAAAATGAGCAAAAATTGTACCTCAATCGGATTTTGTCTCTCCATGTTTACCATCTGATGCTGAGAGCAAGAAGTGACAGAAGTCGACGCAAGCATCAACCTGTATGCACTCGAGCTCGGTAGCCCCCCGATAGCGTTGACCCCCGATGCCGATGACACGTCTAATCCCTCGTGGCCGGAGGAACTCTGAACATCACCTGGTAGCTCAGAGCCCTATCCGGTTTTCCGTCCGATGTCATCCAGTTTCCTTAAACCGGATGTGAAGTCTCCATAATCACTCTGCATTTATCATCCTCTGATTTAGCCAACGAAACAGAACGATCTAGCAAAACACAGGCTGAGTTGTCCACTCGAACTTACAGCAATGTGATATACATATGGACTTATAGCTGAAAGTCCTTGTTACATCACATAATCGCTATAAATTAGTACCGGATTAGTTCTGAAAGGCCCTAATCTACATGTACATGTTTACTCTTCAAAATATCAATGCTACAGTCCTTGCTGACTCGCACTTCTCTCACGTTCTGGAGGAGCGGGCACTGAAGGGCGCTCTGGTGGAGACTCAGGAGACGATGGGGAGCTGGATGGGACCAACGGAGGGTTAGGAGACTCTGGGGTGAGGATAGGTGTAGAGAACTCTGGGGGTAATGCCAAATCTAGGAGCTCTGAATTGCGGGCTGGAGCCGACACTGGAGCGAGCTCTGGGGCTGGAATGAGGGCTGAGAGCAGTCTTTTCCTCCTCTTATTCCTGCTGACTGCTGCGGGCTTGAGTGAGCCGCGAACGGCGGCGGGCATTTCTTCGGAACCGCAGATGGCTATTCAGGGCTTGAGACAGCGACGGCCGGAGATTCGGAGCTTGACTGGGGAACGGCTGGTGGAACTGGCGGTCACAAGTGATGATTGTCAAGTATGGTGACCCATACTCGAAATGGTGCTCTGCATTTAACCCATCCAAGTGCACACACACAGCAGTGAATAGTGAACAAGTGCACACACACACACACACACACACAGTGAACACACACCCGGAGCAGTGGGCAGCCTTGCTCCAGCGCCCGGGGAGCAATTAGGGGTTCGGTGCCTTGCTCAAGGGCACCCAAGTCATGGTATCGAAGGTGGAGCGAGTGCTGTTCATTCATAATCCCCCATGTAGGCTATATACATATATATATATATATATATATATATATATATTTATATTATAAATTATAACCTAATGGGCAATTAGTAAATTAAGTTTAATTTACTGCAATTACAAAATTTGGAGTATAATGAAGCGAGGTGTGGGCAAGTATGGTACCAGGACTCCCCTCAGCAAGCTGTCGTGCGTAAACGGCACGAAGACTGGCTCGCGCATAAAGTGATAATACAGGACCTCCACAAGATCGTAACATTACTCTGGCCAAAATTTAACCAGCTGAGAATGTTGTCACACTCAGACAGGAATGCCGTACATGCTCATGCCCGCACTCTTCTGCAAGCCATGGCTGCAGGTGCACTAGATGTGGAGATTCGAGAACCAGAGCTCTCCGGAGTCGAACCCACTCCTCCTCTGGCAAAGAGAGCAAATTTTGCGGAGTGGGAAAATGTACAGCAAGCTGACTGGGAAGATGACGAGGTCAATCGCTACATTGAAACGGCTGTCATGGAAAATGAAATGGATGTTCTTGGCTGGTGGATGATCAACAAACCATCCTACCCAAAACTTGCAAAATTAGCCAGATCAGTACTATGCATCCTGGCCAGTAGCAGCAGCAGTGAAAGGGTGTTCAGTGCTGCTGGACGCACCATCAGTGAGCGCAGGACCGCGCTGAAGCCATCTTCCAAGTGGCCTATAGCCTATGTTAGTCATGAATAAATTATGTTAAAACATGTATAAATTACTCATTCTTGACAAAAGACAAAAGAGCTGTGTGCGTGCGCACATTTGAATAGTGTCGGGCTGTAAACGGGTTCGGGCTTTTAAAAAGCTGTCAATCAAAATGTACTTGTCGGGCTTGGGCCGAATTCTATCGGGCCTAACTTTTAAGGCCCGATTACACCTCTAGTAACCCATACTTGCCATTTTTGTTCTGCATTAATCCCATCCAAGTGAAGCACAGTTAAAAACTTAATGGCTTCTTTATGTACGGCAGTGGTGCCTTAACCACACCAAAAAAACGCTACAGAACCACTGAAGAAACATACAGGGGCTTAACAGGTTCTTTATACAGTAGTGGTGCTATATAGCACCCCAACCTCCCCAAAGAACCGCTGAAGAACCATTTCTTTTTTTTAAGAGTGTAAGGTTGTGGGTGGTGACTGAACCATGACCCTATTTTAATAGGAGTTAAAAGGAGACATTATAGTAGTTTTAGTTAAAAAGAGTGTCATCATTTGTCTCATCAGGTGAACTGAAATTGGTTTGCCCCGTCAAGCTCATAATTGGTTGGGCCCCCCTGTTGAGCCAGGCCTGAAATGAGCAGGAACTTGTCTTCCAGCAAAACGGTTACCTTTGGAAACAGACAAAAGGTTCTCTTCGCTTTAGTGGAGAGGTTTATTTAACACTCAGTGGGAGACAGAATGAATGTGGGCAGCATTTATGGGACGTCTGTCCCATTCAGCCTCCTGACATCTTGGTCAGCGCAGCAGCTCAATTGGACCTTAATAAAAGTGCCAAACCAGAAGTTTTCTGAATGGGAAATGGAGTTCTGCCATCTAAACTGTCATATTATCATTCTCCGCCAGATAGACTTGACAGCAACACATAATTTTATGACCCTTCAAGAATAAGGCCAGCTGCATTTCACGCACAGGCCAAATATATATTCTCAAGAGAGTTTTTTCTTACCATTTCAACTGATCTTGGGTATATTGCTTCCAAGTACCTTATTATTCTTATCACCAACTAAGCTGGATGCTGCACACGTTACTGTTAGGGGCAAGTCTTCCAATATAAAGGTAGCAGAAATGTATAGTATCGGCAATTAATGCAAGAGCTTCTTGCTTTTTTTACCTCAGTGAGCCATTATGAAGAGTGCTAGAGTGTGTTGTTTTGCCAGTGTTGATTTGTTCGGCTGTCAATACTGCATACCAAATGCATAAATCATCATTTCAAGTACTATAAGCAAGCATTTTCAAGATACTCTGATTGCTACTCTTCAAGTATTCACACTGCAAACCTACAGGCCCTTCTGAAGCCTGAAGCATTTGGTTAGAAACTCCAGGATGTTTCAGGGAAACACCTTTAAACAGGCTCATACATTCTTGTTCATCATTGTCAAAAAAGATAAACATACCATGCTGTCTTAGTGCTCTGGCTGTCACTAATCCTGAAAACCCATTCCAGTAACATGATATAAAAGGGCTGGCAGCAGAATTCAGAAATGGACTTGGTCCAAAGAACAAAGGTGAAGACTTTTTATCACTAAATGTGGGTGGGTTTTTTTTTTGGGGGATAACTCCATTATAGACTTTTCACACACTTACTGGAATGGTGCTGTTACTGTCAACTAAAAAAAAAACTGGTTTAAAAAAATAAAAATAATAATAATAATGTTTGGGTTACACTTTATTTTAAGGTGTCCTTGTAATTATATATTTAAGTACTGAGTAATATTAATTAACTACATGTACTTACTATATGGTTAGTTTTAGGATGAGGGTTTGGCTTAGGGTTACTTGCATGTAATTATGCATAATTAAGTGTTATTATAATAGTAAGTACATGTAACACGCTTAACAAGGTCACCATAAAATAAAGTGTTACATTTTTGTTAACTGAAATAGAATAAAACAAATATTAGATAGAAAACTTACATTTAAAAATTAAACAAAAATTTGATGTTCTGCCTTGGGAATTAAGTGAAATAGAACGTTTAAAAAGTACACACACAAAATAATTGCAAAACAAAATAATAATAATTAAATAATAATATATCAAAATGCTATATGCATAGCATAGCAGTACAACTGTAGCTTATGTTTTAAATGTACACAATTGCAGTAACATAATTATAGTACAGTATCACCTTTTTTTGTTGAAATTTGAAATTTGTTTATGCATGTATATAGGTTCCCTAAATAAAAAAATATTCCTGTTTGATGTCTTTCATCTGTGTAATACAAATGGACGATTCAGTGCATAAATCATGTAGTACTTTTATGGTACTTTTTGAAGTACAAAGACTCCAATCCTCAGTCCACATTCAAATGTTCCCCTTGCAGAGGAGAAAAGGTCATATGAGGATGTGAGGATGAGTCAATAATGTCAGAATTTTCATTTTTTGGGTAAACTATCCATTTAATAAACATATACCCCGGGACAAAACCCATGAGTCCATACGCAGTTGAAGAAATATCCTGACATATTGCTGAAAAATGTGCCTTGCTAAGAATCTTATTGTCTCTCACATACTTCCTCATTTTAATGACATTTAAAGCTTAAATGCCACACACTTAGGATATCGCTGTTTTAAAGACCTCAGGCCAGGTAACATTAAAAAACGAATAAAGAAATAAAGAATAAAGAAATATACATATTAAAGATCAGTAGTGATGACTCATGACTGAATACAAAAGCAGACATTCATAGCTATACGATTCCTCTGTGTTGCTGACCTGACAATGAACCAGATAAAAGACTGATGAAGCAGAGTTTGGGGAGAAAAGATTGTCACCCTGAGAGAAACATCATTTTGATGCCACCATATATCAGTCAGGTTGATACTGCTACTTTCAAATGGCCTGGCATATCTCTGGGTAATGGCTGTGCACAGCTGCTGGAAAAGTGTTTTTCTTTTACAACATACTAGACTTAATGCATTTCTAAAACAGGGGTGAATTCACTAAACTGTTGCAACACTCCTGCATGCAATATTTTAGTAAAGCATGCTGGTATTCACTCAGAACAGGTCTGCAAGATTGGAAATTGCATCATGCAAATTACATTCAGGACATATTTTTGGCTGTTTGCCCCATTACCAGATTAGCATAATTACTTTAGTGAATTGGGTGTTAAAACACACAGCACGTGCAATTTAAAGATGATATCAGCAGGTGAAAATATATCTGGACAGAAATTAAGAATGATATTTCCTCCAAATGTCACCAGCACCACATTGAACAATTACAGTAGTTGAAGTCACACACTGGCATCAACAACAAATCCAATATATCATGCCATTAGGATTTAACTACAAAATATACATTTATTATTTATGCAACATTTCTGAATGTGTAAAGTAAACTTTACTGTCTTCTGCAAGCATATTGTAAATGATATAACTTTGTAATTGGTCTTTTTTTATAATTTAAACCATCGCTTCTGGCCAATAACCGGTCATAATCAATAATAAAGCTTTCTCCAGTGACAAAGTCCATCCCCCATTGTATTCTCACAGCAAAATCCATAAACATATGTGTATAGAACTGCTTTGGACTGTTTTCACTCATAAAGAGTGCTCGATCTATATACCCTTTTCTCTCCTGATTCAGATGACTTTTTCACTGGTGAAAGCAATATTATGGATAGAGGAATCTTTTTTTAGCTGGAAGCAATGGTTTGAAGTTAAAACATTTTAATTATAGATTAGTTTCTTATAAACATGCAGGTTTTCACTTCACAAGATGCTAATTGACAGATTATTGAGATGTTTTTATCAGCTGTTTGGTCTCATTCTGACAGCACTCATTCACTGCAGAGGATCCACTGGTGAACAAAACGGTTCTAATGAAGAAACAAACTCATCTACATCTTGGAAATGCCTGAGAACAAAACGTTTCAACAATTTTTCATTTTTGGGTGAACTATTCCTTTAAGGCAACATGTGCCTAGAAATGCGATTTCGAAATTGATTTTCATTGGGTTACGAAACAAATTTTGGTAAGCATATTTTCAAAATCCATCCTTTTTAAAGACACATTTCCTTCTTTTTATAATCCGTTATCCCTGATGACAGCAAGGACAGTGACATCTGTGAAAAAGCGACTAGTGTTGCTGGATGAATCACATTTGCAACGGATGTCTTTGAACAGTATTGCTGTCTAAAGGAATTTAGAGTGTGTTCCATATTGGCACATTTATATTCCTCAAGTCGAATATCCTGAGAGACATCATCAATTAACTCAAATTGCATCATCAAAGGACTGACAGGTTATTCACATTAATGGCTTTTGTTAATTACAAGCATAACTAATGAACATGAATTGGGGTCACTAATTAGCTTTTTTCTGTTGTTATACTACTAAGTATATGTGTGGTTCAGTTTGGAGGGCCACACTGAAACAAGCAGTGCATTGTAAGCATGGTTGAGATATTACAAATGCTGGAGTTAAATGACACTGTAAACTCTAATGAACCAGAGATCATATATACAATTATCGCATTGCATCTGTGCATTTAATCACCGATCATTTTCTCCTCCGCTGAAGCTCTGAAATCTCATTGGCAATCAAATTTAAAAAAATAAAAAAAATGCACAGAGACACATCTAGTTTAGTCTTCAAGGGATCGTTCACCCAAAAATGAAAATTACCCAACGCTATCTCACGACCAATTCGTACGTATTTTACGAGGTGGCTAATTCGTACGAATTTTGTACGATTTGTCTAAACCCCAGTGACGGGTAGGTTTAGGTCATTTGTACAAATTCATACGAATTGGCAACTCGTAAAATACGTATGGTTTAGCAAAAATCGTATGAATTTGTACAAGTGAGGTCGTACAAATTCGTACAAATTAGCCACCTTGTAAAATATGTATGAATTGCTGTAAGATAGGACTGATTTACTTCAAGCCATCCTAGGTGTGTATGACTTTCTTCTTTCAGACAAATACAATTGGAGTTATATTATTATATATCCTGGCTCTTCCAAGCTTTATAATGGCAGTGAATGGGGGTTGAGATTTTGAAGCCCCAAAAGTGCACCCATCCATCATAAATAGTACTCCACATGGCTCCGAGGGGTTAATTAAGGCCTTCTGTAATGAAGAGATGTGTTTATGTAAGAAAAATATCCATATTTAAAACTTTATAAATCTCTAGCTTCCGCTGTTGTACGCGTGTTCACAAAAGAGTGGCATTTCAGTGGATGGCGTAGGCGTCCAAAGAGAGCAAAACAAAACACTAGTCAAGAATTAGAAGTATAAAACAAGGTTTTGTAAAGGAAAATGTGGGACGATTTTGATATACACTCTTAAAAATGAAGATAGTTTATTGGCATCAATGGTTCTATGAAAAACCTTAAACATCCATGGAACCTTTCAAATGCAGAAAAGGTTCTTTGTTGTTGAAAAAGGTTCTTTAGATTTCTAAAGTGTTCTTCAAAATGGTTCTTTTAGGAACTGTTCACTGAAAGGTTCTTTGGGGAACCAAAAATGGTTCTTATATGGCATCACTGCAAAACACCCTTTTGTAACCTTTATTTTTAAGAGTGTAAACTAAGAGGATACTGGTTTTCCTTTGCTGTAAACAAAACTTGGTTCTCACAAGACTAGCATATTCTCACCGGAGCTTACCCTGTGCCTATGGCCCTGTCCACACGGAGAAGCGATTTTTTTGAAAAATAGAGTGGATAAATCTGAAAACGACACCTCTGCGTTTTCATGTGTACAGTCAATCCGTAGATTTTGTGAAACGATGATGTCATCACTCCACGTCTCGACCCTAGTCAGACACCACTACATCACGTAACAGCAACAACAACAATGGCGGACTACATGCTTGTGTCCGTTCTGCAGAAGCTACTGAGCCTATTAGCTTTACTAACTTTACAAGGTTTTCTTGTTGTTGTGTTGGGTTTGTATACAGCGCGCAAGATTTACGCACATGCTCCAAGTCTTCTTCTCCATTTTTAGTGCATCTCTGTGGCAGAATTACAGCACCACATGCTTTGAGTTGGTTTCAGTGGTTTCATGTGTACGCAGATATTTCTTGAGATGACGCTGTGTTTACGGAAGAACGAGGAATAAAAAAGATCAGATAGAGAAAGCTCTGGCTTCGTGTGGATGAGCTCTACATCATCTGCTGGTACGCCAGTCTCTCGTAAAAGCACATAAGACAGTTAGTGGAAGCTAGAGATTACAGTTTATAAAGTTTTAAATATGGATATTCTTCCTGCACAAACGCATTGCTTGACTGCGTGGAGTACTTTTTATGATCGATGGATGAACTTTTTGGGCTTCAAAATCTCAACCCCCATTCACTGCCATTATAAAGCTAGGAAGAGCCAGAACATTTTTTAATATAACTCCAATTTTACTTGTCACAAAGAACAAAGTCATATACAGCTAGGATGGCATGAGGGTAAGTAAATCATGGGGTAATTTTCATTTTTGGATGATAAAAATTCTAAAAATCTGTTTGACTTTCTTTTTTCTGTGGAAGAAAAAAAAAAGAAGAAAATGTTTTAAAGAACGTTGGTAACCAAAATGTTTTGGTGACCATTGACTTCAATTTTATCCACATCTCTCAAAATATTATCTTTTATGTGCCACCGAAAAAAGAAAGTCATAGGCTACAGAACTGGAACAACATCAGGATTATTATTTTTTTTTTTTTTAAAATGAACTATCGCCTTTAAGGTTATCATAGCAAGTTTGAGCAGAGAGAAACTGAAGACTTTCAGTGAACATCAACCTAGCTTTCATATGGCAGAAGTCCTATGGACATCTTTTATTACGTTTTCAATGCCTTTTTGGAGCTGAAAAAGAAAAGAGCTGCTTAAGGATGAAATACAGCATACAAGGACTGGAAACAGGATTGGAACAATGTGGCAGAATAATGACAGAATTATCATGTTTGGGTTTCATTTATGGGCATTACAACAGTGTTTCTGCAAAAAAATTAGAGACTGATGAAAAGTCAATGAGATGTCGACGATTCCTGCTATTTACATTTCCTGTCTCCTCATAAGTGGTGGAAGGGCCCTGCTAGGAACATTTGCATGTGTGGAAGCAGCTAATGGGAGAATTTGCCGCCAGCTATTCTCTCTCTCTCTTAGTTACGGTAGACATCTCTCCTTTCCTACCTGTGGGCACTGGGAACTCAGATCGCTTTGATTAATGCCTCTCAGCATGAGGCATGACCCACTCTGCCCATATGAGCAAGTCCTAGAGCATCTGAGGTAGTTCACATCCTTCTTCCAGCTGGGCCTGTATAGTGTCCATGTACGTTGTCACACGGCCCCTTGGGATTTAATTGCAACATTTGTGCACTGAAGGAAAACAGAGAACTAGAGCAACAAATGCTTCAGCACCAGCTCAACCTATTTTAGCTGCTACTCGAAGCATCCAGACAGATCTCGGTTATAACAGGCTTTGCAAAGATTTATGGCGGAATATTCTACTTGCAGTTGACCTACCCAGCAATAAATCAATTTTGCCAGCTTGTAATGTCTGCTAGTTTGCTGATCTGGTTCACAGAGATAAACAATACAGTCCAAAACACAAAGTATACTAAAAATACTGGTAAAGACCTACGTAGTTTAAAAAAAAAAAAAAAAAAAAAAAAGGACTTTGTTCAATCATCCTCCCACCTCCCAGCTTTTTTGTTTCTGCTGCAGTGAATACAGACAATTGTACTATCACCTGGAAATTGAGGCTAATGAATGGGTACACAAAGACATTCAATTCATGAATTATCTTCATGATTGGTGTGTAATCATGTTATCTAGAGGGGTCACAGTCAGGAAGCCTGAAAATGCTTATGAGCCTAAGGTGCCTTTGGCATTGATTTCTCCTAAATTATTAATTGGAATGGATTCAAAGCAATGGCTCATGGAGCCAGAAACGTGTTTCAAGAGTAGACAAACGAATTTCCATCTGTATAACTTAATAAGATCTAGTCGAACTGAAGTGGCAAGCTGAATACCAGAAAGCTGGCTGGGTTTTTTGGGGGTTTAGCTAACGTAGTACCAGTAGCCTTGTCAAATGAGAATAATTATATGTATTTTCAAATCAGCACAAATAAATAACCCGAGGAATAGACCAACACATGTTTTTCACTGCAAATAAATTCATAAATAAAAAGGACATTATAACTTTATGAAAATATGCAACTGTTCTCATCATTTATAATAAAAAGAAATATTTACTGAGCACCAAATCAGCACATTAGAATGATTTATGAAGGCTCATGTGACACTGAAGACCAGAATAATGAAAATTCGTCTTTGCCATGACAAGAATAATACATTAATAAGTATTAAATTATAGTCAAATAGAAAACATTTTAAATTGTAATATTATTGCAGCTAAAAATTCAGCTTTGATATCACAGGAATAAATTACATTTTAAAATATATTAGGGGGGAAAAAGTCAATTTAAATTGCTATAATATTTCACAGAATTATGTTTTTTTTTCTATATTTTTAAATCAAATAAATGCAGCCTTCTTCTGTATAAGATAGCTTGATGCATATCTCAAAATGTGACTATATTTCTTCTACTTTAAATATCTTCATATTGTCTTTTTTAATAAAACAGGGATAATTGTTCAAAATATGCCATATAGTATGATATAGAAAAGGTGAAAGATGTGTAGAGTCTACAACTGCAATGTATTGCCAGTGACCGAAAGAGGAAAGTTCTAATGGAGATGACTGACAGAGGACCGGAAGGCAGCAGGAAGCTTTGACAAACATCTAGACTTAACAGAGATGAGATGTGCACAGTGATAAAGCTCTGCTGAAACCTGCTTATCCCCTTGATCCCTCTATAGGACGAAAGGAGTGCTCAAGAAAGCAATCATCCAGTGGTCTACAGAGGGAACCTGGAATGAGTTTATGGATTCATGAACCTCTTGGAAAATTATGCTATCATCCTCCTTTCTTGAGTTTTGACTACAAAGCTGAAAAGAAAATCAAAATGTCGTTTGTAGTCATAGATCCTTTTAAGCCATTTAAAATTTCCTTTGAGTCGAGACTGCTGAGTACAGGGAAGGAAGTGATGTTATGCTTGTGAAGTTATGAGTGAAAAGATGATGATGACATACATATGTTGCACAGGGCTTTCCATAAGAAATCATTTATTGGCAGAGATGAAAGCAAAGAGTGCTAAAAATAGCATCAGTGCTGTAGTGATGCTACTCAAGGGGATCAACAATTTAGCAGGGTTTGTTCACGGAGGCAATCAGATGTTAAATACAGGTCCAATCAATACAAGTGTCAAAGCAACACTTCAGAATAATCACTACAATCTGGGAAATGCAGAAAAGCACAATGTTTGCCGTAACCTCCTCTGTAAATCCCACCTTTCTCAACCTTCTTGTTTTATTATCTCTCACTCACACATTCATTGTTGTTTTTTTCAGTTTCTCCTTTTCGTTCCCCTCTCAGCCGGTTAATTACAGTTCTGTGTGGCATGCATGGCAACAAGGGCTTTAGTCTATTGTGATCAATATTTTGGATCAATATAACAGAATGACACACTTCTTTGTCTGCCAGTTTGGCAAAGTACATAATTATAGTGCTGTTTAGCTGTGAACAACATTTATAGGGACAGTTTTTCAATTTTAAATAACATAAGCAGAATACTGTAAAGTCTGAACATCTGTCAGATTGTATTTTTCTACACTACAGAGGAGGAAGGAACAAAAAATATCATTTGAATCAATATTCATTTCACTTACACCTGATTTGGGATGTGAACAAACCTATTAAACGTGTGTTCTGCTTTCCAGCCTTTGTGAGCGTTACCTCAAATCATGGCTTGTTGAGGAGAAGTGTGGACTTACAATTTCCGCTTACCAGACGACAAAAATGGACTAAAATAAATTCCACTGACTATCTAGGGAAAAGAAGGTCACAGAGACTTGGGTTCATTTTACTCAAGCCCGTATAAGCAACTACTCAGAACACCCTAGCAACCACCAAGATATGCTAGAAAACTGAAAAGGAATCAAAAACACACTAAAAACTTAATTTAAATTACATATCATATGCATATCCATGCAAATCACTTTAAAAACCTTAGCAGCCACATATTAACATCCTGGTAACCATCTATACCACCTATGATGCGTTGTTTGACAAATTAGAAATTGTTCCGCCATGTTAATCTCAAAGACACATTCAAATGTATTGCATTTTTCCCCCCCAAAAAATACATGGCATTCACTTTTTTATTAACCTTATCAAACTTACATCTATCCATTTGGATGAATAATTTTATACAAAGCGACTTGCAATGCATTCAAGCTATACATGTTATTAGAACATGCATTTCTTTGGGAATTGAAACAGTGACCTTGGCTATGCTCTGCCAGTCGAGTTACAGCTCAACTTATCAGTTATCAGCAAATTTACATAAAGCAAATGAAGTGGCAATGGATACATGCCTCATGGCCCTTGAAATTACAAGTCACCTTTCCAACCTCTATTATGAGTGTTCTAATCTATGCCTGATTACAAATAAACCTCCTCAGCCTGTACAGTGTGTGTGACTATCTCAGCCAATACACTAAAGCACAACGTGTGAATTATAATGATGTTTAGCTCAAAGGATAATGGAGAATGACGAAAAGACAGTGTTTTAATTAGGCAAATTCTTCAACCCCCAAACCAGTCTTAAAAAACAAATAAACATCTGTGCAAATGAGTTTAAAAACAAGAAAATAAAAGAGAAATTACCATAAAGCACACTAGGGTATATCTGAGCAGTTTTAAAGAACAAAGAGTATCGATACATTTTCTGAGTTCTGCAGTATGAATTTAATGGAACTTAAAGTACTACACTTTTATCAACTGCTTAGATAGCTAATTATCAAATATATATACATATTGATTGACTGATTTATTGCTGTATGGGTTCCTGCAAAAGACACCCGGATAATGGTATTCAGTTCATGGCTTGACATAGAGAAGCTCCCAGAAAGCATAAAGCATGAAAATGAGCTATAAGAGCTTTGTCAATGACAATGCCAAAAGTTGAACAAGTGGTAAATGTGCCCATTGACTTTGCTTTTTATAGACATTTTATATCTTAGAAAAATGAATGTTATTTGTCAAATGCTAAGATAAAAACTATAAAAAGCAGTCTCTTTGAGGTAACTATTCCAGATAAATTAAGTCTGAAAATGTACCACAAAAATCTCAAGGAAACTTTAGTTGTTGTTTTTTTAAACAATATTATTAAAGTGCATAAAAATTATTTCCATTATGATAATGGCACATGTTTTTGACAGGATGGAGACATTCAGCATATCTTTATCAATCTCAAATAGCTCAAGGAGCAGAAAATCATGTGGATATTTCTAGATTGAGATTAAGTGTCTCTGATTGTATGTACTTCCAGCCTGCAGACCGCCCTGCTTCGCTGTTCCAATTACATCCGCTCTCTGAGAATTGGCTCACTTAAACCTATTATGCAGCCTGTCTCAATCAGGGTCGTCATGAAGGGTAGAACAATCAAGAAGATGCAAAAGGTTGTTGTTCACTCATACTGCACTACAGGGACGGAAGAAGGCTATGAACTCTGATCAGAAGAAAAATAATAACGCTATGTCTAAAAAGGTTTGACTTTATGGTCAAATGCATCTAATAGTTTAAAAAGTCATTATTTACTCACTATCATGAGTCCGCATACTGTTTCTTCAGTGGAACAACAGTCCATTGTGTGTCAAACTCAAAAAAGACAAAAAGCACCAAAAAAAATAGTCCATTTGATACAATATGGTTTAACAAATTTAAGTGATGGCATTTGAGTTTTTCCACTCTAATTTATATAAACAATTCAAAATTATTAAGTATACGGAGTGAGATATGCTAGTAATGCAATTAACATCTTTTGCAATGAATTTCTTATCAGAATGTACCTTTATACATTCTCCACATTTCAGAAATTGAACTGCTGAAAATGTGACATTTTAGATTTAAAAAACCTTTGTATTACAACCCGAATTCCAGAAATGTTGGGACGTTTTTTAAATTTGAATAAAATGAAAACCAACAGACTTTCAAATCGCATGAGCCAATATTTTATTCACAATAGAACATAAAGAACATAAATGTTTAAACTGAGAAATTTTACACTTTTATTCACTAAATGAGCTCATTTCAAATTTGATGCCTGCTACAGGTCTCAAAATAGTTGGGACAGGGGCATGTTTACCATGGTGTAGCATCTCTTCTTCTTTTCAAAACAGTTTGAAGACGTCTGGGCATCGAGGTTATGAGTTTCTGGAGTTTTGGTGTTGGAATTTGGTCCCATTCTTGCCTGATATAGGTTTCCAGCTGCTGAAGAGTTCGTGGTCATCTTTGACGTATTTTTCATTTAATGATGCGCCAAATGTTCTCTATAGGTGAAAGATCTGGACTGCAGGCAGGCCAATTCAGCACCCGGACTTCTTCTACTACAAAGCCATGCTGTTGTAGTAAATTTTTTAAGTGCTTTGACACAATCTGTATTGTAAAAGCGCTATATAAATAAAGGTGACTTGACTTGACTTGTAGTACCACATAGTAGTATGTGGTTTTGCATTGCCCTGCTGAAATACACAAGGACTTCCCTGAAATAAACGTCGTCTGGAGGGGAGCATATGTTGCTCTGAAACCTTTATATACCTTTCAGCATTCATAGTGCCCTCCAAAACATGCAAGCTGCCCATACCGTATGCACTTATGCACCCCCATACCATCAGAGATGCTGGCTTTTGAACTGAATGCTGATAACACGCTGGAAGGTCTCCCTCCTCTTTAGCCTGGAGGACATGGTGTCCATGATTTCAAACAAGAATGTCAAATTTGGACTCGTCTGACCATAGAACACTTTTCTGCTTTTAAACAGTCCATTTTAAATGAGCCTTGGCTCACAGGAGATGACCACACTTCTGGACCATGTTCACACATGGCTTCATTTTTGCATGATAGAGCTTTAGTTGGCATCTGCAGATGGCACGGCAGATTGTGTTTACCGACAGTGGTTTCTGGAAGTATTCCTGGGACCATTTAGTAATGTCAATGACATAATCATGCCGATAAGTGATGCAGTGTCGTCTGAGGGCCTGAAGACCACAGGCATCCAACAAAGATCTTCGCCTTGTCCCTTACGCACAGAGATTTCTCCAGTTTCTCTGAATCTTTTGATGATGTTATGCACTATAGATAATGAGATGTGCAAAGCCTTTGCAATTTGATGTTGTTTTTAAAGTATTCCACAATCTTTTTTATGCACTCTTTCACGGATTGGAAAGCCTCTGCCCATCTTTACTTCTGAGAGACTCTGCCTCTCTAAGACATCCCTTTTATAGCTAATCATGTTACAGACCTGATGTCAATTAACTTAATTAGTTGCTAGATGTTCTCCCAGCTGAATCTTTTAAAAAAGTCTTGCTTTTTCAGCCGTTTGTTGCCCCTGTGCCAACTTTTTTGAGACCTGTAGCAGGCATCAAATTTGAAATGAGCTCATTTAGTGGATAAAAGTGTAAAATTTCTCAGTTTAAACATTTGTTATGTTCTCTATGTTCTACTGTGAATAAAATATTGTGATTTGAAAGTCTTTTAGTTTTCATTTTATTCAAACTTACTGATTAATTCTTTGTCTAAGGCCCATATGAGCAGTTCAAACTCTTCCGGACTTTTATAGACTACATGTATTTTAGCTTGTAAAAGACACTACATAATGAAAGACCAATTCTCCAAAGACACAAAGCTCACTCCATTTGTTATAATTGGACCGTTTTCTAAGCAGCTGCCAGCAACGTGGAATCCTGCATCGGCTGTATAGTACTCTGAAACGTGACCAGGGCTTTAAAGAGTACATACTAAAGGTCAAATACCATCATGCTATTTTTCCCCCTTATATAACTAGACACAAAGTCAACAAAGACCATAATGAGCATAATTTAGACCCTGTGTTATGACATATTTGTACATCTGCCATAGTTCAAAGAAGATAATTAAAGGCTGAGGTCACTGCAAATCATGTTGGAGAGCACCTATATACAGTATAAATACATATTATTCATATATATAGTTTTTCTCCCTAGTGTGTTCCAAGTTAAATAACCTCATTACTAAAAATTGTTTTACCAGCTATATTTGAGTGCATTAGTAACATTTCAGATCCCAGGAGAATTCCCTCATATGCTCCTCAAATACCTTTTCACTTTTTACTCTTTTGCTACCTTAAAATCTGTTGCTCTCCACATGCAATACGTGAGTACAGCAATCACTAGCCAATTCAAAGCGAAGAGCACTGAACTAATGCACCCTGAACAGCGCACGTGAAACCGCAGGGAGTGAATGGCTCTACAGAGCACTTCACTTGCAAGTCAATCCCAGGAGCAGATGCAATTAGATTTGTAATCTACACTTGTCAAAACAAACAACACCTCTGAGACTCCATCAAGACAACGAAAAATTGAACACGGCAGATGGACCAAAATTAATACACATTTCCAAAGGCTCTTGAAAACAACACTACAAACCTCAAGAAAACAATGGATCAAGAGCTCATCTAAAATTAGTTCACTATGCACTTTGGGGTGAAACAATCAAACATACAAGAATGATAATAGCATGTTGTTTTCTGCCACATTACTGAAGAAAATTGCTTTTTTGCTATCTTGAGATAAATGTAAAATTGAAAGACAGAGCATTACAAAGGTTTGAATTTTGACACTTGGGATTAGGGATTTAGAGAAAATAAAGGGTTGTGAGGACTTTGGCATTGATTATTTTAGACGAACAAACTCATACAAGGCATTCACAACCAAACAATTGGCCTCATTCATTGATAATTTACAGATTGCGTATTTATGTGTTCTCACACTAAATTTGCGCAGAACCCACTACAATTACATATGCACATAAATTTGTTTCCTTCTGTTGTTGATGCATCCCACTTAATGAGTAAGCACATTCCTGTAGCTAGTAATTTCCATAAAGCTCGTCAAACCATGTTTGGGTTTTCTATATACCCACAGTAATTTTCTGATTATTCAGAAAGTGTGCTATTCTTCAAAACAGTTATTTCAA